>NW_012109352.1:347135-356863 GCF_000951045.1 Mandrillus leucophaeus | reverse complement strand
TCTCGGCTCACTGCAAGCTCCGCCTCCTGGGTTCACGCCATTCTCCTGCCTCAGCCTCCCGAGTAGCTGGGACTACAGGCGCCCGCCACCACGCCCAATTAATTTTTTTGTATTTTTAGTAGAGACAGGGTTTCACCGTGTTAGCCAGGATGCTCTCAATCTCCTGACCTTGTGATCCACCCACCTCGGCCTCCCAAAATGTTGGGATTACAGGCGTGAGCCACTGCACCTGGCCCAACATTTTTTTATTTTTTGAGACAGAGTCTCACTGTGTCACCCAGGCTGGAGTGCAGTGGCATGAGCATGGTGCTCACTGCAGCCTCAACCTTCTGGGCTCAAGTGATTCTCCTACCTCAGCCTCCTGAGTAGCTGAAACTACAGGCATGTGCCATCACCAACCCTGGATAATTTTTTTTTCTTTTTTGTGGTTAAAATGGAGTCTCACTCTGTCGCCCAGGCTGGAGGGCAGTGGTGCGATCTCGGCTCACTACAACCTCTGCCTCCTGGTTCAAGAGATTCTCCTGCCTCAGTCTCCTGAGTAGCTGGGACTACAGGCGCACACCACCATGCCCGGCTAATTTTTGCATTTTTTTTTTAGTAGAGACAAGGTCTCGCCATGTTAGCCAGGCTGGTCTCAAACTCCTGTCCTCAGGTGATCCACCCACCTGAGCCTCCCAAAGTGCTGGGATCACAGGCCTGAGCCACTGCCCCCAGCGTAATTTTTATATTTTTGTATATATTTCACCATGTTGCCCAGGTTGGTATGGAACTCCTGAGCTCAAGCAATCCACTCACCTCAGCCTCCCAAAGTAAAGCTAAACATTTTAATACAAAAGGGAACAAAATTTTTCATTCAAAGACATCATCCATAGAAAATAAAATAAACAGCCGGGCACAGTGGCTCCTGCCTGTAATCCCAGCACTTCGGGAGTCCGAAGTGGGGTGGACTGCTTGAGGCCAGGAGTTCGAGACCAGCCTGGCCAACATGGGAAAATCCCATTTCTACTAAAAATGCAAAAATTAGCTGGGCATGGTGACCCACACCTGTAATCCCAGCTACTCAAAAAAAATAATAATAATAATAGAAAATAAAATTTTTAAAAAGATTTCCAGAATGAAATAATTACAGAATACAATAGAGAAGAGAGGAGAGACAATAAATTAAAGGACGGAAAGGAGAAAGGAGGCAGGAAAGGAAGGTAAGATAGAAATTTATCTGCACTGGCTAGGCAGGGTGGCTCACACCTGTAATCCCAGCACTTTGGAAGGCCAAGACAGGCAGATCACTTGAAATCGAGAGTTCAGACCATCCTGGAGAACACAGCGAGACCCTATCTACAAAAAATGCAAATACTGGCCAGACATGGTGGCACGCCTGTGGTCCCAGATACTCGGGAGGCTGAGGTAGAAGGATCGCTTGAGTCCAGGAGGTTAAGTTGCAGTAAGCCACGATCACATCGCCATTGCACTCCAGCCTGAGCAACAGGGCAAGACACTATCTTAACAACAACAACGAAAAAAAAAAAAATGAGGCCAGGCGTGGTGGCTCAGCCTGTAATCCCAGCACTTTGCGGGGCGAGTCGGGCGGATCACCTGAGCTCAGGAGTTCGAGACCAGCCTGGCCAACATGGCGGAACCCCGTCCCTACTAAAAATACAAAAATTAGCTGCACGTGGTGGCGCGTGCCTGTAATCTGTAATCCCAGCTACTTGGGAGGCTGAGGCATGCGAATCGCTTGAACCTGGGAGGCGGAGGTTACAGTGAGCAGAGATGGCCCCACTGCACACCCGCCTGGGCGACAGAGTGAGACTCCGTCTCAAAAATAAAAAAAAGAAAGAGAAAAAGAAAAGAAAGCAAAAGAATGAAAAAGAAAAGTCCGAAACCTCCTGCTCCACTGTCCGCTGGATGGGCGCGTTAGAAAAGGAGAGGTCAGCTACCCTCGCACAGCTACCGCCCCGGGTCCCTTTAAGGGAGAGTTCCGGAGGGGCGGGTCCTGCCTTTAACTCCGTCCGCGGCTAAGGAGACGCACGGCCTATGAGAGGGGCGGTGTGGGGCGGAGCCAATGCGTACGGCGTGACGCCATCCCGCTGCGACCGGCGCTAGCCGGAGCAGGTGGCTGCATAGTAGGGGCTGAGGTGAGCTGGGGCTCCGGGGTGTTGCTGCTGGGGGAGGAGTTGCTGGGGACCCGAGGCACCCTCGCGTGAGAGCCCTGAGAGGGAATGGCGTCGTCTGACCTCCGGGTTGTCCGGGGCGAAGGGACGAGTCACCCCAACCTTTCCGAAGCCCAGTGGAATGGACTCATTATGAACTGATCCGAAAAGCAGCCCAAGTCATCCGTCGCTGGGGCGGGGAGAGGGACACCGCGGCGGCTCCTCCGAGTGCTACCCGGGCAGTGAGCCTGTCGGGAGAGGAGGCCCAGCGGGGTGGAGAGAGATAAGGGACCAGTAACGGCCAGCGGTTATCCGTGGTATTGAGCGTTCTGTGGGTCAAATTCTCAAAGCACTCCTGTGAAATAGGCCCGCCCATTTTGCAAAAGGGGAACGTGAGGCTTCGCGAAGTTACCGCTTTGTAAGCGCTATAAAGACGAGAGGTTGGGTAGTGGGGAACGTGTAAGCATCTCTAAAATGGTGATTCAAGCCGGGCGCGGTGGCTCACGCCTCTTAATCCCAGCACTTTGGGAGGCTGAGGCGGGCGGATCACCTGAGGTCAGGAGTTCGAGACCAGTCTGGCCAACATGGCGAGACCTGGTCTTTACTAAAAATACAAAAATTAGCAGGGCGTGGTGGCGCAGGCCTGTAGTCCCGGCTACTCGGGAGGCTGAGGGAGGAGAATCCCTTGAACCCGGAAGGCGGAGGTTGCAGTGAGCCGAGATCGGGCTACTTCACTCCATCCTGGGCGAAAGAACTAAACTCTATCTCAATAAAAATAAATAATAAAATGGAGATTCAAGAACGCTAAGAAAAAAGCTGTTTCTGGGTGGAGGGGGGAACAAAAAAAAAGAAAAAAACTGTTTCTGGACTAACTTGGACAGTTCTTGTGACAAAATTCATTTGGCATCATAACCACCAGAATATGAGACTTTGGAATTTGCTTTTCAGGTGATCAAAGCCACAGTAATGTCTGTAGTTCGTTCATCCGTCCATGCCAAATGGATTGTGGGGAAGGTAATTGGGACAAAAATGCAGAAGACTGCTAAAGTGAGAGTGACCAGGCTTGTTCTGGATCCCTATTTATTAAAGGTGAGAAACATTCTTGTTTCCGGGTGGCTTTGGTAAATCACCAACATGTCCTTGGTCCTGAGCAAAAAAACATTTCTCTCTCACTAAAGATGTCTTGTCTCTCATCTGCGTTGAGCTAGGCATTCTGCTGGTCTGTGGGTATAACATGGTTCACACATTCCAAGAAAACAGAGTTAATGTCATCCCACTCTAACTGTTGTAGTCATTCTGTGTGCAAAGTACTGGCCGGATGAGGTGACTCACACCTGTAATCCCAGCACTTTGGGAGGCGGAGGCAGGTGGATCACCTGAGATCACGAGTTCGAGACCAGCCTGGCCAACATGGTGAAACCCCATCTCTACTAAAAATACAAAAATTAGTTGGGCATGGTGGAGCACACCTGTAATCCCAGCTACTCTGGAGGCTTAGGCAGGAGAATCGCTTGAACCCAGGAGGCCGAGGTTGCAGTGAGCCATGATTGTACCATTGCACTCCATCCTGGACAAGAGTGAAACTCCGCCTTAAAAAAAAAAAAAAAAAAGTACTGTGGGAGCAGAGAACAGAGCATCTCATTCTCCTATGAGTGCTGTAGGAAAGCAACCTTGATTAAGGGACATTTTAGCTGAATCTCAAAAAGGATTTTATCCAGCTGGGCAGTGGCTCACACTTGTAATCTCAGCACTTTGGGAGGCTAAGGCAGGCAGATCACCTGAGGTGAGGAGTTCGAGACCAGCCTGGCAGCCTGTCCAACATGGCAAAACCCTGTCTCTACTAAAAATATAAAAAATAGTCTGACATGGTGCCAGGTGCCTGTAATCCCAGCTACTCAGGAGGCCAAGGCAGGAGAATTACTTGAACTTGGGAGGCAGAGGTTGCAGTGTGCTGAGATCACGCTATTGCACTCCAGCCTGGGTGACAAGAGTGAAACTCCATCTCAAAAAAAAAAAAGATTTCATCCAAAGGACTCGGTGGGGGGAAGTCATTTCAGCTATGATGAGTGGTTTGTGGAAGTTCATTTAGCCATGATAGGGCATGACATTCTACGGGAACATAGTGGTTTGGCAACATTGAGCCTAGAGCTTGGCATTTAGTAGGCATTCTTAAATGAATGACAAGGACAGTTGGGCTAGAATATGAAGGGTCTTTTGTGTTTTAGATTTCATCCTTATTATTTTCTTGAGACGGGGTCTTGCTCTGTCACCCAGGCTGGAGTTCAGTGGTGCCATCTCAGCTCACTGCAACTTCCTGGTTCAACCAATTCTTATGCATCAGCTTCCTGAGTAGCTAGATTTCATCCTTTAAGCCAGCAGTCCTCAACCTTTTTGGCACCAGGGACCAGTTTCATGGAAGACAGTTTTTCCACAGAGGCAGGGTGGGGGGAGGATGAAACTGTTCCACCTCAGATCATCAGGAGTTAGATTCTCATAAGGAGCGCACAACCTAGACTCCTCCCATGCACAGTTCACAATAGGGTTTGTGCTCCTATGGGAATGTAATGCCACTGCTGATCTGACAGGAGGCGGCGCGCAGGTGGTAATACTCATGGTGGCTCAACGCCGCTTACCTCCTGCTGTGCGGCCCTGTTCCTCACAGGCCACTGAATGGTATCAGTCTGCTGTCCTGGGGGTTGGGGATCCCTGCTTGAACCCAAAGAAAGACAGGCTTGGAAACACGGGTAGGGATGAAGACTGGAGGAAAGGGAATGGGCAGAGAGGCTGCTGCAAAAGTCTAGGATGGAAATAAGGACCTGAACTAAAGTTGATGTAGTGGGGATGGAGTGGAAAAAATATTTCAGGAAGAAAGGACAGAGTCATTGATTTGTTTGCTGTGCCAGGGGGCGAATAGGTGCTGAGGATGGTTTCACATCCAAAGTTCGGCACACAGGTGGGTAGAAATGCTGTTCATTATCAAGGATTAGAAACACAGGAGTAAGCTGAAGAATGACTGCATGATCCTTGACCTTTGAGAGACCTTAGTTTGAATACTGACTCTTGTTTACCAGCTACACACATTGCTTAACCTCCCTGAACTTGTTTTCCTCGTATTTAAAATGGGAATACCTGCTGCAGCAGGGTTGTTATAAAGAATAGGTGATTCTAGGCTGGGCGCAGTGGCTCACGCCTGTAATCCCAGCACTTCGGGAGGCTGAGGCAGGTGGATCACCTGAGGTCAGGAGTTAGGGACCAGCCTGGCCAACATGGTGAAACCCCATCTCTACTAAAAAATAAAAATAAAAAAATTAGCTGGGCATGGTGGCAGGCACCTGTAATTCTAGCTACGTGGGAGGCTGAGGCAGGAGAATCTCATGAACCTGGGAGGCGGAGGTTGCAGTGAGCCGAGATCGTGCCATTGCACTCCAGTCTGGGCAACAGGAGCAAAACTCTGTCAATGAATCAGTCGATCAGTATAATAGGTGATTCTAGTTACCATTTGTAGTTTATTTGCAGTACTTTGAGCTAAGCATAGAGCTAAGTGCTTGATGTATATTATAACATTGAATTGTCTTGATAACTTTAGAGGTGCAGGTATTAGAGCCTCATTTTATTGTGGAAAACGCTGAGCTTGGAGTGGTTAAGTGACTCACAGCTAGTGGTGAGGGTAGCATGCTTATAGGCTAGAGGGAAGGCTCCAGTGGGAAGGAAGAATATAAACAATATAGGAAGAGATGGTAACTGATAGAGCAAGGGTACTGAAGGGAATGACCTGGAGTGCTTAGTGAGAAGATCAACTCTGGAAATGTCATCCTGTTTTCCAAAAATTAAACAGCTAATTTTGTGGGATTTGTTTTTGACACAGGATAACTGTCACCCAGGCTGGAGTACAGTGGCATGATTCTAGCTCACTGCATCCTCAAACTCCTGGGCTCAAGCAGTCCTCCTGTCAGCCTCCTAGGAGGCCGGTGCTAGAGGCATGTCACCATGCCTGGCAGTTTTTTTTTTTTTAGGTAGAGAACGGGTGTCACTGTATCACTCAGGCTCTAATTTTTGTACTAGAAGACTCCTTAAGTATCTTATCTTTCCTAAGTCCTGGCTTGTTTTCCATGCATTACTTTTTCATATTACATATTGCATTACCAGGTCACAGATGGGAACTACTGATTTGTTTCTCTCCCTCTCTCAACAGTATTTTAATAAGCGGAAAACCTACTTTGCTCACGATGCCCTTCAGCAGTGCACAGTTGGGGATATTGTGCTTCTCAGAGCTTTACCTGTTCCACGAGCAAAGCATGTGAAACATGAACTGGCCGAGATCGTTTTCAAAGTTGGAAAAGTCATAGATCCAGTGACAGGAAAGCCCTGTGCAGGAACTACCTACCTGGAGAGTCCGTTGAGTTCGGAAACCACCCAGCTAAGCAAAAATCTGGAAGAACTCAGTATCTCTTCAGCACAGTGAAGGGGGAGTGGAAGAAGGAGCTAAAGGGGAAAATTGACATGTTTATGTTATGGAAAAAGAAATTTTTCTAAGTTTCATCACAAACTGTGTCCAATTTCTCTGTGGTGTTCGTGAAATAGCTAAAAGCAAATGAAGTAAAGGGCATATTGTGGTTTTTCATAAAAGTTTATGGTTATGTGTCAAATTTTCATTTCAGTGAACATACTTCCACGTTACACTAAGTGTGCCTACCAGTCTATTGCATTTTGTGAGCTCACTGTTTCAGAAGGTTTTGTTTTTGTTTTTTGAGACAGGGTCTCGCTTTGTTGCCCAGTCTGGAGTACAGTAGTATAATCTTGGCTCACTGCAGCCTCGACCTCCCTGGCTCCAGCATCTTTCTACCCCAGCCTTCTGAGTAGCTGGGAACACAGGAGCATGCCATTACACCTGGCTGATTTTTTGTAAATTTTGTAGAGACAAGGTCTCCCTGTGTTGCCCAGGCTGGTCTTGGAGCCCTGGGAGCGATCTGCCCATCTTGGCCTACAAAAGTGCTGGGATTACAGGCCTGAGCCAGTGTGCCCAGCCGGTTTCCTTATTTTCATTCAAAGGAATTTTGAATTTATCTTAGAACCTTTATTTTGAAGGAAGGAAGGAAGAAAGTTTGTTTGAGATGGAGTTTCGCTGTTGTTGCCCAGGCTGCAGTGCAATGGCATGATCTTGGCCCACCACAATCTCCGCCTCCCAGGTTCAAGTAATTCTGGGATTACAGGCACGTGCTGGGATTACAGGCATATGCCACCATGCCTGGCTAATTTTGTATTTTTGGTAGAGACGGGGTTTCTCCATGTTGGTCAGGCGGGTCTTGAATTCCCAACCTCAGGTGATCCACCTGCCTTGGGCCTCAAAGTGCTAGGACTACAGGCATGAGCCACTACACCCGGCCAGAAGAAAGCCTCTTAATATAAACAGATAAGACCACATTAAGTGAATATTGTTGATCCTATGTAGGCAAAATAAATATTTTTCTGATTTCACCAGTTCCAAAGAGAAATAACATGCTTATGGTCAGAATTCTTTCAATCAAGCTGTGTTAGTAAGAATGTTGATGTGTGGAAAATAAAATTTTATAATTCTGTGTCACTTTTCTTATATCCTAGACTAGATTAAATAGGTATAAATTCCTAAAATCTGACACATTAAGTTGTAGGACTTCTCCCACATGCATTTGAAGAGATGAAGAGTGAGTTTTGTTGCTATTCATTAATACACCACGATAACTTACATTTTGACTTAAGGAAGCATTGGGCAGTATATTTCTTTTTTTCTTTTTCTTTTTTTTTTTTTTTGAGGTGGAGTCTCTGTTGCCCAGGCTGGAGTGCAGTGGCACAATCTTGGCTCACTGCAACCTCCGCCTCCTGGGTTCAAGCAATTCTGCCTCAGCCTTCTCAAGTAGCTGGGACTACAGGAGTGCACCGCCATGCCCAGCTAATTTTTTTTTTTATTTTTAGTAGAAACGAGGTTTCACCATGTTGGCCAGGCTGGTCTCGAACTCTTGACCTCAGGTGATCTGCCCAACTCAGCCTCCCAAAGTGCTGGGATTACAGGCATGAGCCGCTGCGACCGGCCAAAAGGGGAATATTTAAATCTTAGCTGATACATGTTTGTTTTGAGATGGAGTCTTCGCTCTGTTGCCCAGGCTAGAGCACAATGGCATGATCTCAGCTCACTGCAACCTCTGCCTCCCAGGTTCAAGCGCTACTCCTGCCTTTGCCTCCTGGGTTCAAGCGCTTCTCCTGCCTCAGCCTCCCAAGTAGCTGGGATTACAGCCACCTGCCACCATGCCCAGCTCATTTTGTATTTTTAGTAGAGATGGGGTTACAGCATGTTGGACAGGCTGGTCTTAAACTCCTGACCTCAAGTGATCCGTCTGTCTCAACCTGCCAAAGTGCTGGGATTACAGGCGTGATAAACTCCTGACCTCAGGTGATCGTCCGCCTCGGCCTGCCAAAGTGCTGGGATTACAGGCGTGAGCCACCGTGCCCAGTCTTGATACATGTATTGTGTCAGCACAGGGTTTCCAGGATGATCACAGGCCTTGCCCGCCTCAGGGATCAATCTAGCTGGGGAAGTATGCACAGGTGCCTCCATGGCAAACAGGATATGGGTGAGGGTGAATTGAAGGTCACTTCCCAGGAGAGATGAGTTGGTGCTAGAAGTAAGCGTTGAAGCAAGAGTCTGCAGGACAGAGATGATCGGGTGGAAAGGACATTTGAGGCAGAGGAAAGGGAATGTAAAATCCACAAAGTCAATGAAAGTATAACCAGGGCTTCTGGAAGCAGATAATTGCTACGACATTTTCAGCAGTGGTGGAACTCAGAAATAGGTGAAAGTAACTGTAAGTAATAGTGGTTGAACGTTTTAAAGAGTGATAAAATTGCATTTGCATTTTAATAAAAGTGCATGATTGTAGAGAACGGACAGGAAGGGGACATGTTAGAGATGGGGAGACTGCAGTTCAAAGACTGGTCCTAAGACCCAAACTGAGTTGTGCAGGGAAGGACTGAATAACAGCAGTGAGGGATTGAATAACAAGTTCCAAGGTAGAACTGGTGCCAGGGTAGGTGAGTGAAAAAGGGAAGCATCTTAGACTGTCCAGATCTCCAGCAGGTGGGGCTGTGGGACTGCTTAGCCTGGAAGGGTACAGGAAAGTATCGGGTATCTCCCACAAAAAAAAAATGAGTTCGGCTGGGTGCTGCGGCTCATGCCTGTAGTCCCAGCACTTGGGGAGGCCGAGGCGAGCGGGTCATAAGGGCAGGAGTTCGAGACCAGCCTGATCAACATGGTGAAATCCCATCTCGACTAAAAATACAAAAATTAGCTAGGCATGGTGGTGGGCGCCTGTAATCCCAGCTACTCTGGAGGCTGAGGCAGGAGAATCACTTGAACCTGGGAGGTGGAGGTTGCAGTGAGCATTGCACTCCAGCCTGGGCAACAAGAGTGAGATTCCATCTCAAAAAAAAAAACAACAACAGATGTCTACAGTATCTGGATTTTTTAAGAGGAAAAAAAATTTGTTATTTCTACCATTAATTTTTTTTAACCTTAGGCCTAAAGATACTTATGGCTGAGTATATCAA
>NW_012109352.1:346173-347085 GCF_000951045.1 Mandrillus leucophaeus | reverse complement strand
GGGCGGATCATGAGGTCAGGAGATCAAGACCATCCTGGCTAACACGGTGAAACCCCGTCTCTATTAAAAATACAAAAAAAAAAAAAAACCTGGTGTGGTGGCGGGCACCTGTAGTCCCAGCTACTCAGGAGGCTGAGGCAGAAGAATGGCATGAACCTGGGAGGCAGAGCTTGAAGTGAGCTGAGATCGCACCACTGCACTCCAACCTGGGTAACAGAGCGAGACTGCGTCTCAAAAAAAAAAAGAGAGAATGAGTTCATGTCCTTTGCAGGGACATGGATAAAGCTGGCCATCATTCTCAGCAACATTTTCAGCAAATTAACACAGGAACAGAAAACCAAACACCACATGTTCTCACTTATAAGTGGGAGTTGAACAATGAGAACACATGGACACAGGGAGGAGAACTTCATACACGTGGACACAGGGAGGGGAACATCATATGTAACATAAGATTTGCAAGAAATCAAAAAGCATTTAAATATCCACAAGGAAGTGAGGCAAGACTGATATTGTAGAAAAGTCAAATCAGTCGGGTGCGGTGGCTCACGCCTGTAATCCCAGCACTTTGGGAGGCCGAGGTGGACAGATCATGAGGTCAGGAGTTCGAGAGCAGCCTGGCCAAAATGGTGAAACCCTATCTCTATTAAAAATATAAAAATTAGCCGGGTATGGGGGCACATGCCTGTAATCACAGCTACTCAGGAGACTGAGGCAGGAGAATAGCTTGAACCTGGGAGGCAGAGATTGCAGTGAGCCAAGGATCACCCCACTGCACTCCAGCCTGGGCAACAGAGCGAGACTCTGTCTCAAAAGAAAAAAAAAAAAAAAGAAGAAAAAGAAAGGCAAATCAGTGATAGTAAGAATACACTTGAGAAGTTCTCTAAGAATGTAGAGGAAAAGGATAAAGGA
>NW_012109352.1:344611-346123 GCF_000951045.1 Mandrillus leucophaeus | reverse complement strand
AAAAAAAAAAAAAAGAAGAAAAAGAAAGGCAAATCAGTGATAGTAAGAATACACTTGAGAAGTTCTCTAAGAATGTAGAGGAAAAGGATAAAGGAATGGAAGTAATGAGACTGATAGTTCTGTGAGACTCAATTTTATTTTTATTTTTATTTATTTATTTTTTTTTTTGAGACGAGTCTTGCTCTGTCGCCCACGCAGGAGTGCAGTGGTGGATCTCAGCTCACTGCAAGCTCTGCTTCCCAGGTTCACGCCATTTTCCTGCCTCAGCCTCCCGTGTAGCTGGGACTACAGGCGCCCGCCACCTCGCGCAGCTAGTTTTTTGGGGGTTTTTTGTATTTTTTAGTAGAGACGGGGTTTCACGTTGTTAGCCAGGATGGTCTCGATTTCCTGACCTCATGATCCACTCGTCTCGGCCTCCCAAAGTGCTGGGATTACAGGCTTGAGCCACTGCGCCCGGCCGAGACTCAATTTTAAAACTCCAATATAAATAAAATAAAATTTTCAGATTAGAGTAGAACAAAAACAACGAACTAATGAAAAAAAAAAGAAAACATTTTATCTTTAGAAAAATCATGTTCTATAGAAAGAGATCCTCACGAAGACGTATCCTGGCAAAATATGTATTGAAATGCTGGAAAACTTTAAAACATTCCAGGATCTGAGAAAAGTACTTAGAACTGAAGGAAAATCAGACTGACCCTGTCTTTTCCTCTGTGATAGAAAGTTCAAAAAAACACCAGAATACCATCTACACAGTTGAGGGTGAGGGTTAGAAACCCAAGGAATAACCAGAGATTTTGAAAAAACGCTTGTGTAGTCTGACATCTGTGAAAATAACATGCTTGGCTGTTGTTGCTTTGAGAGTACATATCACTAATAAGCAGCTTAAGAAAAAGATCACCTTAGTTCAACCATTGTGGAAGACAGTGTGGCGATTCCTCAAGAATCTAGAACAAGAAATACCATTTGACCCAGCAATCCCATTACTGGGTATATACCGAAAGGATTATAAATCATTCTACTATAAAGACATATGCACACATATGTTTATTGCAGCGCTACTTACAATAGCAAAGACTTGGAACCAACCCAAATGCCCATCAGTGATAGACAGGATAAAGAAAATGTGGCACATATACACTATGGAATACTATGCAGCCATAAAAAAGAATGAGTTCATGTACTTTGCAGGGACGTGGATGAAGCTGGAAGCCATCATTCTCAGCAAACTAACACAGGAACAGAAAACCAACACCACATGTTCTCACTCATAAGTGGGAGTTGAACAATGAGAATACATGGACACAGGGAAAGGAACATCACATACCAGGGCCTGTCGGGGGGCTGGGGGCAAGGGGAGGGAGAGCATTAGGACAAATACCTAATGCGTGCGGGGCTTAAAACCTAGATGACGGCCGGGCACGGTGGCTCAAGCCTGTAATCCCAGCACTTTGGGAGGCCGAGACGGGCGGATCACGAGGTCAGGAGATCGAGACCATCCTGGCTAACACA
>NW_012109352.1:340100-344335 GCF_000951045.1 Mandrillus leucophaeus | reverse complement strand
TTATGCATTGTTCAATAAAAATGATAATGGCCAGGTGTGGTGGCTCATGCCTGTCATTCCAGCACTTTGGGAGGCCAAGGAAGGTGGATCATAAAGTCAGGAGTCGGAGACCAGCCTAACCAACATGGTGAAACCCTGTTTCTACTAAAAATACAAAAGTTAGCCGGGCATGGTGGTACACGCATGTAATCCCAGCTACTCAGGAGACTGAGGCAGGAAAATCGCTTGAACCTGAGAGGCAGAGGTTGCAGTCAGCCGAGATCGCACCACTGCACTCTAGCCTGGGTGACAGAGTGAGACTCCATCTCAAAAAAATAAAAATAAAAATAAAATATAAATGATGTATAAGCACCATTGAAGTATTAAAATAGTACCATTGAAGCATTAAAATATAAGTGATACCTAAGTGTCATTGAAGTATTAAAATAGAAATGATACTTAAGTACCATTGAAGTGTTAACATATAAAGGATACTTGTTTATATTTTAACATATACTTTTTCCTGAGAGTCTTTGTATAAAACTTATGCTCCAGGAAGACTTGCTACGTTTATTCTATGGCTTCAAATATCTGAAGCCACACAGCTGTGAAATTGGAGTACCCTCCTTTTCCCCAGTGAAAAGTCCTGAATGAAATGGAACTCCACAGCATAATGATAGTGGAGAAAAGCAATGCAGGCTAAGCAGCCTAATACTAAACACAAAAGCAAGGTCAGCAAAGAAGTGTCTAGCTACACTATATTTCAGAGTAAATTTAAAAGCAGGTGTCTCACGAAACAGAGCTGAGAAAATGGGGGCATGTGTGACAGTCACAGGAGCTCATCCACCCTTAAAGAGGCCGGGCCTCATGCTCTGTAGGGCTGGGCCAAGTCCTTGATACCCTGAAGAGAGCTTACTTCTCCCTCTCCTTGGAGTGTGAGAAACACACTCACCCATCCAAACCCAAAGAATGGACTTAGAGGCATGAAGAACAGTGAAAGTGAGACTATTTTTTTTTTTTTTTTTTTGAGACGGAGTTTCGTTCTTGTTGCCTAGGCTGGAATGCAATGGCATGATCTCAGCTTACTGCAACCTCTGCCTCCCGGGTTCAAGCAATTGTCCTGCCTCAGCCTCCCAAGTAGCTGGGACTACAGGCATGCGCTATCACGCCTGGCTAATTTTGTATTTTTAGTAGAGATGGGGTTTCTCCCTGTTGGTCAGGCTTGTCTTGAACTTCCGACCTCAGGTGATCTACCCGCCTCGGCCTCCCAAAGTGCTGGGATTACAGGCGTGAGCCACCGTGCCTAGCCAAGACTTTTTTTTTTTTTTTTTTTTTTTGAGACTTAGTCTTGATCTGTCACCGAGGCTGGATGGAGTGCAACGGTGCGATCTCAGCTCACTGCAACCTCCACCTCCCAGGTACAAGTGATTCTCCTGCCTCAGCCTCCCGAGTAGCTAGGATTAGAGGCATGCGCCACCACGCCCGGCTGATTTTTGTATTTTTAGTAGAGATGGGGTTTCACCATGTTGGCCAGGATGGTCTTGAACTTCTGACCTCAGGTGATGAACCCGCCTCGGCCCGCCAAAATGCTGGGATTATGGGCAAGAGCCGCTGCACCTGGACAAAAGTGAGACTTTTTATTAATGGTCTTGCAAGATTGGATGTGTGATGGGCAGGCACACCCAGTGCAGTTTCAACAAGCAATTTATCCCCTAGAGCACAGGTCCCTCCCCCGGTTCCTCACAGGCTGAGTAATATAGGGTTGCAGTCTTCCTGGACATCACCTAAGTTTCATTATCCCCTTATTAGGTTATATCTTGTCCCCTTCCCTACTTGAAGTTTCCATTTCCCAGTGGCAAAGCTTTCTTTCCTTTTATGGATTAGCCACCCCCGCCACTTTTCTCCCTCCCCTCTGACTTCTGTGAGTTTTATTACTCTTCCCAGATGTCTGTACCGTGCGGCTTGTCACATCCGAAATGGAGCTGCCCAGACTTGCCCGCCTGTTTTTTGAAAATGGACCACTTAAAAAGTACTTCTTACAGGGTTCTCCACCGTTCTACTAAGCATACACTAGTTGAGGCCAGGAGGTCCTCAGCCACACAGCCTCTGGCCTCCTATCCTTGTGTTCCTTGGCCTCCATCCCACTGGCCTCCAAGGGACAGGTGCCTCTCCCTGCTCTGGGATAAAGCCCTCCTACATCCACAGGGTCCACCTCTGTCCTCCCTGGTGGCTCCTGACCATATTGACATGTTCAAATTCTACCCCAGTCAGAAAACTGCACCCCTTGAACCCTGATGCTCCCTTGGCCCCCAAGATTACCAGCTTCAGGGAACCTCCCAGTTCCTACCCACCTTATGACCTCCAAACAACACAGTCCTGAGGGCACTTTCCTCTCTGCCTCTGCAGCCCCATACGCGCCTGGAAATGGCTCCCTTTGGTGGCCAGAGCCCCTATTCCTCCCGGGTTCTCCCCCACCCCCAGGGTCCAGCTCCCTTCCTCCTGCCTTCGCCTTGGTTGCAGTATTCATGGTTATATTTGTGGCTTTTTTCTTTTTCTTTTTCTTTTTTGAGATGGAGTCTCACTCTGTGGCCCAGGATAGAGTGCAGTGGCGTGATCTCGGCTCACTGCACCCTCCACCTCCCAGGTTCAAGCGATTCTCCCACTTCAGCCTCCCGAGTAGCTGGGATTACAGGCACCCGACATCATGCCTAATTTTTGTATTTTTGTAGAAATGGGATTTCACCATGTTGGCCAGGCTGGTCTCAAACTCCTGACCTCAGGTGATCCGCCTGCCTCCCCCACCCAAGCACCCAAGGTGCTGGGATTACAGACATGAACCACCCGGCCCGGCTACATTTGTAGCTTTTTTTTTATTTTTTATTTTTTGTCTTCCTGGAGGATACATTTTTCCCTCTACAGTGTCAGCCACCCAGATCCACACTGTTTGCTTAAGTTATTTCATCAGCCAGGGATGCCCTCCCTTCTTTCCCTGGGACTGATATGTCCTGCCAGCTCCTTGGGGAACTTTTTCCCCATCTATCCTCTAATTCACAGCCACCCCCGGTTACATGCTCTCTTTCCGTGCCTCTTTCACGTCTCATGAACCTGTCCATCTTGATGCTTACAATACACTCGGTCCAATCATCATTGTCATTCTGTCACCACTAAACCCGGATGGCCTTGAGGGTAGGTACCAAGGACTCCCATGGCCAGTGCCCACCGGTGCTGAAATGAATGGGAATTATGCCGTCTCAAGATCTAAAGAGAACCCTCCCAGTCCTTTCTCCTTAATTTTTTTTTTTGTGTATGTGTGTGGTTAAAATTTCTTCCTCACTTTCTTTTAAGGAAGGAGACCACTACTACTCCTGCTGCCCTCCTCCCCCCACCTTGCCTAGTTCACACGACAGGAGGAAAGAGAGAAAGAAACAAAAGTAAGATAAATAGCTAGACAACCTTGGCACCACCACCCAGCCCTAGGAGTTAAAAAAAGTAATACTAACAACATCAACCCCTGACCTAAACTACTTGTGTTATCTGTAAATTCCAGACACTGTATGAAACAGCCATTGTAAAACTTTTTGTTCTGTTAGCTGATTTATGTAGGCCCCAGTCACGTTTTCCACGCTTGCTCTATTTGTCAAGACCCTTTCACATAGACCCCTTAAAGTTGTAAGCCTTTAAAAAGGCCAAGTATTTCTTTTTTGGGGCGCTCCACTTTTAAGACGTGAGTCTGCCGAGGCTCCCGGACAAATAAAAAACCTCTTCCTTCTCTAATCCGGTGTCTGAGGAGCTTTGTCTGTGGCTCCTCCTGCTACACTTTCTTTTCCTTTTTCTTTCTCCTCCCTTCCCTTCCTTCCTTTCCTTCCTTCCCTGTCTTCCTTCTTTCTTTCCCTCTCTTTTTTTTTTTTTTTTTTTGTGACAGGATGTCGCTGTGTTGCTCAGGCTGGAGCGTTGTGGGGCTTTTTGGAATGACAACATATTCATATACTACAAAATTTAAAAGATATTGGCGGGGTGGTGTGGGGGGAACTCCACTGCCGCTGCCCCGCCCCAGGACCTGGATTCCCCTAGGACAGTGTTACTCTTTCCTTGTGGAGTTTTCCCTGATCACTGAAGCTATGCCCTTGTCCCTTCTGCACCCGCGCTTCTGGGCACCGAACTCCTCTAGCTGGAAGTGATCGGCTTGCACTGACTGCGCTTGGGCTTCGCGCTTTCCCGCAGTGGCCGGACCTCGGCGCCGGGACAACCAGCCAACC
>NW_012109352.1:332664-339410 GCF_000951045.1 Mandrillus leucophaeus | reverse complement strand
CCTGAGGCCGCAGGCCCCAGACGCCGCCTGCTGGGTCCCCGCCGGAGGCTGCTCCAAGCCTGGGTGGCCGCCTCTGCTGAGGACGTTGGTGACCCTGGCCTCTGAGGTGCTGTGAGTAGGATATAAAAGCTTAAAGCATGGTCCCGGGCCAGCCCTACGCGGAGGGAGAGGGAAGTCAGTGCTTGGAGGAGGTCAAAGCACTCACGTCTTTGACTTGAAATTTAAAGCCGACCGTGGATCTAAAAGTACTTAGAGTTACCAGCACTAAGTGTTCAGGCGTGGGGCTCTTGTGTAAACTTTTTTTTTTTTTTCTCTAACTTCAGTAGATTGGACGTTTGGTTGTCCAAATTTCACCTTGACGTTTGCGTGTGCTATTTTCCACATTGAAACAGCAAAGCCTATCCTAACTTACCCAGAGTTACTTTCTCATATTCATTGCTTTAGGTAGTTTAAATTACCAAAGGAACTGTGTGTTAAACTCGCCATGGGCCAGGGAGCTTTCAATAACATGGTTTATTATTTTTTTTTGAGACGGAGTTTTGCTCTTGTTGCCCAGGCTGGAGTGCAATGGCACGGTCTTGTCTCTCTGCAACCTCCGCCGGGTTCAAGTGATTCTCCTGCCTCGGCCTCCCAAGTAGCTGGGATTACAGGCATGCACCACCACAGCCGGCTAATTTTTGTATATTTAGTAGAGACGGAGTTTCACCATGTTGGTCAGGCTAGTCTCGAACTTATGAGCTCAGGTGATCCACCTGTCACAGCCTCCCAAAGTGCTGGGATTACAGTCGTGAGTCCCCATGCCCAGCCTGATCTTTTCAAAAAGATGAGTCTGACTTGGGAGAGGGGGCAGAAATAAGGGTCGTGGCCAGCTGAATGGACGCTGGCACTGAGAGTTGAGAGTTTGCTGAGAGTTGTTTGTTCTGCCAAATGAGTGTCAGGCACTGTTGACTGTTGAGAGACGTCAGTGAATAAGGCATGCAAGACCATCCGGGAGCTTACCAGTAATTCAGGAGCGCTGGGGAAGAAGAATTCAGAGCAGTTTAGGACCTGGTAAAGTTTGTGAAGGCTGTGTGCTATTCAAGTGGAAAAGCAAACAGACAGTTGGCTATATGACTCCTCAAAGGAGGTGTCTGGGCTACAGGTAACATTTGGGAGTTGTCAGTATATAGGAATGCTAAATGTTAATAGACACATGGATTTCATTATACTGTTTCATATTTGGTTTACATTTTTCACAATAAAGGCTGGGCGCGGTAACTCACACTTGTAATCTCAGCACTTTGGGAGGTTGAGGCAGGAGGATTGCTTGAGCCCAGGAGTTTGAGACCAGCCTGGGCAACATAGTGGAACTCTGTCCCTAATAATAAATAAGTACATAAATAAAAATTTGTGTAATGAAACTTTTTAAACCATAGGAAGCCAGGTGCAGTGGCTCAGGCTGTAATCCCAGCACTTTGAGAGGCCGAACTGGACTGATCGCTTGAGCTCAGGAGTTCGACACCATCCCTGGCAACATGACAAAACACATCTCTACAAAAAATACAAAAATTAGCCTGGCATGGTGGCATGCGCCTGTAGTCCCAGCTACTTGGGAGGCTGAGGTGGGAGTATAGCTTGAACCTAGGAGGTGGAGGTTGCAGTGAGCTGATCATGCCACTGCATTCCTGCCTAGGTGACAGAGCCAGACCGTCTCCAAAATAAAACAAAAAACCATCAGAATGTGTGAGATTGCTTGAGGCGTGAGTGTGGCGAGTGAAGGGCTGCAAAGCAAGCCCTGGGACGTGCAACATATACAGGTTGAATGTAGGAGGGGGAACTGGCTAGGTCATTGTTATATTACAGTGGCCAGGAGGAGGGAGGGAGTGCCATCTGCTGCCAAAGGGTTAGGTAAAATGATGGAAGAAAACAGAATTTGCCAACAGGGGTGTTGTGGGTGACTTTGCCGGATCAGTTTCAGCAAGCAAGAGGGGCATCCTCCTGGGAGCCTCATCCCTGCCTGTACATTAGCCAGCATATTTCACTTAGCGCTGCTTAGCAGCAAACTTGGAATCCCCAGCCGCTTCCTGGACGTTGAATGTCTCACAGGTGCTCAAAACACTGCTGTACCCAGGATTTAACTCCTCTTCCTTCCACGAAGCCTGCTTCTCTTGGATACTTTTTCTTCAGTCATGAAACATTTTCCATGTGGTGGCCCAGGCCGGAAACCAGACTGTCTTCCCCAAGCCCATCCGTCTTTTTTCCCGCCATCTATCATTTACCAAATCTGTCAGTTCTGCCTCTGGTATGTCTTGAATCCACCCTCTCCATCGCCACTGCCCTAGCTCAACCGTCAGCAATACTCGTCTGGGTTCCTATGAAGAATGTGGGCTCGGACCTGTTAGTGAAGGGGATGACTAAAGGATTTTTTTTTTTCCTTAGATGTAGAGTCTTGCCCTTTGCCAAGGCTGGAGTTTAATGGCATGATCATGGCTCACTGCTGCCTTGACCTTGCGGGCTTAAGGGTTCTTCCCACCTCAGCCTCCCAAGTAGCAGGGACTACAGGCCCACACCACCATGCCCAGCTGCTATTTATTTATTTATTTATTTGAGACAGTGTCAGTCTGTTGCCCAGGCTGGAGTGCAGTGGTGCGATCTCAGCTCACTGCAGCCTCCACCTCCTAGGTTCAAGCAATTCTCCTGCCTCAGCCACCTGAGTAGCTGGGACTTACAGGTGTGCACCACCATGCCTGGATAATTTTTGCATTTTTAGTAGAGATGGGGTTTCTCCGTGTTGCCCAGGCTGGTCTCAAACTCCTGACCTCAAGTGATCCTCTCACCTCGGCCTCCCAAAGTACTGGCATTAGAGGGATGAATCACCACACCTGGCTGCTAAGTTTTTTGTAGGAGGGAGGTCTTGCTCTGTTCTCCAGGCTAGTCTCGAACTCCTGGCCCCAAGCAGTCCTCCCACATTCCGCCTCCCAAAGTGCTGGGATTATAGGTGTGAGCCATTGTGCCCAGCCACACGTCTAAAGAATTCTATCATTGTCTTCATTTTCTTAATAGAAAGAGCTCTATAACACAAACCTTGACTGGATCCTAATCCCTCCCTGTTTGCCCCCATTCCCCTACCCAAAAGAACAATGAAAGACAATTTGGGGAGAAGTGGGGACATTTTAATAGGGAGTGGATATTAGATATGATGGAGTAATTGCTTTTCTCAGATGTGATGATAGCATTGTAGTTCTGTCATTGTGTTTTGGAGATGCATGCTGAAGGATTTACAGGAGAAGTATCGTTATGTCCAAACTCTACTTTTTTGTTTTCTTTTTTTTTTTTCCTGAGACGCAGTCTCACTCTGTCATCCAGGCTGGGGATCTCGGCTCACTGCAACCTCTGCCCTCGGGTTCAAGCGATTCTCCTGTCTCAGCCTCCTGAGTAGCTGGGACTACAGGTGTGCGCCACCACACCAGCTAATTTTTTTGTATTTTTAATAGAGATGGGGTTTCACCGTGTTGGCCAGGATGGTCTTGATCTCCTGACCTCGTGATCTGCCCGCCTTGGCCTCCCAAAGTGCTGGGATTACAGGCGTGAGCCACTGCGACTGGCCTAAAACTCTACTTTCAGATGGTTCAGTAGAAATTAAAACCAAATATAGGGCTGGGTGCGGTGGTTCACACCTGTAATCGCAGCACTGTGGGAGGCCAAGACTGACGGATCACGTGAGGCCAGAAGCTCAAGACCAGCGAGAGAGAAAAAAAACTTGTAATGGTAAAATGTTCATTTTTTAAATCTAGATGCAGGGCAGAAAAGTCTTCATTGTCGTGGTTAAACTCTGGGTTTGAAGTTTCTGGAAATGAAAGATGTGGGAACAAGTCTCTGGAGCAGCAGCGTGGAAGACAGGGGTACTAGGGCTGGAGGGAGTGTGGTGGTGGGGAGGGGAGTCAGGGAGTTGCTGCTTTAAGGCAGGTCTCTTCTTGGCATGGGTCTGTCAACCTCCTCTCTCCCCCAGGCCTGTGCTTCCGAATGCTGGTGCTATTTGCACACTTGTGGCTTTGGTGGTCACTGGTTCTGCTTAGAATCTCCTTTCTTCCATGGGTGTCCACCTGACCATCTGTTCCTCTTCTTTCCATTCTTCCACTCAACACATACTTCGTTAGTACTGGTCACCAAGCTGCCGTTACCCCTGCCACAACAGCTACCTACTACCTTGTGTCACCATTGAAGAGCTTGTCTCTGTTTCGGTTGTGATCGTGTTTGTCTGTCTGCCCTCACCAGCAAACTGAGCTCCCGTGAAGTCAGGGCCAGGTTCATCTGTACATCCTCAGTAGCTGACAGGTGTAGTGCACAGTCTTAAATAATGATGATCGTATGAATGAAGCGCAGCGTGCTCCTGCTGCCTCATCCTGTGGTCTCAGCATTAAGTCCTTTTCCTTCTTCAGTTTCCTCTTCCCTGCCTGATCGGCATCCACGAGCTGCTTTTGAATATGCTCCTTTCTCTTCATCCCCAGTGCCATCTTAACCCCACACCATCCAGTGAGTGTTTATTGGGTGCCTTCTGTATACCTGGGTGCTGCTGGGCATGGCAACCAGGGTGCCCTGGAAGCATGTTCCTGGCCTTCGTTGCTGCAGCCATATACCACGCCCCTGTCAGGCTACTTTTGACACTTAGTTTTTTTTTTTTTTTTTTGAGACAGAATCTCGCACTGTCGCCCAGGCTGGAGTGCAGTGGTGTGATCTTGGCTCACTGCAACCTCCACCTCCCGGGTTCAAGTGATTCTCGTGCCTCAGCCTCCCGAGTAGCTGGGACTATAGGATGTCCACCACGACACCCGGCCAATTTTTTTGTGTTTTTTTTAGTAGAGACAGGGTTTGGCCATTTTGCCCAGGCTGGTCTTGAATTCCTGACCTCAGATGATCTGCCTGCCTCAGCCTCTCAAAGTGCTGGGATTACAGGCATGAGGCACTGCGCTCATCCAAAACTTAGATTTTTTTGAAAACTTGACAGCATCTCACCCTGCATGGGTAAAGTTGCCCTTGTGTTGCCCTCCAGTTGTATCTCGCTGTCTTCCCACATGCCCTTCTGCCTTGCTAAACAACTTGCCATTCCAGACATCCCATTCAGTGTCATGACTCCATGTCCCTGTACATGTTGTTCCCATTGACTGGAATTAGCACCTGACTTGTCCACCTGTCTTGCTTGCCCTCTAAAACAGAGCCAGAATGCCCCTACTGGAGTCCCTCGTGCGCCTCCCAAGCCAAGCTGATGGTGGGTTCACTTGAGCTCCTGCATTGTATGTTTAAGTTTACAGCATCTGTGGCCACTCTAACTGTTTACCGATAGGTTTTTCCTGTGAGATTGAACAGGCTTGGCGTCTGGTTTGTCTTTGTATCCGTAGAGCCCGACATAGAATGCTTACTCGATTTCAAGTCTAGTGTTTTGCATCGTGCACCCTTCCTTATCCTCTGGAAAGTGCCCCCTAACATCTTGGCAATGGTCACTGTCCGTTAAGAACCCAGCCCCAAGCCAGATCTTATCATTTGGGCAGCTGCTGGCATAGCTGCAACTCGAAAGACTAGATGGACTGGGCGTATTAGGCAGCTTTGGTCACCTGACACTCAAAGATTTCAGTTTGACGGTTGGGGTAGTTCTGGGCTGGCTTGTTTTTCATTTGTCAAGACGATTGCTGCCCAAGTTCACAAGCAGATGCCACTCAGAGGTTCTCGTGTGTGTGCTGTGTTGATTTAGTCTCACCCCTTGCTCTGCATTTTTCTATTACAAAGCATTTTCACATCCCTTACCTCATTGTACCCGCCCAAAGGGGAATCTCCCTTTTGGTATTATTATTTGTTTATTTTAGAGGCAGGGTCTTGCTCTGTTGCCCAGGCTGGAGTACAGTGCACGATCATAGCTCACTGCAGCACTGAACTCATGGGCTCAAGCGATCCTCCTGCCTCAGGCTCCCGAGTAGCTAGGACTACAGGCATGAGCCACTATGCCCAGCTACTCTTTTTCTTTTTTTTTTGTAGAGATAGAGTCTTGCTATGCTTCCCAGGCTGACTTTGGTGTTACTGAAATACAAAATAAATGCTCAGCTGGGGAGATTTCTATTTCAAAGGCATCCTTTATTATTGAAAATATTATCTGTCTGTCTATAAATATACATAATTATGTTTGCTTCTGTATTTCTGGAAGGATATAATTAAAACTATTGGTCATTGCTTTAGTATTTCTTATTTTAAATGAAACTCCCTAGTCAGTATTTTTAGAAACTTTTTATTATATCCCTTTCTTAATTGTTCATAATTATTATTCTTAGCTTTTACAATTTAACAAAAAAAATTGTAGATACAATTTCTGTTTAATGAACTTAAAATCTAAAATAAACACAGGAATTGACTGGGCACAGTGAGTGGCTCACGCCTGTAATTCTAGCACTTTGGGAGGGTGAGGCAGGCAGATCACCTGAGGTCAGGGGTTCAAGACCAGCCTGGCCAACATGGTGAAAACCTACCTCTACTAAAAATACAAAAATTAGCTGGGTGTGCTGGTGGGCGCTGGTAGTCCCAACTGCTTAGGAAGCTGAGGCAGGAGAATCGCTTGAACCCAGTAGGTGGAGGTTGCAGTGAGCTGAGATTGTGCCATTATTGCACTCCAGCCTGGGCAACGGAGCAAGACTCTGTCTAAAAAAAAAAAAAAAAAAAAAAAGAACACACAGAAATTATACATAGTCCCATAAACAAATCTTAAAACTTTCTACTTAGTGTAT
>NW_012109352.1:330695-331529 GCF_000951045.1 Mandrillus leucophaeus | reverse complement strand
GCAATCTCCTCCACCTCCTGGGTTCAAGCGATTCTCCTGCCTCAGCCTCCTGAGGTGCTGCCACCACACCCACCTTTTTTTTTTTTTTTTTTTTGGATTGTTAGTAGAGACATGGTTTCACCATGTTGGCCAGGCTAGTCTTGAACTCCTGACCTCAGATGATCCGCCTGCCTTGGCCTCCCAGAGAGCTGGGATTTACAGGCGTGAGCCACCACTCCTGGCCAATATATTTGTATTTTTTATGTTCGTAAGTTCACGTCATTCAAAAATCTTTATATCCGGTTTCTACCTATTTGAGATCATATCCTATGAATTGGTTTTTAAATTTAAAAAAATCATATTGGGGAGAAAATTATTCTGTAATGTTTGTTCAAGAAAGCAGCAAACTAGACTGAGCGCAGCGGCTCACGCCTGCAATCTCAGCACTCTGGGAGGCTGAGGCTGGCGGATCACTTAAGGCCAGGAGTTCAAGACCAACCTGGCCAACATGACGAAACCCCGTCTCTACTAAAAATACAAAGATTAGCCGGATATGGTGTCGTGCACCTGTAGTCCCAGATGCTCAGGAGGCCGAGGTGGGAGAATCACTGGAACCTGGGAGGCAGAGGTTGCAGTGAGCCGAGATTGCACCACTGCACTCCAGCAAGTGCAGTGAGACCCAGCCTCTAAAATAAACAAAGCAGCAAACTAATTTTTTAAGCAAAAAAAAAAAAAAAAAAAAAAAAATTTTTTAAAAAAAAAAAAAAAAAAAAAAAAAGGCTACCAGTATCGTGTGAAATTTAGAGCCCTACTTCTAAAATACTGTTGCTGCATAAGAATAGGAGTTTGTATTGT
>NW_012109352.1:286038-325095 GCF_000951045.1 Mandrillus leucophaeus | reverse complement strand
AACACACAGAAATTATACATAGTCCCATAAACAAATCTTAAAACTTTCTACTTAGTGTATCACTGATTTTATATGGTTGCCTTAAAGTAATGGGTAAGTTTCTTTTTTCTTCTTTGAGACAGAGTTTCGCTCTTATTGCCCAGGCTGGAGTGCAGTGGCATGATCTTGGCTCACCACAACCTCCGCCTCCCAGGTTCAAGCGATTCTCCTGCCTCAGCCTCCTGAGTAGCTGGCATTACAGGCATGCGCCACCACACCTGGCTAATTTTATATTTTTAGTGGAGACGGGGTTTCTCCATGTTGGTCAGGCTGGTCTCTAACTCCTGACCTCAGGTGATCCGCCCACCTCGGCCTCCCAAAGTGCTGGGATTACAGGCGTGAGCCACTGTGCCCAGCCCATGATATTGTTAAACAGATAACCCTAAATGTAGTATATGTAAAACACTTCAAACTGACGAAATGTACTTTCATTTTTATTGAAATGTGGCTGGGTGTGGTGGTTCACGCCTGTAATCCCAGGACTTTGGGAGGCTGAGGCAGGCAGATCACTTGAGCTCAGAAGTTCATGATGAACCTGGGCAGCATGGTGAAACCTTGTCTCTACAAAAAAACACAAAAATTAGTTGGGTGTGGTGCTGGGCACCTGTAGTCCCAGCTACTTGGGAGGGGTTGAGACAGGAGCATAGCTTGAACCCAGGAGGTCGAGGCTACAGTGAGCCAAGATCACGCCACTGCACTCCAGCCTGGGTGACAAAGTGAGGCCCTGTCTCAAGAAAAAAAAAAATACAGAAGAGAAAAGCACAATATAGACATTATATGGAGAAAGCTGTGTGTCTTTCCCCTCTATCCCTTTAAACCCTCTCTCATTGTCTTAGGGAAACCACTATTAATGCTTTCTTAATTTTTAGGAATTTTATTGTATAGTAAATGCAAAATGGAAGCATCTTCAACTTACATCTGCAAGTGCCACTTAATACTATATGTTTTTATCTTATGCACTTTCAAGGAAAATTGCATTTACTGGTATTGTTATTTTTCTTGTTTAAAGTGAGTTTGCTTCTTTTTAATCTTTGAAGGATGTGAAAAAGTGCTTTTATGTTTATCATTATTTATAGAGTATGCTTTATTAATTTCTTTTTCTTTTTCTTTTTTTTTTTTTTTTTGAGATTGAGTCTTGCCGTATTGCCTAGGCTGGAGTAGAGTGGCGTGATCTTGGCTCACTGCAATCTCCTCCACCTCCTGGGTTCAAGCGATTCTCCTGCCTCAGCCTCCTGAGGTGCTGCCACCACACCCACCTTTTTTTTTTTTTTTTTTTTTGGATTGTTAGTAGAGACATGGTTTCACCATGTTGGCCAGGCTAGTCTTGAACTCCTGACCTCAGATGATCCGCCTGCCTTGGCCTCCCAGAGAGCTGGGATTTACAGGCGTGAGCCACCACTCCTGGCCAATATATTTGTATTTTTTATGTTCGTAAGTTCACGTCATTCAAAAATCTTTATATCCGGTTTCTACCTATTTGAGATCATATCCTATGAATTGGTTTTTAAATTTAAAAAAATCATATTGGGGAGAAAATTATTCTGTAATGTTTGTTCAAGAAAGCAGCAAACTAGACTGAGCGCAGCGGCTCACGCCTGCAATCTCAGCACTCTGGGAGGCTGAGGCTGGCGGATCACTTAAGGCCAGGAGTTCAAGACCAACCTGGCCAACATGACGAAACCCCGTCTCTACTAAAAATACAAAGATTAGCCGGATATGGTGTCGTGCACCTGTAGTCCCAGATGCTCAGGAGGCCGAGGTGGGAGAATCACTGGAACCTGGGAGGCAGAGGTTGCAGTGAGCCGAGATTGCACCACTGCACTCCAGCAAGTGCAGTGAGACCCAGCCTCTAAAATAAACAAAGCAGCAAACTAATTTTTTAAGCAAAAAAAAAAAAAAAAAAGGCTACCAGTATCGTGTGAAATTTAGAGCCCTACTTCTAAAATACTGTTGCTGCATAAGAATAGGAGTTTGTATTGTTGTATTATGAAATCCATATGTTCATTTCGTGAAGTACTGGGGAATTTGCTCTGATGAGAGTTTCTCTTGTCCCTTGTTTAAATTCCTGGTCCCCCCTTTTAATACTTGGAGTTGCTCTCTGTTTTCCTCTTAATGTTTACCTGGTGGTATCTGGGTCCTTAAGCAAGTCTGCCAAGCAGATTAGAAATACTGTTGTAGGAAATCATCTAGTGTTTCTAAAGAGATCCCCAAGAAGAGGTTCGCACTAGCCCATCAGCATCTGGACCTTTATGTCCAGAAGCACTAAGATTCTGGGCATTTATGCTAGCCATTTGGAATCCCAGCACATTACTGATCTCGGAAAAGGCAAAAAAGATCTATGTGTAGGTCAGTTAGAGAGCAAAAGTAGCTGCGCACGGTGGCTCACGCTTGAAATCTCAGCACTTCATGAGGTCAAGGCGGGAGGATCACTTGAGGCCAGGAGTTCAAGGCCAGCCTGGGCAACATGGCAAAACTCATTCTCTGCAGAAAATACAAAAATTAACCAGTTATGGTGGTGTGCATATGTGGTCCCAGCTAATCTGGAGGCTGAGGTGGGAGAATCATTAGAGCTCTGGGGGTCAAGGCTGCAGTGAGCCGTGATCACACCAGTATACTCCAGCCTGGGCAACAGAGTGAGACCCTGTCTCAAAAATAAAAAGAGAACAAAAGTGTAAAGGGTATGCTGTGATAGAACTGGCCAGAGGTAAGATAACCAGTTATAAAAGGGATTGTGCAGAAAGAAGGGGCAGGAATTCAGAAGGCTACCTTCTGTATGATTCCATACATACGATGTTCTAGAAAAGGCAAAACTGAGGGACAAGGAACACAGCAGTGGTTGCTAGAGGTGGGGGGAGAGGTTGATTATAAAAGGAGGAACTTCAAGGGGTGAAGAAACTGTTGTGGTGGTGGTTACATGAGTTTAGGCGTTTGTCAAAACTCATAGTACTGTCTGCCAAAAAAGTACGTTTTATTGTACATAGATGTGAACAAAAACCAAGAAGATGAAGGAAACGCAGTTTGTCATTTGATAATGGTTACATAAAGTTCAGAAGAGGGCTGAGCGCAATGGCTCACACCTGTAATCCCACCGCTTTGGGAGACCAAGGCAGGCAAATCACTTGAGGTCAGGAATTCAAAACCAGCCTGGCCAACATGGTGAAACCTCATCTCTACTAAAAATACAAAAAATTAGCTGGGTGTTGTGGTGTGCGTCTGTTGTCTCAGCTACTAGAGAGGCTGAGGCAGGAGAATTGCTTGAACCCAGGAGGCGGAGGTTGCAGTGAGCCGGGATTGCACCACTGCACTCCAGCCTGGGCAACACAGTGAGGCTCTGTCTCAAAAAAAAAAAAAAAAAAAGTTCAGAAGAGGATGAGTCTCATCCAGGTTCTGTTCTTTAAAATCTTATTTTCAGTGGTTATGGGGAATTACCTTATCTGTAGAGGGATACTAAAACATGCACTTTTAGATATTTTGGCTATTGTTCAAATATAAAAATAGGCCAGGCGCAGTGGCTCACACTTGTAATTCCAGCACTTTGGGAGGCCAAGGTGGGCAGATCACTTGAGGTCAGGGGTTCAAGACCAGCCTGGCCAACATGGCGAAACCCTGTCTCTACTAAAAATACAAAAATTAACCTTGCATAGTGGCACACCGTGTAGTCCCAGCTACTCAGGAGGCTGAGGCAGGAGAGTCACTTGAACCTGGGAGGTGGAGGTTGCAGTCAGCCGAAATGGTGCCACTGCACTCCAGCCTGCGCGACAGACTGAGACTCTCTCAAAAAAGTGTGTGTGTGTAGAAATTGTTCAGATAGTTCAGAAGGTTATACAATGAAAAGAAAAAACCTTTACTCCCACCCAGGCCCAGTCATGTTCCCCAGATGTCATCACTCTTTAACATTTTCCTCTGTATACGTATATATAGTGCTGTTCTGTGCTGGCTTTTTTACAGAATTTATCTCGGAGATGTCAGCACATCAGTGCATGTAAATCTACCTCATTCTTTTTATTGAGTGCATATTTTCTGATGTGGAGTATTTCCTAATTTATGTGAGCAATCTGCATTAATGGCTGTTCGAATGGCCTGTGCCAGGAGAAGACTGGAAACAAGACAGCAGTGAATATTTGTGTGCATTCAACTTTGTGACCTGTCTAAATATAGCTGGCGATAGGACATCACCGCAAGTGTCATTATTGGGCTGAAGTCATACACGGTTTCCATTTTGATATGGATGATGCCATACCGCCCTCGAGGGAGGTCAACAAATTTGTATTCCTATTAGCTGGCATATGGGAGTTCAACATGCACATAGAGATTTGTGAGTAGGGCCAGTTGCAGTGGCTTACACCTATAATCCCAGCACTTTGAGAGGCTGAAGTGGGAGCATTGCTTGAGGCCAGGAGTTTCAGACCAACTTGGGCAACATAGCAAGACTCCATCTCTACAAAAAATTTTTAAAAATTAACCGTGCAAGATGATGTATGCCTCTAGTCCCAGCTTCTTAGGGGACTGAGGTGGGACAATCACCTGAGCCCAGGAATTTGAGGCTACCGTGAGCTCTCGCACCACCACACTCCAGCCTGGGTGACGGGGCAAGACCCAGTCTCAAAAAAACAAAGAAAAAAATTCATGAGTAAAGTATAGTTTGTGACTTGAGTCAAATTTATCCTCACTTTCTGAAAGCATTCATAATAGAAATTTAATTATAAGATGAAAATTAGCAAATTATGTGTTAATAAAGTTGGTATTCTGAGGTTTGTGGGGGCAACTTAAAAAATCTTGATTTTTAAAGTTAATTTTTACAAATCTTGATTTTTAATTTACTTGAGGAGTAAAATTTTTTTAAAGAAATTATTTCATTTTCCCTGTATTTTTTAATATTTTTATTGTGGTAAAACATGTAAAAATATACATAAAATTTGCCATTTAAACTATCTTAAATGCATAATTCAGTGGCATTATATTCACAGTGTTGTACAGTCATCACCACTATCTGTTTCCAAATCAAGCAATATTTTTTAAATTATGGCAAAATGTGCGTAACATAAAGCTAACGATTTTAACCATTTTTAAGCATACAGTTCAGTGGCATTAAGTATATTCACATTTTGGGGAAACATCACTACCATTCATCTTGAGAATTTCTTCATCTTCCCAAACTGAAACTCCTTACCCCAACCTCCCCTTTCCTCACCTCCTGGCAACCTCCATTCTGCTTTCTGTCTCTGTGGTTTTAT
Source organism: Mandrillus leucophaeus (assembly GCF_000951045.1). Classification (NCBI taxonomy): domain Eukaryota; kingdom Metazoa; phylum Chordata; class Mammalia; order Primates; family Cercopithecidae; genus Mandrillus; species Mandrillus leucophaeus. Next base: position 319,822 of record NW_012109352.1, on the reverse strand, counting down.
CTACTTTAGGTATCCATGTATATTTTTTCTATGTCAAAAATTGCTTTGAAAAACACATAGCACAGATTGCAAAGATAAATGTGGGCTCTCTTATAAGAATGCCACAAATTTTACATTTTTCTTTGCTTCTGCTTCTCGGAGTGCATGCTGTTGTCATGGAAAGCAGACATTCTGTGGTAGCCCAGGTTCTGGAACAGTGCCTAGAATAGCTGCTCACCGTGTGTTTGCCAGGTGAACTGATGGATATATGAAAACAGTATACTGTGTGACAACACTTTTGTTATTCCATAGGACGTGGACATCTTCCAGCAACAGATCTCGAGAAGACAGCTGGCTAAAATCCTTATTTGTCCGGAAAGTTGATCCAAGAAAAGATGCCCACTCCAATCTCCTAGCCAAAAAGGAAACAAGCAATCTATACAAATTACAGTGTGAGTGACAGGTTTGCTATCTTCATAGTTGACTTTTTTTTCCGTTTGTTCCTAAGTTTATCGTTGAATTTTCTTTTGTTTCAGTTCACAATGTTAAACCGGAATGCCTAGAAGCATACAACAAAATTTGGTGTGTATACCAAACTCTCCTTTCCTTGGGGAAAATAATGACTTTATTTGTGAGTTAATTCCACTAACACTTGATAGCATAGAGAGAGAGCTTTTCATCCCTCTCTTTTGAAGTTGAACATTCAGAGGCTCTTAAACTGAGCTTCGTGTGGGATTGCCAAAGGCATTTTGATTTTAAGCACTCACACAGCTAAATCATCACATAGGCTATCAGACTTTAGAATGTTACCAGACTCTTATGTTTGGAGGAACTTTGCCAGGCTGTCTAGTCCATCTGCTTATCCAATGCTGGAGTCCTTTCCACAGACCTTCCTCACTGCCTGTCCTGAAGTAAGTTCCATCTCTGGACAGCTCTAAGTGTTAGGAGTAAGAATTCACATCTCTGAGTCCTTCATTGATTCCCCTTAGTAAAACTGCCCTGTGAGAGTACTGTGTGTATTTGAACATAGCTGCCATTTCTTCCCAACTCCTCTGTTCTCCAGGATCCAAGTCCCTTCTGCTGATTCTCCTATGATTTGAGATCTAAACCTGCTTACAGAATTTGTAAACTTAAAACGAAAGGGAGAACTAAGCTTACTGGCTTTTAAGTTAACAGAAATAGTATTTTAATAATCCATTGTGAGCAAATGTGAAGAAAAAGGTTTTTTTTTAACCTTTAATATCTACTACTTTCATAAGAAAGCAAACAATTTTGTCCCTATAATCAGCATACTTTTTAGAAGAAAAACTTTTTGTTGTTTATTGTTTTGTTTTTGAAGATAGCTTATGAAATGTAATAATAGTATTGAATTTCTTACTCATTCCAGCACCTCTTTATTAAAAAATGCCCTTAAAGCAGATATTTATTTTTAAGTCTTTTCTCATAAAATGGAATTTTTCCCTATGCTGATGTTTTCCTGGATTTTACCTTTTCTGTCCTGTTTTATCACTTCATCTCCTGTCTTGGATTTCTGGCTGTCTTCATATTTCTATTTGATGTCGTGCTTTCACTTCACACTCAGCATGTGGAATCACCTTGCTCTTCCAACTTCCCTATCTGTGCCACTCACCTTGTTTTACTCAGCCCGTTCCTTAGTTGTCTGTCACCTAGAGCCGTGCATTCTTCATCGGACATGTATTTTGGTTCTCTTGTTTCCTTCTCCATCTCCCTCTCCAAGCCTCTTGAGCCCCATTCCCAAATGCCTTTTTTTCTGACTACCTTTCTGGGCTCCAAGCTATACCTGTATCTCTTCCCTGCCCTGCAATACATTACCCCAAAGTTTGTCAGATTGATCTGCTTGAGTTCTGCTTTCTTTTTTCATCACATTTTTTCTTTTCTCTGAAACTTTCAGCAGCTCCCTGTTTCCAGAACATAAAGACTTAACTCCTGCCTGGTTTTTAGGGGTCCCAATAATGGGATTCTGCCCAACCCATCCAGTTCTGGGTACAAGTACTGCCTGCCTTACAATCTCCATTCAGGTAAGGCCAGGACTCCCAAGAGCAGGTTTGGGGTCCCCAGCAAAGAGGAGTGGCTTCAAATCCATGTGTAACTTTGTGTTGGTGAAAAACCTAGGCCCTGTTGCCAGACCCCTCTCTGGACCCCACCTGAGTCATGTGTACTGGGCTTCCTTCCTGGACACTGCCTCCAATGCAGGGTTGTCTCTTCCTGCTCATGTCATGCGACCAAAGGGAAATGTTGGACATACATTGCCCTAGCAGAATCCCTCTTTCCCTGTCTTCGATTTTCATGGATCCCATGTTATTTCTTTTTTTTTTTTCTTTGAGACAGAGTCTCACTCTGTCACCCAGGCTGGAGTGCAGTGGCACGATCTCAGCTCATTGCAAGCTCTGCCTCCCAGGTTCACACCATTCTCCTGCCTCAGCCTCCCGAGTAGCTGGGACTACAGGCGCCCGCCACCACGCCCAGCTAATTTCTTTTTGTATTTTTAATAGAGACGGGGTTTCACCATGTTAGCCGGATGGTCTCGATCTCCTGACCTCGTTATCCGCCCGCCTCAGCCTCCCAAAGTGCTGGGATTACAGGCGTGAGCCACCATGCCCGGCCGATCCCATGTTATTTCTGAACATTCATGAGTCACGCATTAGATACATTTAATATCAGATCCTAATTTAAAAAGTAAAATGCTACTCTTCCAAAAGTACACATGATGTAGTCACTATACTGGGTCATAAAGATGTATGGGTTTTCAGTTAGTTAGACGTAGACCATTTGGAACTTTTCTCTGTTAACCATTTATATATCCCTGGTCCTACGGAGGTCCAGTGGCGCAATTGGTTAGCACATGGTACTTATATACTCTCGGTCCTGTAGCCCCAGTGTCTGGTGGTGATCACTAGCTAAATATCAGTATCAGCATATAATGTGAACAGGTTCCATTTCTTGCCCTTGATCCCCTTTTGCATTCATTGTTGGATTTGTATGATACTTTTTCATCATAATTTTTCTATTCAGAAAGTGTGCAGGTTTTAGCTTTTCTCTTGGTATAAAACAGTTAACACTCTTCCCTTTGCCTTTCCCTGTACATTAGAGTCTATACCGTAAGAAAGCTTCTATGGAACCAAGCTCCACTCTGACACCCCTGTTAAATTCATACACTGCCGTGACCTGTCACGGCTTTGCCCCTGTCCCCGCACAGTGAGTGGAAATGAGTTCGTGTGTTCGGTGCGAGACTACATGACACCCCACCCATCCCCTTGGCCCACTGAATTGAGTAGAACGTAATTTATGCTTCGCGTTGTATCTTTAATTTTTATTCTTCTGCCATGTTGATGCCCTTGGGGACTGTTGGAGGTCAGGGTCGCTTCCAGACTGTTGTGTTCCAGCTCTGTCTTCTTGCTCCTTCCTGAAGGCCAGCTTGTTTTCTGCTCTTGTTACCTCTGCCTGCTGATGCTGCTTGTGTTGTCTGCCTCTGTCTTGAACACTACTTTCTTCCCTTTCCATCTTTCTTATTTCTTCCGTGTTCTTTTCTACTATTGCCCTCTCATTCTTCCTGTCTTTGGAACCAACAGAATGTTTTTTGGTGATGTTGTTTTTTTTTCCCCCTCAAATGGAAAATAGTAGTCACGTAACTCCCAAAATCCTGGGACCTTTGGTTTTTCTTTATCATCTTTATACTGGTTCAGCAACTCCTCTAGATAGTTGGGGTATCAGAAACCTAAGCTTCTGATCAGCAGGGTGTTGGAGTACAACAGAATTCAGCCAAAAGGTTAATTCCACATGCCGTTTTATCATGAGGATGTGCTAAGGTCAGTTGTTAGAACACAGAGTAGGTGGTCTTTTTCCTGTTACTGATCAGGTGCTGTCCACCTGGTCAAATTTTGCTGGTTGTTTAATTAGTGTTGCTGTTTCTTCTCTTTAAGTCAAGAGGTGTTGCCAAAGATTCACGAAGATAAACACTACCCTTGTACTTTGGTGGGGACTTGGAACACGTGGTATGGCGAGCAGGACCAAGCTGGTAGGAAGCGAAGTCTTTGGAATAAACACTTCTTCCTTAAGCCTTATGTAACACTTAAGTAATTTTCTAATTTAATGCTTGTTCTTATCATTAAAGCTTTCCAAGTCTCAGTCTAATTTTATGATTAAAGTAGTTTCTTCAACAATTCATTGCAAAAACAGTTTTAAAATTGTTTTTAATGTTTGAATCTATTATTGAATCATTATGATGTAACTCATAGGCCAAAACATGGGGTATTACAGTTTTTTTGTTTTTTTTGTTTTTTGAGATGGAGTCTCGCTCTGTTGCCCAGGCTGGAGTGCAGTGATATGTATCTAGGCTCATTGCAACCTCTGCCTCCCGGGTTTAAGCGATTCTCCTGCCTTAGCCTCCCAAGTAGCTGGAATTACAGGTGCCCACTACCACACCCAGCTAATTTTTGTATATTTAGTAGAGACGGGGTTTCACCTTGTTGGCCAGGCTGGTCTGGAACTTCTGACCTCAAGTGATCGCCTGCCTCAGCCTCCCAAAGTGCTGGGATTACAGGTGTGAGCCACTGCACCCAGCCTACAGTTCTGTCCTGTGTTAACATTATACCTATCTAGAATATTTTCAAGTAGTATCATGAAATTCTAAATGTATACTATCTTTTAAAATGCATTTCAGTCCACCTCTGGAGGTATGAAGGAGGCTATCCAGCCCTCACAGAAGTCATGAATAAACTCAGAGAAAATAAGGTAATGATTTTGAAAAATGTTTACAGACTAATGATACATAGATGTTAGTATGGAATTAAATGACTTTTCTGTCTTCAGTTTTTGTTAATAAACTTCTTTTTTTGTAACAGAAATTGTATTGTTTGGACTCCTGAAGTTGTATTTAAATATAAACAGTTGTAATACTATTAAAATAACAATTCTGGCTGGGCGCGCTGGCACACGTCTGTAATCCCGGCCCTTTGGGAGGCCAAGGTAGGCAGATCACAAGGTCAGGAGATGGAGACCATCCTGGCTAACACAGTGAAACTCCGTCTCTACTAAAAAAATACAAAAAACTTAGCCGGGCGTGATGGTGGGTGCCTGTGGTCCCAGCTACTCAGGAGGCTGAGGCAGGAGAATGGCGTGAACCCGGGAGGCGGAGCTTGCAGTCAGCCGAGATTGCGCCACTGCACTCCAGCCTGGGCAACAGAGTGAGACTCCGTCTCAAAAAAAAAAAAAAAATCTTATTGTTCTTATTATAAAAGTCAATTATACTTTGAAACTGATAAGGTGGTACTTTGAAACTGGTGACTGGGCTGGGTGCGGTAGCTCACGCCTATAATCCCAGCCCTTTGGGAGGCCAACGCAGGCATATCAGTTGAGGCCACGAGTTTGAGACCAGCCTGTACAACATGGCAAAACCTTATCTCTACTGAAAATACAAAAATTAGCCGAGCGTGGTGGTGCACGCCTGTAATCCCAGCTACTCGGGAGGCTGAGGCACGAGAATTGCTTGAACCCAGGAGGCAGAGGTTGCAGTGAGCCGAGATCACACCACTGCACTACAGCCTAGGCAACAGAGTGAGAATCTGCCTCAAAAAAAAAAACCAAAAGAACAAAAAAACTGGTGACTGGTGTATCAATCAGCATGGCACACACAATTAGCCCTCGATGACCTAAAACTGTCTACTTCAGGAACTGTCTGTCACACACATAGAATTTATCTTGGGCTGACTTTGCTTTCCACCCACCCTTCACTAGCAGGTGCTTGTCGGTAGGGAGAAATTTAAAAGCCACACATCATTAAGAAAGAAAATCTTTCGTATAGATTCCCAGACAAATATAAATAGCTTTTGAATTATCTGCTCTTTTGTAGTCTGCATGCCACTTCTGTTGATGTGCCATCAAACACTATTAGAAGAATCTAAAAGTATAGCAAGTTAAATTTGTTTGCATTGCCACCTAAATAATTAGGATGACCAAGTAATTTGTCATCTAAACCTGGACACTTTTGAGAATGAAAAGGAATGCTGTTAATGATTATGCAAGCTCAACAGATATAAACTGGGACTGTCTCAGGCCATCTGGGACCTGTTGGTTACCCTATTACAGTATTCTGTAGGAACATAAATGTTACTGAAATGGACTTATGTAAGTATCAGAAGATTTCATGAGCATATTTTTTTCACTCAAAGGAATTTTTGGAATTTCGTAAGGCAAGAAGTGACATGCTTCTCTCCAGGAAGAATCAGCTCCTGTTGGAGTTCAGTTTCTGGAATGAGCCTGTCCCACGATCAGGCCCTAATATATATGAACTCAGGTCTTACCAACTCCGAGTAAGTACACAAATAGAAGTTTTTCCTTTTGCTCCTCTGTGAAGAAGCACAAGCACTTTGTAAGGCTGACAACAGAACTTGTGTGTATATTCTGTGATGTGTGTTTAGCATTCTATATATATATATTTTTTTAAGACCGGGTCTCACACTGTCACCAAGGCTAAGCTCTTTTGCTTTTTATGGCCTTACACATAATGCTTATTATTTGAGATTTTTCTAAATAACATTTCTGTTTTTAAGAAGAAGGACTGGCCGGGTGCGGTGGCTCACACCTGTAATCCCAGCACTTTGGGAGGCCGAGGTGGGCGGATCACGAGGTCAGGAGATCGAAACTATCCTGGCTAACACGGTGAAACCCGTCTCTACTAAAAATACAAAAAATTAGCCGGGCGTGGTGGTGAGCGCCTGTAGTCCCAGCTACTCGGGAGGCTGAGGCAGGAGAATGGCGTGAACCCGGGAGGCGGAGCTTGCAGTGAACCGAGATTGCGCCATTACACTCCAGCCTGGGCGACGAGCAAGACTCTGTCTCAAAAAAAAAAAAGAAGAAGGACCTAAAGTGCAGGATAAGGTACAATATGTAACATCTATTGTGGTTAAATGAGAGCAGCTAATAAACACTGTGACTGTTGAACAAATTATACAACATAAGAGTAAGGCAATAATATTTTATAACACTTTCTAGAAATTTTCCTACTGAGAACTAGAAAGAAAGCCCCATGTAGCAGCATTATTAAAGTGGCTAACGCCTGTAATCCCAGGACTTTGGGAGGCCAAGGTTGGAGGATCGCTTGAGCCAGGAAGTTTGAGACAAGCCTGAACAACATAGTGAGACCCTGTCTCTATTAAATTAAAAAATAAAGTTCTGGCTGGGTGCGGTGGCTCATGCCTGTAATCCCAGCACTTTGGGAAGTCAAGGCAGGTGGGTGACCTAAAGTCAGGAATTTGAGACCAGCCTGGCCGACATGGTGAAACCCCATCTCTTACTAAAAATACAAAAAATTAGCCAGGCCTGGTGGCGGGTGCCTGTAATCTCAGCTACTCGGAAGGCTGAGGCAGGAGAATTACTTGAACCCAGGAGGCAGAGGTTGCAGGAGCTGAGATTGAGCCACTGCTCTCTGGTGTGGGCAACAGAGCAAGATTCTGTCTCAAAAAAAAAAAGGGGGGTTTTGAGGTTAGTTTTGTCACTTAATGTTTTTTCTACTGCTGTTTGCTATTTCTGTATTTTTTTTTCACAGAAGAACTAACAAACCAAATCTAAATCTGTTTTCAGCCAGGAACCATGATTGAATGGGGCAATTACTGGTGAGTATATTACTGAATGGTGACTTTTTAAGTCTTGTGAATAGATTAGTTTAGGCCATAGTGTTAATTCTAGGGAAAAAAATCTGAAGATGATACCATGATTTGACACTACACTAATGTTTTATTGGATGTTTTTATTATGAGATTTTTCAAACATACAAAACAAGAGAGAATAATGGGGCTCCCATTCCACATCCATTGCTTAGCTTCAGTAGTTAACACATGGCCAATCTCGTTTAGGCCTAACTCCTTCAACCCAGATTGTTTGGAATTAAATCCCAGACAGCATTCTGTTTCATTCATAAATATTTCAGTACTGTATATATTTCTGAAAGGTTGCACCTTTTTTTAAAAGCAAAGCCAGTATTGCATAAAGTTAGTTTACATACTTCTTGGATATCATCTTTTCTGAAACATTACTTCTGTCACATATACACATCACATCAGTAATAGTTTCTTTTTTTTCCTTGCTAGTTTGAGTAGAAAAATAGGAATTTTTCCACAAGTTGATCTGTAGATTCAACAGAATCCCTATCAAAGTCCCAGCAGGCTTTAGAAATGCGAAAGACTAGCCAGGTGCAGTGCGGCTCATGCCTGTAATCCCAGCACTTTGGGAAGCCAAGGCAGGAGAATCACTTGAGTCCACGAGTTCAAGACAATCCTGGGCAACATAGCAAGACCCCACTGCCTCTACCAAAATAAATAAATTAATTAAACTAGCCAGGTGTGATGCCACATGCCTGAGGTCCCAGCTATTTGGGAGACTGAGTGGGAGAATTGCTTAAGCCCAGAAGATGGAGTTTGCAGTGAGCCAAGATTGCACCACTGCACTCCAACCCGGACAATAGAGTGAGACCCTGTCTCAAAAAAAAAAAAAATAGTCCGGGCATGTTGGCTCACACCTGTAATCTCAGCACATTGGGAGGCTGAGGTGGGCAGATCACCTGAAGTTAGGAGTTCGAGACCAGCCTCGCCAACATTGTGAAACCCCATCTCTACTAAAAATACAAAAATTAGCCAAGCATGGCGGTGCACTCCTATAATCCCAGCTACTTGGGAGGCTGAGGCAGGAGAATTGCTTGAACCCAGGAGGCAGGGTTGCAGTGAGCTGAGATCGCACTACTGTGCTCCAGCCTAGGTGACAGAGTGAGACTCTTTTTCAAAAAAATAAAACTAAAAAGGCTGGGCATGATGGCTCATGCCTGTAATTCCAGCACTTTGGGGAGGCTGAGGGAGGAGGATTGCTTCAGTCCAGATGTTTGAGACTTTGAGACCAGCCTGGGCAACATGACGAAACCCTGACTACAAAAAAATACAAAAAGTAACCAGGCATGATGGCACACACTTGTAGTCCCAGCTCCTCAGGAGGCTGAGGTGGGAGAATCACCTGAGCCTGAAAGGTCAAGGCTACAGTGAGCCATGATTGTGCTAGTACTTTCCAGCCAGGAGAGAATAAGACTCTGTCTCAAAAAAATAAAAAATTAGGGCAGGGATGGTGGCTTACACCTGTCAATCCCAGCAGTTTGGGAGGCCAAGGTGGAAAGATCACTTGAGGTCAGGAGGTTGAGACCAGCCTAACCAACTTGGTGAAACCCTGTCTTTACTAAAAATACAAAAATTAGCCAGATATGGTGGTGTGCACCTGTAGTTCCAGCTACTCAGGAGGCTGAGGCAGGAGAATCACTTGAACCTGGGAGACACAGGTTGTAGTGAGCCGAGATCACCCCATTGCACTATAGCCTGGGTGAGAGCAAGACTGTCTCAAAACATAACAAAACAAAAAATGCCTTACTCTCAGTGATACAAAAAAAATTTTTTTTAATTAAAAACAGGCCAGGCATGGTGGCTCACACCTGTAATCCCAGCACTTTGGGAGGCCAAGGCAGGCGGATCACAAGGTCAGGAGATCAAGACCATCCTGGCTAACACAGTGAAACCCCATCTCTACTAAAAAATAAGCTGGGCGTGGTGGTGGGTGCCTGTAATCCCAGTTACTTGGGAGGCTGAGGCGGGAAAATGGTGTGAACCCGGGAGGCAGAGCTTGCAGTGAGCCAAGATCGTGCCACTGTACTCCAGCCTGGGCGACAGACCAAGACTCCATCTCAAAAAAAAAAAAAAAAAAAAAAAGACAAGTCACATACTGGAATAAAATATTTGCAAATCATATATCTGATAAGCAAATTAAATTCAGACTGTATAAAGAATTCTTACAACTCAATAAGAATACAGATAACCCAATTAAAAATGGGTAAAGAACTTGAAAAGACAGTGGCTGGGTGTGGTGGCTCACACTTGTAATCCTAGCACTTTGGGAGGCCAAGGCAGGAGGATCTCTTGATCCTGGGAGTTGGTGACCAGCCTGGGCAACATGGCAAAATCCTGTCTCTACAAAAAAAAAAAGAAAAAAAAAAAACTTGCCGGGTGTGGTGGTGGCACATGCCTGTATTCTCAGCTATTCAGGAGGCTGAGGTTGGAGGATTGCTTGAGCCTGGGGAGGTGGAGACTGCCGTGAGCCATGATCATACCACTGCACTCCCAATGAGACCCTGTCTCACAAAAATAAATACATAAATAAATTGAAAATGGAACCAGGCGTGGTGGCTCACACCTGTAATCCCAGCACCTTGGGAGGCCGAGGTGGGTGGATCACAAGGTCAGGAGATTGAGTCTAGACCATCCTGGCTAACATGGTGAAACCCCGTCTCTACTAAAAATACAAAAAAAAAAATTAGTCGGGCGTGGTGGTGTGCGCCTGTAGTCCCAGCTACTCGGGAGGCTGAGGTAGGAGAATGGTGTGAACCCAGGAGGCGGAGCTTGCATTGACCGCAGATCGCGCTATTGCACTCCAGCCTGGGCGACAGAGCGAGACTCCGTCTCAAAGAAAATAAATAAAATAAAATAATAAAAATAAATAAATTGAAAATGGAATTCAGTGTGATTCAGCAGTCCCACTTCTGGGTATATATCTGAATTCAAAGCAGATCTCAAAAAGATTTGCATACCCATGTTTTTATCATAGCTTTATTTGCAGTAGCCAAGAGGTGGAAGCAACCAACATATCTATCAATAGATGATAAAGAAATTGTGGGCTGGATGCGGTGGCTCACACCTGTAATCCCAGCACTTTGGGAGGCCGAGGTGGGCTGATCACCCGAGCTCAGGAGTTTGAGACCAGTCTGGCCAACATGGTAAAACCCCATCTCTACTAAAAATTAAAAAATTAGCCGGGTCTGGTGGCACGTGCCTGTATTCCCAGCTACTCGAGAGGCTGAAGCAGGAGAATCGCTTGAACCCGGGGGGCGGAGGTTGCAGCAAGCTAAGATCATGCCACTGTACTCCAGCCTGGGCGACAGAGAAACCTTGTCTCAAAAAAAAAAAAAAAAAAGGTGTGGTCTATACATAGAATATTACACATCCTTAAAAAAGAAGGAAGTCTTAGATCGGGCGCAGTGGCTCACGCCTGTAATCCCAGCACTTTGGGAAGGCAAGCAGGCAGATCACGAGGTCAAGAGATCGAGACCATCCTGGCCAATGTGGTGAAACCCCGTCTCTATTAAAAATACAAAAATTAGCTGGGCCTGGTAGCGTGTGCCTGTAGTCCCAGCTACTTGGCAGGCTGAGACAGGAGAATCACTTGAACCCAGGAGGCAGAGGTTGCAGTGAGCCGAGATCGTGCCACTGCACTCCAACCTGGTGACTCCATCCCCGCCCCACCCCCACCTCACAAAAAAAGAAGGAAGTCCTGTCATGTGCTGCAATATGGTGAACCTTGAGGAGGATGTAATGCTAAGTGAAATAAGAGGACAAGTAGTGTATCATTCTCTTTATGCGAAGTATCCAGTGTTGCCAAAATCATAGAAACAGAAAGTAGAAACGTGGTTGCCAGGAGCTAGGCAGAGAGGGAATACGGAATTGGTGTTTAGTGAGTATAGAGTTTCAGTTTTACAAAATGAAAATGTTTTGGAGATGTGTGGTGTAACAGTATAAATATACTGGACACTACATAAAAATGGGTAAGATGGTAAATTCAATGTTATGTGTTTTTTACCACGATAAAAAAATGTTTAAAAAATTTTTAGGCCAGGTGCTCACAGCTACTTTGGGAGGCTGAGGTGGGCAGATCACCTGAGATCAGAAGTTTGAGACTGGCCTGGGCAACATGGTGAAACCCTGTCTCCACAAAAAATACAAAAATTAACCAGGTGTCGTGGTACATGCCTGTAATCTCAGCTGCTCGGGAGGCTGAGGCACGAGAATCACGAACCTGGAAGGCAGAGGTTGCAGTGAGCTGAGATTGTGCCACTGCACTTCAGCCTGGGCTACAGACCCTATATCAAAAAAAAAAAAAAAAAAAAAAAAATTCATAAAATAAACTTTAAAAATGTTTAACAGGCAAAGGATTTGAATGGGTATTTCACCAAAGAAAATACATGAATGCCCATAAGCTTATGAAAAGGGACTCAACCTCCTTAGTCGTTATGGAAATGCAAAGTGAAACTACAATGAGATACCAGTTCCTGCCCACTGGGACAGCTATAACTTAAAAGAGAGCGATAATAACATCTGTTAGTGAGGTGAGGAAAAAATGGACCCTTCCGATATTGCCGATGGGAATGTGAAATGGTGCAGTCACTTTGAAAACAGTCTAGTAGTCCCTCAAAATGGTAAACATGAAATTACATGTGGGCCAGACACAGTGGCTCAAGCCTGTAATTCCAGCACTTCACAAGGCTGAGGGGGCGGATCACCTGAGGTCAGGAATTCGAGACCAGCCTGACCAACGTGACAAGACCCCATCTGTGCTAAAAAATACCAAAAACGTAGCCGGGCGTGGTGATGGGCACCTGTAATCCCAGCTACTCAGGAGGCTGAGGCAGGAGAATCACTTGAACCCAGGAGGTGGAGGTTGCAGTGAGCCAAGATCGTGCCTCTGCACTCCAGCCCGAGTGACAGAGCAAGACTCCATCTCAAAAAAAGAAAAAAAAATTACATATGACCCAACAATTTCATTCCTGGGTGTCTACCCAAAAGATATCATCCGCATAAACACTTATACATATGTGTATAAGTGAATTTTTCCTTCTCAGATCATCAAAGGCTAAATAATGCAAGTTAGAAAGCAAACATCCATGTAAACACTTACATAAGTGGCCATAGCAGCATGTTTTATAATATCCTGCAAGTAGAAACAGCTTTGCCCATCAACAGAGGGTGGGATTAGCCAGAGGGCTAGTTCACTAGCCCTGATCAGCTCTCCATGTTCTCCCAGCAGCTACCTTAAATTCAAATACGAGACACACAAGCATGCCGATTACAACTGTAACAAAGTAACCACCTTTCACCATTATGATTTAATACTGTTTTTGGAAATCCTGACTATTATGAGAAAAGACAGAGACATACAAAGCCTCAATAGTCCGGGTGCTGTGGCTCACACCTCTACTCCCAGCACTTTGGGCGGCTGAGGTGGGAGGATCCCCTGAGCCCAGGAGTTCAAAACCAACCTTGGCAACATGGTGAAACCTCATCTCTACAAAAAATACTAAATTAGCCAGATGTGGTGGTGCTCCTGCCTGTAGTCCCAGCTACTCTGGAGGCTGAGCAGGAAGATCACTTGAGCCCTCGCTGTTGAGGCTGCAGCGCACCATGATCATGCCACTCCGCTCCAGCCTGGGCAACAGAGCAAGACCCTGTCTCAAAAAAGCCTCAATAGTTAAGAGGTATGCAAGAATAAATTATTGGCCATTGGTTAGCTGGTTAGTGCCTGAGACAGGAAATGGAAAGAAAAATGCTAGTGACATTTAGGGTTCTGTGATGGTGAGATTGTTGACGTTTTCTTTTTACCAGTTTCCATACTTTCTTCATTATGGGATTTCTTTGGAAGCTAAAAATATTGCCTAGGCATGGTGGCTCACGCCTGTAATCCCAGCACTTTGGAAGGCTGAGGCAGACAGATCACTTGAGGTCAGGAGTTCGAGACCAGCCTGGACAACATGGTAAAGTCCTGTCTACTAAAAAAAAAAAAAAAAATTAGCTGGGTATGGTGGCGGGCACGTGTAGTCCCAGCTACTCAGGAGACGAAGGCTGCAGTGAGCCAAAATGGCACTGCTGCACTCCAGCCTGGGCGACAGAGTGAGACTCCATCTCAAAATATATATATATAATTTTGAAACATTGGGATAGTTTCCTAAAATAATCTGAAGCATACATCTATATGTAATTAAAATATTTTGAGCATTTTTTTCTTTGAAACTCGATGTATTTCTGTACCTTAAGTTTTGCTGTTTTTCTTTCTTTTTTCTTTTTTTTTTTTTTTTGAGACGGAGTCTTGCTCTGTCACGCAGGCTGGAGTGCAGTGGCGCAAACTCGGCTCACTGCAAGCTCCGCCTCCCTGGTTCACGCCATTCACCTGCCTCAGCCTCCTAAGCTCCGCCTCCCGGGTTCTCGCCATTCTCCTGCCTCGGCCTCCTAAGTAGCTAGGACTAGGGGCGCCCGCAATCACGCCCAGCTAATTTTTTTTTTAATTTTCTAGTAGAGACGGGATTTCGCCGTGTTAGCCAGGATGGTCTTGATCTCCTGACTTCGTGATCTACCCGCCTCGGCCTCCCAAAGTGCTGGGATTACAGGTGTGAGCCACCGTGCTCGGCCTGCTTTTCTTTTTGGGAGGGAGGTGTTTGTGTATATTTCTTTTAAGTGATTACGTGAACTCTTACTTTTCTTTGGCAACTTGCTATTTCTGTTTCCTAAACTGGCATTTCATAACTTTTTTTTTTTAAACTTCAACTTAAATCTTCTTTCTTTTCTTTTTTCTTTTTCTTTCTTTCTTTCTCTTTTTTTTTTTTTTTTTTTTTTTTTTTTTTTTGAGACAGAGTCTTGCTCTGTTGCCCAGGCTGGAGTGCGGTGGCGCAGTCTCAGCTTACTCCGATCTCTGCCTCCTGGGTTCAAGCGATTCGCCTGCCTCAACCTCCCAAGTAGTTGGGATTACAAGCCTGCACTGCAACTCCCGGCTATTTTTTTGTTTTTAGTAGAGACAGGGTTTCGCCATGTTGGCCAGGCTGATCTGGAACTCCTGACTTCAAGTGATCTGCCTGCCTCAGCCTCCCAAAGTGCTAGGATTACAGGCGTGAGCCGCCGCGCTCGGCCCCGTTTTTCTCTTTTTTTGGTTATGAAATTTCCTGATGTGCATGAAATAATTTCTAAGATCCCTTCTAGCTCCAACAAATAGTTCTATGATCTTTATTTCTAATGAATCTTTCCTCCTCAGAGGCTAAATAATGCAAGTTAGAATTTCTTTTCATTTGAAAACTAAGATATACATATTTGGTTGTATGCTGCTATTATATACGATTTTTGCTCTTTTGTTTTTGGACTATTGCTGTTAATCATGTAGCTATTCACAGAATAGGATCACTCACTAGTTCAATTTTTGCACATCACTAATCAAGACTCGCTCGCTGTGGAATCCACAGGGACATACTGGGGTTATTCAGTTACTTAAAAATTTATTTGGCTGGGCGCGGTGGCTCACACCTATAATCCCAGCACATTGGAAGGCCAAAATGGGCAGATCACCTGAGGTCAGAAGTTCGAGACCAGCCTGACCAACGTGGAGAAACCCTGTCTCTACCAAAAATACAAAAATTAGCCGGGTGTGGTGGCACATGCCTGTAATCCCAGCTACTTGGGAGGCTGAGGCAGGAGAATTGCTTGAACCTGGGAGGTAGAGGTTGCAGTGAGCCAAGATCACACCATTGTAATCCACCCTGGGCAACAAGAGTGAAACTCCGTCTCAAAAAAAAAAAAAAAAAAAATTATTTATAAAGCCAGTTTAGCATTCAATTTATATTTTGGCACATAGGTAACTAAGATGGTGACCACCTCGTCTGTACAGGCTTCTGATTGTTACCAGGCTCAGGCAAGTATGTTTTCTTTGCCTACCATAACTAAATTACAAAAATTCAGAATGAAATGAATAATCTGGAATATTTACCACTGTCAGTAAAAGCCAGGTTTTTTTTTCTTCTGAATAGAGTTAGAGTGCACATTGAAGTGATTTGCTTAATTTCAGTAATCAGATTTGTAATTTCTGTGAAGATACTGATCACTTTATTCTCAATGTAAAGATTAAAGATGTCATCTTCTTTGTGGATAATCCATGGGGGCAATAGCAAGAAGTCCCTTTTTCACCATAAAGAAACCCAAGCACTTGGGTAAGGTCCCCATTGTGGCATTGAGAACATGGTGGATTAGAGCAGAGGTGTAGAGTGAGTTTAAGGAGACTGGATTGCTTGAGCCCAGGAGTTCGAAACCAGCCCAAGCAACATAGCAAGGCCCCGTCTCTAAAAAAAAAAAAAAAAAAAAAAAAAAAATTGGCTGTGCTTGGTGGCGCAAGCCTGTAGTTCCAGCTACTCAGGAGGCTGGGGCAGGAGGATCCCTCAAGCCCAAGAATTCCAGGCTGCAGTCAGCTAAGATCATGCCACTGTACTCCAACCTGGGTGATAGAGTCTCTATCTTAAAAAAGGAGACTGGCTTCATCACTCACAGGAAATCACTCTTTCTTGGATTTTTTCCCCCTTTTGAGTTATCATTCAGTATATATGAGGTTTGCCTCCAGGAAGAGAATGCTCAGCCAAGCCAACTCAAGCATCTTGTGCTTTGAGAGTGACATCTTTCACTGTCACTATTGGTAGGTTGCTATCCTTGTTTGTATGCTGCCAGCTCTTTTGAATGAATTAGAATGAATCTGTCTTCCCAAGTCTTGTCAACTGTGGGAACCTGATGTGACTGAGACTTCAGGCTAGAGCCTGGGCGGTGTGGTATGGATTTACTGAGTAACGCATGGTGTGTCATCTCTTGATAGACCTTAACTGTGCATCTTCTGCTGACCTCCCTACATCATTTGAAGCCCCTTCCTTTTCACCTTTGATTCTAGAAGACTGCTTTTGAAAAAATAGGCACATTTTAAAACATTTTTAGGAATTCAGATGCATCACTAAATATTTTTTTAAAGTGTCTGGTGCAAGTATGAAAGGTGTTTAAATTAAAGGACTCTGAGCCGGGTGCAGTGGCTCACACCTGTAACCCCAGCACTTAGGTAAGCTGGAGCGGACAGATCACTTGAGGTCAGGAGTTCAAGACCAGCCTGGCCAATGTGGTGAAATCCCATCTCCACTGAAAATACAAAAATTAGCTGGGCGTGGTGGTGCACACCTGTAATCCCAGCTCACAGGAAGCAGAGGCAGGAGAATAGCTTGAACCTGGGAGGCAGAGGTTGCAATAAGCCGAGATCCCGCCACTGCACTCCTGGATGGCAGAGGAAGACTCCATCTAAAAAAATAAAGGGCTGTAGGCTGGCCTGGTGGCTCATGCCTGTAATCCCAGCACTTTGGGAGGCCAAGGCGGGGCAGATCGAGACCAGCCTGGCCAACATGGTGAAACCTCATGCCTACCAAAAACAAAAAATTAGCCAGATGTCATGGTGGGCGCCTGTAATCCCACCTACTCGGGAGGTTAAGCAGGAGAATCACTTGAACCCAGAAGGTGGAGGTTGCAGTGAGCCAAGATTGCACCACTGCACTCCAGCCTGGGCAACAGAGCGAGACTCCATCTCAAAAAAAAAAAGCCAGGCATGGTTGCACATGCCCGTAACCCCAAGTACTCAGGAGGCTGAGGCACGAGAATAGCTTGAACCTAGGAGATGGAGATTGCAGTGAGCTGAGATCGCACCACTGCACTCCAGCCTGGGAGACAGAGGAAGACTCTGTTTCAAAAAAAATTAAAGAGCTGATACCTTTGCAGTGGGAAATTCTTAAAAAGGAAAGTTTTAAGCCAAATGCCAATTTTTAACTGATCACAATGTGATGTTGTCCATAGAGGCACAATGTATATTAGTACTGTCTTCCATATTTAGTACATAATGAATGTCTTTGGTACTCGTTTTCTGAATGGTTTGCTCTGGTAAGAAAGAAAAAAAAGCAAGAGGCAGCTTTGCCCGCACTAGCGATGGCAGCGAGGTTGTGCCACCAAAAAGCTTCATTCCCATGGTTCCTTCCTCTGGCATCCAAGAAGTTGCAGAGTCCCTTGTGTAGTTCAGAGAGCAGGGGTGTTTCTCAGGATCTCAGAGTCATCAGCTGCTTTGAAGGTGTGCTTCTTTCACCTGTGTTTTAATGCCCTGCCCCAGGGTGGTCCCTGTCTCCCTTGGGTACAGTGCCCTGTGGCACCTTGGGTGCTCTAGTTCCAGGTTTGCCTCGCTTCTCTCAGGGTGTTCTGGAGAAACAATGCTTTTTAAGTTGGCGAGTCCCATCCTCTGCCAGTTCTAGATTTTATTTCAAGAATCACCAGTGCAACTATTTATACATTCTTAGATTGCTGTTTTTATTTTTAATAATTTTCATTAAATACTGTACATTTTCTCACAAAAATTAGTATAGCTACAGAAAAGTATGCTTACATTTCATATACATTAAAATGACTTTTAGACCAGGTGTGGTGGCTCATGCCTATAATCCCAGCACTTTGGGGGCTGAGGCGGGCGGATTACTTGAGTTTGAGACAAGCCTGGTCAACATAGGGAAATCTTGTCTCTACTGAAATTACAAAAATTAGCTGAGCATGGTGGTGGGTGCCTGTAATTCCAGTTACTCAGGAGGTTGAGGCAGGAGGATGACTTGAACCCGACAGGTAGCAGTTGCCATAAGCTGAGATCCCACCACTGCACTCCAACCTGGGTGATAGAGCGAGACTCTGTCTCAAAAATAGGTCAGGTGCAGTGGCTCACGCCTGTAATCCCAGCACTTTGGGAGGCTGAGGTGGGCAGATAACCTGAGGTCAGGAGTTCGAGACCAGCCTGGCCAACATGATGAAGCCCCATCTCTACTAAAAACACAAAAATTCGCCGGGTGTGGTGGTGGGCGCCTGTAATCCCAGCTACTCGGGAGGCTGAGGCAAGAGAATCGCTTGAACCCAGGAGGTGGAGGTTGCAGTGAGCTGAGATTGTGTCACTGCACTCCAGCTTGGGTGACAGAATGAGACTCCGTCTCAAATAATAATAAAGTAAATAAAATAACTTTTGATTTGCGTTAGATAGCTTGATACCAATTTGATAAACAATTAAGTCTTCATTTTAAACAGCCTGCCCTGAGTACGGCAAAGATTTAGTCTACTGATTCTCGTTAGTGTATCTAATCCAGTGTCTTAAACAAACATCACCTCACTCTTACAGGGCTCGTGCGATCCGCTTCAGACAGGATGGTAATGAAGCCGTCGGAGGATTCTTCTCTCAGATTGGGCAGCTGTACATGGTGCACCATCTTTGGGGTATCTGTTTTTTCCTTTTTGAGTTACTGGGATTTAAGAGTTCATTACTAAGTTGTACTGGGCAGTAGAGCACATCTTGAGTCAGTAACTTTAACCACTACAGCAAATCCAGACGTCACAGAGGGACAGTCTGTACGGGGCTGTCTGGAACTAGCGAGGTCAACAGTACAAGTCCATAGATTGATGGCATTAGTGAGCTGAAAGTGAGTGGGGATGATGGGGAAAGGAATAAGGGGTGAAGCAAGCAGCCATGGAAGAAGGAGGCCAGGGAAGTCAGAGTGCCTTCCACAGAGTGGTCCCAGCCTTTCTTTGTAGACTGACTTCTTAATTCCTTGGCAGAGGCAGGCCTGCATTTTACCCAGAGCAGCAGCTTCCTGCACATACTCACTGTCTGCCTTTGTAGACGTGGTTCCACTGTCTCAGGACATGGACCCCCTCACCTTTTCCATCCCCACGCACTTTTGTTTGGCACCATCTTTGGTATCTTTCCCGTCCTGCCCCAGATGTCACCCCTCCCCAGTAGTGAACATCATCACTCCTCCTGAGCCCCCAGGGCCCTGTGTGGTGCTGGTTATTACTGTTGCACTGTGTATGGTGTGCAACCCTCTCAGGCATCCCTGTCTATGAATAAGCACAGGTGCTAGAAGGGCCGGATTGGATGGAGGAAGTTTCCATCCCTTTGGCTCTTGGGCCGAGGTCAAGCCAGGTGCATGCTCCATTCACATCAGCACCTGTAGCTGCTCGCAGAGGGCCTCCCAGATGCAGGATCCTGGAATTGCAAACAGGCAGGCACCAGAGTGTGAATGGCGGAGCTCTCACAGAGGCTGTGGAGAACATAGGGCAGACCTCCTGTCTCTGCCCTGTGGGGAGGACTCAAGGTTTCACAGAGCAACAGCAAGATGAAGAGGATTGCTTGAGGCCAGGAGTTTGAGGCAACAGTGAGCTATGACTGTGCCACTGCACTCCAGCCTGGGCAATACAGCAAGACCCTGTCTCAAAAAAAAGGTAATTAAGAAGATATTGGCTGGGCACAGTGGCTCATGCCTATAATCCCAGCACTTTGGGAGGCCGAGACAGGTGGATCACCTGAGGTCAGGAGTTAAGAGACCAGCCTGGCCAACATGGCGAAACCTCATCTCTACTAAGAATACGGAAAATTAGGCATGGTGGTGCATGCCTGTAATCCCAGGTACACAGGAGGCTGAGGCAGAAGAATCGGTTGAACTCAAGAGGCGGAGGTTGCAGTGAGCTAAGATCACACCACTGCACTCCAGCTCGGGAAACAGCGAGACTCTGTCTCAAAAAAAATAAAAGCAAAGTAAAAAAGAAAGAAGGCATCTGGATGAGATACCTGTGAATTGTACCACGACACAGGTGATCCCCCTCCACCTGAAGTGCCTTTCTTCCCATTCCTACATCAGTGATGTCCTTTTCAGCTTCAACACCCACCTGGTCAACTTGCACCTTTCCCACAGCTCTCCCATTGCCTGCCCTGCTCCCCTGTACACTGTGTCCTTGCATGGGCCACAGCACTCTCCACGGCTGATCTTGCCTGTCTCATATCCTGGGGCTTCACCACATGGAACACACCTGCTACCCAGATCAGTGTAGTGCGAGATAAATGTTGAGTAAAATTGATCTGACATTGCTTATCTGTGGTCTCACAGTTTCTGGTCATGAATTTAACATGTTATTGGAGAAGTTCACTTGGTTTATAAAGGTATATCTTAGATTCACTAGATTTTAAAGCTTAAGAGGGAATTGTGGCCGGATGTGGTGGCTCACGCCTCAAGTCCCAGCAGTTTTGGAGGCTGAGTCGGGAGGATCGCTAGAGTCCAGGTGTTTGAGACCAGCCTGGGCAACATAGTGAGACCCCATCTCAAACAAGCAAATAATTTTTTTAACTTAAGAATGGGCCAGGTGTGGTGGCTCACCCCTGTAATTCTAGCACTTTGGGAGATTGAGGCGGTTTGATGATTTGAGCCCAGGAGTTTGACGTCTGCCTGGTCACAAAAAAATACAAAAATTAGCCAATGTGGTAGCACTTTCCTGTAGTCCCAGCTATTCAGTGGGCTGAGGTAGGAGGATCACTTGAGCGTAGGAGGTCAAGGCCGTGGTGAACCATCATCGTGCTACTGCGCTCCCGCCTGGCTGACAGAATGACCCTGTCTCAAAAAAAAAAAAAAAAAGACTGAAAGTTTGCTTTTCCCACATGGCCTAATATAATTTTGCTCAGTGTTTCCCCAGCCCTGTATATTACACACCTGAAGTAGTCCCTGAGAAAACTAGATGCCCAGGTGAAGCAAGACTTTAACATATGTATGGGTGGAATGCAGGGTATATGTTTTAAGTCTTACTTCTCTGTGTGATTATTTTTAAGCTTACAGGGATCTTCAGACCAGGGAAGACATACGGAATGCAGCATGGCACAAACATGGCTGGGAGGAATTGGTATATTACACAGGTAATCTCTTAATAACCATGAAATAACGCTTTTTGTCTTAATGTTTCAATCATGTTCTTTCACCCTGACACTAATAGGTGGCTTTTATAATAGTGTGTTACTAGGATAGTGAGTCATCAGGTTGGGAGGGGAAGGGAGATAGTCAATTTTTCTCTAATACTTACATGACGTTTTTCAATAAAGCAGAATATCCATTCTTTCAAATATGTTTATCATCTGTTACAGTTTTCAGACCCTTGGATGTTGTAAATTGTACATCATTACCTTTCTTTGTAGATTTCTATATTGTCTGAAAACTTATTACACAAATAAAATTCTTTCTAAGCTTTTCTTTTCCATCAAAATTGTTAGTATCCCAAATCAGAACTTAATATATCAATTAAAGAGTGATTTTGAAATTAGATAAATTAAACTTCCTGTATGTACAGTATGTATACATGGGTACATAATACATGCATGTGCACATACATAAGTATATTATGAAACCCTGTTTGCTTGATTTTTATAAGAAAACAGTTGGCTGAATATAACCCAGTGCATTGGTAGAGGTAATCAGTACCAGCCATGTTGCATGGCAAGTATATTTCTGGCCAGGCGCAGTGGCTCACGCCTGTATTCCTAGCACTTTGGGAGGCCGAGGCGGGCAGATCACCTGAGGTCGGGAGTTCGAGACCAGCCTGACCAACATGATGAAACCTGTCTCAATTTGAGAGGCTGAGGCAGGAGAATCGCTTGAACCTGGGAAGTGGAGATTGTGCCACTGCACTCCAGCCTGGATGACAAAGCAAGACTCCGTCTCAAAAAAAAAAAAAAGTATATCTCAGCCCATATACTACCAAGAAAATAAAAGAGTAATTTGTCCTAGAAAGTAGATGTTACCTTGTCTTTTAGTTCAAGAGATTATATAACATATAATTGCATGTTATAATTATATAATTTGATTTGATTTTGCTGCTTACTCAAAGAACGTTTGAGAAATCACCATTTTTCTCACAATAAGACAATACAGACTTTCCCCACCTCCTACAAATAAAACAAATCTCCAAGTAGCATCTGTTGTAATTTTTTCTTCCTTTTTTTTTTTTTTTTTTTTGAGACGGAGTCTTGTTCTGTCACCAGGCTGGAGTGCAGTGACGCAATCTCGGCTCACTGCAACCTCTGCCTCCTGGGTTCAAGCGATTTCTCCTGCCTCAGCCTCCTGAATAGCTGGGATTACAGGCAGGCGCCACCACACCCAGCTAAGTTTTGTATTTTTAGTAGAGACGGGGTTTCACCCTGTTGGCCAGGATGGTCTGGATTTCCTGACCTTGTGGTCCACCTGCCTTGGCCTCCCAAAGTGCTGGGATTACAGGTGTGAGCCATCGCACCCAGCTGATGTGTTGTAATTTTAATAGCATCTTGTAGGATGCCAGCTGATACAGGGCCCACTTCTATATTTCTGCCCTTGAGGTTAATCCTGTATATTATGACATTCTCTTGTTTTCAAGCAGCACAATTTGTCTGTTAGTGTCATTTACCATAATGTGTTTAGAAAAGAACAAGTGCAGTAACCCTGATCCTATTTTCAGTTCCACTTATTCAGGAAATGGAATCCAGAATCATGATCCCACTGAAGACCTCGCCCCTCCAGTAAAGCTGTAGAGTTTCTATGTGCCTACATACATTTCTGTGACAAGTATTTGTCATAAATTAATTTTAATTGTATATCACGTGAAAAACACTGAGGTTTAAGCTGCTGTATATAGCTTGTGAGAAACCTCTTTTCTTTAAAATTTACGTAATCACAAGAAAGGAAAGAATTACAGTTGGACTGATTGTGACAGTGCCCTGTTGTCCTCTTTGAAACACCCCCGTGTTGTCCAGTGTACCTTATAACACTTAGCCACTTCTCCCCACCCTCCAGGAGGGGTCCACATTGAATTCTGAATCATCTTGAAAATAAGATTCCAACCACAAAAACAACTAGCCATTTCTTTACTAAAAAACAAAAAACAAATCTGTTTTATAATTACAGATTTTTAGACAAATTTCTTGTATCAGGAAGAAATACAAATTTTGTCATGTTTCTCAAGCAGTTTTTCTGAGTAGTTTCTGAGGAGGAACAAATTACGAGTGTGCCCAATAACTGAAAATGTTTTAACTCACTCTCATTTGTAAGCAGTCCACATAGTAGACAATGGGTTTTCCAGGCTGGGCAAGGTACATTTAATCAGTAAATCAGTTTCCTATCATGTATCGTGATGTGTCAGTGTGAGACACAAAAACAATGGCTTGAAACTTGTGTATCATATGTGATTTTGAAATGAACACCTTGAATAGCACTAATTTTTATTTGTGATATTTTTCTATAACAAAACAAGTAGCACTAGGAAAAGAGGTTTTATTTTGTAAACGATCATTTGTGACCTCAGACACTCTCTGGCTAATATTTTAATAAGCTCACAGCAGATTATTCTGAGATCATGGATGAGGAGTGGTGCATGTTGAGATTTAAATTGGCATAAAGCTGCATCCTTTTTGTCTTGCTGTTTGATTTCATTGTTTAATATGGTGTGCCAATTTCGTGACTGTTACCATGTGAAAGTCCTGTTGAAATGAACAATCATGTCTGCCCCACAATCAAGGATGCCTGTGTGAAGTGTGAGTCAATCTCATACCCAATGTCAGACTTTTACATGTCAATGATTTTCTCCAAGAACATAGAAAAGTCAATAAAATCCTCTTAATTTTCACATATCATGTTTGGATTTTTGTTTTTTTTAATTTGTTCTGAGAATGACAGACATGCTGTGAATGACTCTGTCACTCTTGCAAAATGGCTTGTCACAAAGGATTAAAGGAAGTGAGGAAGTCAGCTGGCTTCTGGGGAAAATCCTTCCAAAGGAACAAAGTATGAGGCCCTGGGCAAGGTCATGTCTGGTATGTGCCGAGGGCAGCAGAAGCCAGTGGCGGAAGCAGACATGAGGGAGAGCGTGGTGGGACATGAGCTCAGAGCTCACAGGGCTGGATCCCTTGAGTGTTGGAGGCCATTAGAAAGACCCTAGTGGCTAGGCCCAATGGCTCACACTGGTAATTCCAACACTTTGGGAGGCCGAGGCCCAAGGATCCCTTGAGCGCAGGAGTTTGAGACCAGCCTGGGCAACATGAATGAAACCTCATCTCTACAAAAAATTGAAAAATTAGCTGGCCATGGTAGCATGTGCCTATAGTCCCAGCTACTCAGGAGGCTGAGGCAGGAGGATTGCTTGAGCCCAGGAGGTTGAGGCTGTAATGAGCTGTGATCACGCCATTGCACTGCAGTCTGGGCAAGAGAGCTAGACCCTGAATCAAAAAAATAATAAGGCTGGGTGCAGTGACTCACGCCTGTAATCCCAGCTCTTTGGGAGGCCAAAGCAGGCAGATGACTTGAGGCCAGGAGTTTGAGACCAGCCTAGCCAACGTGGAAAACCCTGTCTCTACTAAAAACACAAAAATTAGCCGGATGTGGTGGCACATGCCTATAATCACAGCTACTTGGGAGGCTGAGGTAGGAGAATTGCTGAACCTGGAAGGCAGAGATTGCAGTGAGCCAAGAACGTGCCACTGCACTCCAGCCTGGGCGACAGAGTGAGACTCCATCTGCAAACAAAAAATAAAAAGACCTTGGCTTTTATTATAAGGGAGATGGGAGATGAGATCCGCTGGAGGCTTTCAAGCAGAGGAAAGGCATGATCTGACTTCTATTTTCCTTTTTTTTTTTTTTTTTTCTGAGATAGAGTCTTGCTCTGTCGCCCAGGCTGGAGTGCAGTGGCACAATCTCGGCTCACTGCAACCTCTGCCTCCTGGGTTCAAGCGATTCTCCTGCCTCAGCCTCCTAGTAGCTGGGACTACAGGCACGTGCCACCACACCTGGCTAATTTTTTGGTGTTTTTAGTAGAGACAAGGTTTTACCCTGTTAGCCAGGATGGTCTCGATCTCCTGACCTCATGATCCTCCCGCCTTGGCCTCCCAAAGTGCTGAAATTACAGGCGTGAGCCACCGTGCCCAGCCCTATATTTTCAATAGTAACTTCGATAAGGAGTAGCAGTAAAAGTAAGCAGAATGGGCCAGGCTTGGTGGCCTGTAATCCCAGCACTTTGGGAGGCCAAGGCAAGGCAGATCACCTGAGGTCAGTTCAAGACCAGTCTGACCAACATGCAGAAACCCCATCTCCACTAAAAATACAAAATTAGCCGGGCGTGGTGGTGCATGCCTGTAATCCCAGCTACTTGGGAGGCTGAGGCAAAATAATCACCTGAACCAGGGAGGCAGAGTTTGCAGTGAGCCAAGATCGCACCATTGCACTCCAGCCTGGGCAACAAGAGTGAAACTCCGTCTCAAAAAATAGTAAGTAGGCAGAATGGCCAGATTCTAAATATATTTTGATTGTAGAGCCAACGTGAATTCCTGAACAAGTGATTGTGGAGTGTGAGTGAAAGAAAAAAGTGATTTTAGTTTTTGGCCCGAGCACTTGGAAGGCTGGGGAAGGTGGAACAGATTTGGGGGAATGAAGATCAGATATTCTTTTCTACTCATGCTGAGTTGGAGATATCTCTGCACAGATCCAGGGGGAGATGTCAAGTAGGTCTTGGTTATGAGTCTGGAATTTAAGAGAGCCTTCTGGCCTGGAGATGCACATTTGCAAATTGTCCACATAAGTTGAAGTGAGGCAGCCAGATGTGGTGGCTCATGCCTGTAATTCCAGCACTTTGGGAAGCCGAGGCGGGAGGATCACCTGAGGTCAGGAGTTCGAGATGAGCCTGGCCAACATGGTGAAATCCCATCTCTACTAAAAATACAGAAATTAGCTGGGCATGGGGGTGGGCACCTGTAATCCCAGCTACTTGGGAGGCTGAGGCAGGAGAATCGCTTGAACCCAGGAGGTGGAGGTTGCAGTGAGCTGAGATCGCACCACTGCACTCCAGCCTGAGTGACAGAGCGAGATCCTGTCTCAAAAAAAAAAAAAAAAAAAAAAGACAAGCTCACCAAGCGAGTGACTATAGTCAGATGAGAGGATCAAGGTGAGGAGGAACCTGCAAAAGAGACTAAGAAACCACCAGGGAACTTGGCAGACACTCAAGCAAGCAGAGTGTCATGAGTGTCAGGAAGTCGAGACCAGCCAGGCCAACAAAGCAAAACCCTGTCTCTACTAAAAATTCAAAAATGAGCCGGGTGTGGTGGTACACACCTGTAATCCCAGCCACTTGGGAGGCTGAGGCAGGATAATCACTTGAACCGGGGAGGCAGAGGTTGCAGATACTGCGCCACTGCACTCCAGCCTGGGGGACAGAGTGCGATTCCATCTCAAAAAAAAAGAGGAGGAAGATTTTTAACTCAGTGTCTCAGAGGCAGTAGCTTCCCTCTGGGACAGCCCATACCGCAAGATAATCAGTTACTTTCCTGCCCTTTTAGTGTTCTATGAGTAACATTCTTAGAATGGCTTGTATTTCTAGGTGACTAAAACTAGATAGATAGATAGATAGATAGATAGATAGATAGATAGATAGATAGATAGATAGATAGATAGATAGATAGATAGATAGATAGATAGAAACATAGATAGATAGATAGATAGATAGATAGATAGATAGATAGATAGATAGATAGATAGATAGATAGATAGATAATTCTCTTTCTTTGGATATTTACCTGACAAGCTTCCACTGATATCAAGTAGTGGTTTTGTTTTGTTTTAGAGACAGTCTTGCTTTGTCACTCAGGCTGGAGTGCAATGGCTTGACAGCTCACTGCAGCCTCGACCTCCTAGGCTCAGGTGACCCTCCCACCTCAGCCTCTTGAGTAGCTGAGACTACAGTGCATGCACCATGCCTGGCTAAGTTTTAATTTTCTGTAGACACAGGGTTTCCTTACGTTGCCCAAGCTGGTCTCAAACTCCTGGGCTCAAGCAGGCCTCCTGCCTGGGCCTCCCAAAGTGTTGAGATTACAGGCATTAGCCACTGCGCTTGGCCACCCATTGCTTTAATTTAGGGCCTTTAAGATGGACAGCACCCCTCCAATGATTAGGAGAGGCCCAAGATGGAAATAAAGAGTTTATCACTTGGCCAGGCACGGTGGCTGATGCCTGTCCCAGCATTTTGGGAGGCCGAGGCAGGAGAATCACTTGAGTACAGGAGTTGGAGACCAGCCTGGGCAATTTCTATAGACCCTGTGTCTACAACAAATTTAAAAATTAGCCAGGTACGATGGTCTGTGTCTGTGGTCCCAGCTACCTGACAGGCTGAGGCAAGAGGATCACTTGAGCCTGGGTCGTCAAGGCTGCAGTGGGCTGTGTTCGTGTCACTGTACTCCAGCCTGGGTGACGAAGCCAGAGCCTGTCAAAAAACAAACAATAAAACAAAAAACCAGTTTATCACTTAAAGTTCCTAGGGATACACAGTACTCCTGGAGGTCATACACAGGAGGTCAGAAAGAGACTTGGGGGCCAGTGCCTTTAGTGGGGTCCTGGGCGTCACCCAAACAGGTTTCCCCGTGGAGATTTTAATTAGTGGGTTTAAAGCAAGCAGGTGGTCGGGTGAGATGGCTCATGCCGGCAATCCCAGCACTTTGGGAGGCTGAGGCAGATGAATCACCTGAGGTCAGGAGTTTGAAACCAGCCTGGCCAGCATGGTGAAACCCCTGTCTCCACTAAAAATACAAAAATTAGCTGGGCGTGGTGGTGGGCACCTGTAGTCCCAGCTACTTGGGAGGCTGAGGTAGGAGGATCGCTTGAGCCTGGGAGATCAAGGCTGCAGTACGCTGAGACTGCACCACTGCACCCCAGCCTGGGCAACATAGACCCTGTCTCAAAAAATAAAGCAAGCAGTCACAAGTTCCAGGAGGTCTTGCAGTGACTGAATGGTGGTCACTGCAGCATATCTGCCTAGTCTGTGTGGGGTGTGAGGGTCAGCGGGGCCACCTGAACAGACTGCATGGAACTGTCCCATGGGAAGGTGGCCACCAGGGGGCAGTTGTGTAAGGCAGACTTCTGGATCCACCACACTGAGGAACTGGGGGGTCAGGGAGTAGAACTGGAAACAGTGTCAAGAGTGACCGAGTTGGCTGGGTGCTGTGGCTCACGCCTGTAATCTCAGCACTTTGGGAGGCTGAGGCAGGCAGATCACCTGAGGTCATAAGTTCGAGGCCAGCCTGGCCAATATAGTGAAACCCCGTCTCTACCAAAAATACAAAAATTAGCGGGGCATGGTGGTGCACGCCTGTGACTCCAGCTACTCAGGAGGCTGAGGCAGAAGAATTGCTTGAACCCGGGAGGCAGAGCTTGCAGTGAGCCGAGATCACACCACTGCACTCCAGCCTGGGCGACAGAGCAAGACTTCATCTCAAATAATAATAATAATAATAATTCACTAAAAATTTTTTTTTATTTTTTTTTTTTTTATTTTTTTGAGACAGGGTCTCACTCTGTCACCCAAGAGTACAGTGGCAGGATCTCGACTCACTGCAAGCTCCACCTCCCGGGCTCAAGCAATTCTCCTGCCTCAACCTCCCGAGTAGCTGGGATTACAGGCGTGCGCCACCAAGCACAGCTAATTTTTGCATTTTTTAGTAGAGTCTGGGTTTCATCATGTTGGCCAGGCTGGTCTTGAACTCCAGGCCTCATGTGATCTGCCTGCCTTGGCCTCCCAAAGAGCTGGGATTATAGACATGAGCCCACCATGCCTGGCCTACAAATGTCTTTTTTTCTTTTTCTTTTTGAGGTGAAGTCTCACTCTGTTGCCCAGGCTGGAGTGCAGTGGCATGATCTCGGCTCACTGCAACCTCCTCCTCCCAGGTTCAAGCAATTATTCTGCCTCAGCCTCCCGAGTAGCTGGGACTACAGGAATGCGCCACCATGTCTGGTTAATTTTTGTATTTTTAGTAGAAATGGGGTTTCACTATATTGGCCAGGCTGGTCTCGAACTCCTGACTTCGTGATCCGCCCACCTCGGCCTCCCAAAGTGCAGGGGTTATAGGCATGAGCCAACGTGCCCTGCTCTATAAATGTATTTCTTATTAAATTTATACTTTCAGTTTCTTTCTGGGACATCATAGATGTTCAATAATAAGATGAATCAACAAAAAGAAAGGGAAGAAGTAAAGGAGAGAGGGAGAGAGAAGGAAGGAGAAGAAAAAGTATAGAGACTCTCAGTTTTGGGGTTTTGTTTTTGTTTTTGTTTGGAGACAGGGTCTCACTCTGTCACCCAGGCTGGAGTGTAGTGGTGTCATTACAGCAGCCTCATCCTCCTGGGCTCAAGCCATCCTCCTGCCTCAGCCTCCTGAGTAGCTCAGACAGCAGGCATGAGCCACAACATCTAATTTTTGTATTTTTTGTAGAGATGAGTCTTGCTACATTGTAAGGCTGATCTTGAGTTCCTGAGCCCAACCTAATGAGACCCCCCATCTCTACAAAAAAATTAAAAAATAGATGAAAACCACTTGAAGTTTTTGCAAAACAGGCTGTCCATCTCAGGGAGTAAAATTTCTCCATTGTATTCATATGTCAGCACTTGTGACCACAGTGTTAAGTATTCACTTGGGGTGGATAATCCTGGCCTGCTAAATTGTTAACTCTCTAATAATACTTACAAGATAAAGAATGGTGTGGAAATCATTGCCTCAGGTTCCAGCTCTGAATGCGATCTCACAGCTGTCATTAACTCTGGTGAGGGTATTTCCCAGCTGTTAAAGAGGACAGCAGGGCCAGGTGCGGTGGCTCACATCTGTAATCCCAGCACTTTGGGAGGCCGAGGCGGGTGGATCACTTGAGGCCAGGAGTTTGAGACCAGCCTGGGCAACATAGTGAAACCCAGTCTCTGTAAAAAATACAAAACTTAGCCAGGCATGGTGGCTGGTGCCTGTAATCCCAGCTATTCGGGAGGCTGAGGCAAGAGAATCACTTGAACCTGGGAGGCGGAGGTTGCAGTGAGCCCAGATCATACCACTGCACTCCAGCCCGAGTGACAGAGCGAGACTCCGTCTCAAAAAAAATAAATAAAATAAAGAGGACAGCAGTTTCTATACTGCTGACCTTAGGACTGTGAGAATCACATGAGGAGACATGAAAACACCTTGCAAAATGTGAAAATAAGCACTGTGACTCATGGTTAGGTTTTCTGAAGCTGCTCATAAAGGTTCTGAGGGTCGTAGGGTCAAAAGCCATCAGGTTTGTGTTACTGCTTCCTGAGGCCAATCTCTGGAATCTGCAGCTCTCTCCTGGCCCTGCCCTTGGGAGCAGCAGCCCCAGTGGGCCTCCCTAGGTGCCGTGGAGACACACTTGTTTCCAGTAGAAGAGAGAGAAATGGAAGAATCATTAAACCAGCAGTTAGGTCTGGGCGCAGTGGCTCACACTTACAATCCCAGCACTTTTGGAGGCTGAGAACGGAGGATCGTTTGAGGCCAGGGGTTCAAGACCAGCCTGGACAACATAGCAAGACCCCCATCTCCACAAAAAATTTAAATATTAGCCAGGTGTGGTGGTGTGCACCTGTGGTCCCAGTTACTCAGGAGGTCAAAGAAGAAGGTCCGCGTGAGCCCAGGAGTTCCAGGCTGCAGTGAGCTATGATCTTACCACTGCACTCCTGCCTGGGCGACAGAGCAAGACCCTGTCTCAACAAAAAAATAAAAATAAAAAATAAGCAGCAGTTAAACCAGGAGAGAATGGAGTGGGCGGGGGCATAAAGTCATTTTTTTTTTAAGTATATAAAAGCTTTAAAGGCCTTTTATTGGTTTCACCTTAATACCCTGACAAATTTCTGCTCTTGGCTTCATGATCCCAATTCTTAGCTCTTTCTGTTTACACAGGCGGTGTTCATAATCGGAATGAACAATGGCGTCACACAGACAATCAGCCATGCCTGAGTCCATCCTAGTGTAGGCATGGGCGTGACTCATGGGAGAGCTGTTCCGTAGCTGTTTCCAGTGAGTCCAGAATTCAAAAAGTATGAAAGGGGTTAGTGCAGTTCTTGCATAATTTCAAACTCACTCCTCCAACACAACAAAGCAGGGATTGTCTGAGACAGCAGCTTTTGGGTGGTTTGCTGAGAGCTGGGCAGCCTGTGGGACCAGCCCCTCCTATAATGGGTTCCATGCAGCCATCAGTATTTATCAGGGGATCAGATCCCTCTGACCCAAATTCATGTCCACCTTATGTTCAGCCCACAGCCCTGTGGATGTGCTCTGAAACCACCTTTGCATGCTTGTGAAAGATGGACCAGAAAAGAAAAATGAGAACCCAGGAGGCGGAGGTTTCAGTGAGCCGAGATTGTGCCACTGCACTTCAGCCTGGATGACAGAGCAAGACTCTGTCTCAAAAACAAACAAACAAACAAACAAAAAACAGACACACACATACAAATGAAACCACGTCTGCAAAAACTCTAACAAAGTGAGATGTAAATTTAACCACCCCCCCATCTTGCCTTTAGCCTTCAAACTGCCCTTAATCATATAGCTGGGCTTGGACCAAGCTAACCTGGGAGACGTTTAGTTTATAGCTTAAATGACAATAGCTTGGTGGGGTGCGGTGTCTCACACTTGTAATCCCAGCACTTTGGGAGGCCGAGGCGGGAGGATCACGAGGTCAGGAGTTTGAGACCAGCTTGACCAACATGGTGAAACCCCGTCTCTACTGAAAACACAGAAAAAAATTAGCCGGGCATGGTGGCACATACCTGTAATCCCAGCTACTCAGGAGGCTGAGGCAGGAGAATCACTTGAACCCAGAAGGCGGAGGTTGCGGTGAGGCAAGATTGCGCCACTGCACTCCAGCCTGGGTGGCAGAGTGAGACTCGTCTCAAAAAAAAAAAAGATAGTAGCCCTTCCCCAAAACTCAACCGCCTTCATAAAGCTAGTGAGAGACCACCAGGCTAGGTGGATGCGAGAAGCCTAAATTCTGCCAAGGTGTACACATAAACATCGTTTCCAGTTATTATTCCAGAGCGCAGGCACAAGATTTGCAACTGCCCGTTACTCCTGCAGGTTACATCACGACTGTAGAACCTAAGATTGGCCTTTTGAGATGTCTTTTCAGGTTTTCGCATTTCTTTTTTTTTTGAGAGAGTTTCACTCTGTCGCCCAGGCTGGAGTGCCGTGGTGTATCTCTCCACTCACTACAGCCTCTGCCTCCTGGATTCAAGTGATTCCCCTGCCTCAGCCACCCAAGTACCTGGGATTACAGGTGTCTTCCACCACGCCCTGCTAATTTTTGTATTTTTAGTAGAGACGGGGTTTCACCATGTTGGTCAGGCTGGTCTTCAACTCCTGATCTCAAGTGATCTGCCTGCCTCGGCCTCCCAAAGTGCTGGAATGACAGGCGTGAGCCACTGTGCCTGGCCCAGGTTTTTGCATTTCTGACCATCAATGGCTCCACCTGGACCCGATGACCTCCTGCCCCCACCCCCGCCACCCCACCACCTCACCCCACCCTACCCCATGGCCCCAGCCAGAAGCGAATCCCCTGGCCTGCCGCAGCATCCTTGAAAAAGTCTAACCTCTGAATTTTTGGGGAGATTGATGTAAGAATAAAGCTCCGCCCTCCTGTTTGGCTGGTTCTGCATGAATTAATCTCTGTCTCTATTGCAATTCCCCAGTCTTGAGAAATGGGCTGTATCTGGGCCGCGGGCAAGAAGAACCCATGGGGCAGTAGCAGCTGTGACGGTCAGACGGTGAAAACCAGTGGGGGCTCGGTCCTCCCACCCGCCCACCAGTGGCCTGTCCCTGCCATGCGCACCGGGCGGTGCAGAGGCTGACGCCGTTTGCAGCACTTTTCAAGGTCTTGGCATGCGTGGTCCTGCCCAGGGCTTGGCACTGCTGAAAAGTGCAAACACCGCAAAACAGTTTCTAGGAGAGCGGCCAGGAGGCATTCACAGTTGGGAAGAACGGCCTCATTGTTTGGAATCTCATTTAAATGTTGCCAAACCTATTTCATGTCTCTCCTTCAGAAACTGATTTGGAAGGAAATTTGATTCATCTGATTTGCTTATGTGGCTGAATAATTATTTATTTGGCCAAATTTGGTTGAATGATAAATTTTTCCACTAATTCTCAGTATTAAAACCTTATGGCTTTTTCTACTGAATTATCCAACAGTATCCACTTCCTAACCCCGTGGCTTTCCCCTCCCCCCATTTTTCCTCCAGGGAGGGTATAGACTCTCACACATTCAAAGCATGTTCTGAAATTTCCCTTGTTTGGCTCTGCTCAAAACAAACGTAAACCTGGCTTTCAAGTATTTCCAAGTCATCTATAAAAAGAAATAGTTTATATAGGCTGATAGAAGTTATTAATATTGGCCGGGCGCGGTGGCTCAAGCCTGTAATCCCAGCACTTTGGGAGGCCGAGACAGGCGGATCACGAGGTCAGGAGATCGAGACCATCCTGG
>NW_012109352.1:252446-285450 GCF_000951045.1 Mandrillus leucophaeus | reverse complement strand
GGTTCACGCCATTCTCCTGCCTCAGCCTCCCGAGTAGCTGGGACTACAGGCACCCGCCACCGTGCCCGGCTTATTTTTTGTATTTATTTTTAGTAGAGACGGGGTTTCACTGTGTTATTCAGGATGGTCTCCATCTCCTGACCTCATGATCTGCCCACCTCGGCCTCCCAAAGTGCTGGGATTATAGGCGTGAGCCACCGCGCCTAGCCCAAATATCCATTTTTAATCAGTACTTTTGTTTAAGACTCTATTGTTATATTGGAGGAAAAAAAAAAACCCTTTGTAACATTTCATATATGACAAATCCCAAGAAGTAAAAAAAGGACTTTCGAGGCCCCAGGGCTTCAGGAAGTGGGAGTGGGCTCATGGGGTGAGGACACTGTGCCTAGCACTAAGCAGAGTCTTAAGCCTGTTTCTTGCCTGGGGCTGTTTATGCTTCAACACAGTACCTGAAATATTGGGTATTCCAACATCCAAGAGGCAGAACTGCAAATTCCACAAATCCATTCTGACACATGGATAAACTTTTATTGATATACCAAAGAGAAACCAATATTCACCGAAAGCTGCCGAATCCATCTTTCTAAGAGTAAAGGTGTTTGTTTGACTCTCCACCCTTAAAACACTTTGTATGAAGCATAGCTAGGAATATACAGAAAGAATTCAGATTACAAAACTCTACAGGAAATCAATAGTCATCATATAATACTGGAACTACAGTTAAAAAAAAAAAAAGCGATCTTCTAGGAGTCCTAACTGTAGTTTAAAGTATTGATCATCTGTGCCAACTCTCTATAGCAAGTGGTAATAGGCAATTGTAAGCAAACAGTATCAACCTGTATCACTTGTAAAAATCCATCCGAAGGTGTTCGGAGCTGTGTGACAGTGGATGTTATTCCTCCAGCTCTCCCACCAGCTCCACAAAATCAGTGATATACCATTTGGCATTATCCTTGACTTGTTGCCTGATCACATTTCCTCCAAATCCAATGAAAGCATCCTAAGAAGGAAGAAAAGAGAGAGAAATTATTCTTATTTTTATTTATTTATTTATTTACTGGAGTCTTGCTCTGTCGCCCAGGCTGGAGTGCAGTGGCACAATCTCGGCTCACCGCAACCTCTGCCCCCTGGGTTCAGGTGATTCTCATGCCTCAGCCTCCTGAGTAGCTGAGACTCCAGGTGTGCACCAACTTGCTGGGCTACTTTTTAAATTTTTTTGTAGGGTCGTTCTATGTTGCCAGACTGCTCTCAAACTCCTCCTGCTTCAGCTTCCGAAGTGCTGGGATTACAGTTATGTTCCACTGCACCCATCCAATTTTGTCGTTCTTTTTTTGTTTTTTGAGACAGGGTCTTACCCTGTCACCCAGGCTGGAGTGCAGTAGCACAGTCATGGCTCACTGCACCCTTGAACTTCTGAGCTCAATTGATCCTCCTGCTTCAGCTTCCTGAGTAGCTGGGATGACAGGTGCACATCACAATCCCTGAGTAATTTTTTAGAGACGGAGTTTTGCCATGTCGCTCAGCTGGTTTTGAACCTCTGTGCTTAAGCAATCCTC
The DNA here is from genome assembly GCF_000951045.1 of Mandrillus leucophaeus. Lineage (NCBI taxonomy): Eukaryota > Metazoa > Chordata > Mammalia > Primates > Cercopithecidae > Mandrillus > Mandrillus leucophaeus. Next base: position 283,894 of record NW_012109352.1, on the reverse strand, counting down.
CCAAAGTGCTGGGATCACAGGCGTGAGCCACCACTTCTGGCTGATTTTGTCGTTTCTTGAAAACGAGATTGGGAGCTCCCTGAGAAATCTCTTCATTTTACTTTTATGTATTCCTCATTAAACTAGTAGCCCAATGTTCATTACTTAGACAACTCCAACATTGGTTATAAATTATCTAAGCTAACAATAAAAATACTCGAAGGTGGTTGGGTGTGGTGGCTCACACCTGTAATCCCAGCACTTTGGGAGGCTGAGATGGGTGGATCACCTGAGGTCAGGAGTTCGACACCAGCCTGGCCAACATGGTGAAACCCTGTCTCTACTAAAAATACAAAAAATTAGCTGGGCGTGGTGGTGGGCGTCTGTAATCACAGCCACTTGGGAGGCTGAGGCAGGAGAATTGCTTGAACCCAGGAGGCGGAGGTTGCAGTGAGCCAAGATCACGCCATTTCACTCCAGCCTGGGTGAGAGAGCGAGACTCTGTCAAAAAAAAAAAAAAAAAGGATTCAAAGGCTATGTGTGGTGTGGCTCATGCCTGTAATCCCAGCACTTTGGGAGGCCAAGGTGGGCAGATCACCTGAGGTTGGGAGTTTGAGACCAGCCTGGCTGGAACTTTTTATTTTATTTTTTTTTGAGATGGAGTCTTGCTCTGTCATGCCCAGGCTGGAATACAGTGGCGCGATCTCGGCTGACTGCAATCTCCCGCCTCCCGGATTCAAGAGATTCTCCTGCCTCAGCCTCACGAGTGCTGGGATTACAGGCACCCACCAACATGCCTGGCTAATTTTTGTATTTTTAGTAGAGATAGGGTTTTGCCATGCTGGCCAGGCTGGTCTCAAACTCTTGACCTTAGGTGATCCGCCCATCTCTGCCTCCCAAAGTGCTGGGATTACAGGTATGAGTCACCTTCGTGCCTGGCCAAAAAGGTTCTTTGAACCCTTTTTCATTCATCATTCACAAAGAGTATGAATTTTTTTTTTTTTAGACAATCCCTATTTTTAGATCTCAGGAAACTAGGAGTAAAAACTTCAGCACTATATATGTATTTTTTTAAGATGGAGTCTCACTCTGTCGTCCAGGCTGGAGCACAGTCACGCAATCTCGGCTCACTGCAACCTCCACTTCCTGGGTTCAAGTGATTCTCATGCTTCAGCCTCCTGAGTAACTGCAATGATAGGCACCATCACCACTCCCAGCTAATTTTTTTGTATTTTTTGTAGAGATGGGGTTTCACCATGTTGCTCAGGCTGGTCTCAAACTCCTGGCCTCAGGTGATCTGCCTGCCTCAGCCTTCCAGAGTGCTGGGATTACAGGCGTGATATTTTGGTGTAGTTTTTCTTTTTTTTTTTTTTTTTTTTTGAGACAGAGTCTCGCTCTGTCGCCCAGGCTGGAGTGCAGTGGCCGAATCTCAGATCACTGCAAGCTCCGCCTCCCGGGTTCACGCCATTCTCCGGCCTCAGCCTCCCGAGTAGCTGGGACTACAGGCGCCCGCCACCTCGCCTGGCTAGTTTTTTGCATTTTTTAGTAGAGACGGGGTTTCACCGTGTTAGCCAGGATGGTCTCGATCTCCTGACCTCGTGATCCACCCGTCTCGGCCTCCCAAAGTGCTGGGATTACAGGCTTGAGCCACCGCGCCCGGCCAGTGTAGTTTTTCTTACATTAGAATGACATGACAAAGGCAAAGCCCTACGTGAAATGGACCCATTTGATATTTACGACACTTGCTATATATAGTATTTGATTTTTTATATATATATGGAGAGAGAGAGAGAGAGAGAGAGAGAGTGCACATGCGCGCATTGATTTTAAAATGCTTAGAAATAAAATCCCTGGCCGGGCATGTTGGCTCACACCTATAATCCCAGCACTGTGGCAGGCCAAGGCAGGAAGATCGCTTAAGCCAGGATTCAAGATTAGCCTGGGCAACATAGTGTGAGACCTCATCTCTACAAAACATAAACAAAATTAAATAGGTGTGGTGGCATGCGCCTGCAGTCCCAGCTACTCAGGAGGCTGAGATGGGAAGATTGCTTCAGTCTGGGAGGTCGAGGCTGCAATGAGCTAAGATTGCGCCACTGTACTCTGGCCTGGGTAACAGAGCAAGACCCCAAAAAATAAACAAAACCTCTGCTAGTCTCAGAAAATGAAGTTAGTTCAGAGGAATAAAATGCCGTGGTGGCGTGGGATGCAGTGGCACACACCTGTAATCCCAGCTACCCAGGAGGCTGAGGTGGGAGGATCCTTTGAGCCCAGTAGTTCAGGGCTGTGATAAGCTATGATTGCACCACTGCACTTCAGCCTGGGCAACATAGCAAGACCCTGTGTCCAAAAAATAATAAATAAGTAAATAAAAAGAAAATGCTCTGATATGTTACAGGTAAATCATATAATCTCTGCAAGCCTCAGTTCCCCTATCAGTAAGAAGAACACAATATTTGGCCAGGCATGGTGGTTCACACCTGTGATACCAGCACTTTGGGAGGCCAAGGCAGGGGAGATTGCTTGAGCTCAGGAGTTCGAGATCAGCCTGGGCAATATGGTGAAACTCTGCCTCTGCCAAAAACACAAAATCTTAGCTGGGTGTGGCAGGATGCGTCTATGGTACCAGCTACTTGGGGGGCTAAGGTGGGAGAATCCCTTGAACCCAGAGGGCGGAGATTGCAGTGAGCTGAGAGTGCACCACTGCACTCCAGCCTGGGTGACAGAGTGAGACTCTGTCTAAGAAAAACAAAACAGAACAAAACATAATATTTGACTTCACAGGGCTGCTATGAGGATTAAATGAGGTAATGTATCAGGAACTAGTATATAAAGTATCAAATGATGTTAAAATCTTGGTTATGAGTTGTTGATGGTATTATTTGGGAAAATGAAACCAACCTATTGAGCACACACCTAGGCTACAAGATGGTGCCCATACTACAGGGATAAGGCATTGTTAAAAGTTTTAAAAGGTTTTTAGTTCCTTATTCATAACTTTTCTTGGGTTTGCATAAAGTTGACAAAACAAGATTGAATTTTTTATTATTTCATTTTTATCTTGTAATCAGAGTTGTTTTTGTTTAACTCCTGTTTTAAATCTTACATAGTTCTGAATCAGCTGTTTTTATTTTATTTTATTTATGTATTTTGTAGAGATGAGGTCTCACTATGTTGCCCAGGCTGGTCTCAAACTCCTGTGCTCAAGTGATCTGCCTGCCTTGACCTCCCAAAATGTTGGGATTATAGGATAAATCAGCTGTGAAAACAAAAATACGGCCGAGCGTGGTGGCTCATGCCTGTAATCCCAGCACTTTGGGAGGCCAAGGCAGGCAGATCACCTGAGGTCAGGAGTTCAAGACCAGCCTGGCCAATGTGACGAAACCCCGTCTCTACTAAAAATACAAAACTTAGCCAGCATGGTGGCGTGTGCCTGTAATCCCAGCTACTTGGGAGGCTGAGGTACCAGAATGGTTTGAACTGGGAGGCAGATATTGCAGTGAGCTGAGATCATGCCACTGCACTCCAACCTGGGCAACAAGGGCGAAACTCCGTCTCAAAAAAAAATAAAGAAATAATAAATAAATATATTAAAAAAACAAAAGTACAACCTGCAAAAATATTAGCATCCTTAATACATACAGCAGGAGGACAGGCTTCCATGTCTGTGGCACCATCTCCAATCATGATTATTTTCTTAAAATGAAATTTTTCCTTTAAAAGTTTAATCACTTTTCCTTTTCCACCAGATTCAGCTGTTGGCTGTGTCTCATCAAAACCTGCATATTCACCTTAAAAGAGCAATAAAAACAAGGTTAAAGACCCACAGAAGTATCTTACCAGTGACAGCTTTCTGCATAGATGATATCTTCACTTAAATGTCACTGAGAAGGCTAAAAATGGCCCTGGGTAAAGTCGCACAGCCTGGAGCTCCACACCTGTTCCTGGGAATAAACAAGCTTTACTTTTTCTCCTTTTATGGTTATGATTATGATTATAGAAATGGAGTCTTGGCATGTTGCCCAGGTTGGTCTGGAACTCCTAGGCTCATGTGATTCTCCTGCCTCGGCCTCCCAAAGTGCTGGGATTACAGGTGTGAGCCACCACACCCAGCCAACCTTTGCTTTTAAATTACAAATATCAATTGTAGAGATGACCTCTATTAGGTCATAAATACCTAGGGGTGAATTTGTTGTATCCTTCAAGCTTCCAGTAATTCTCAAACTTTGTTGAGGTAGCAGAACACCATACAATAGTAATATATCAAATTAATTAATAATTTATTTATTTTTGAGACAGAGTCTCACTCTGTTGCCCAGGCTGGAGTGCAATGGCATGATCTCCGCTTACTGCAATATCCGCCTCCCAGGTTCAAACCATTCTCGTGTCTCAGCCTCCCAAGTAGCTGGGATTACAGGCGCATGCCACCATGCTGGCTAAGTTTTGTGTTTTTAGTAGAGATGGGGTTTTGCCATGTTGGCCAGGCTGGTCTCGAACTCCTGACCACAGATGATCAGCCTGCCTCGGCCTCCCAAAGTTCTGGGATTACAGGCGTGAGCCTCCGCACCCAGTCTTAATATATTAAATTTAAAATGTTAATATATTATGTCACCCAAGAGGAAATTCCAGCTTATTTTTGATCAATTATTTCTGTTGTTACAGTAACTACCACACTCATTCTTGACTTCTTTTTTCAATGATCTCTATCTCTAGACCACTCAAGAATGTTCTATTAACATGCGGTGGCTCATGCCTGTAATCCCAATACTTTGGGAGGCCGAGGCAGGTGGATCATCTGAGGCCAGGAGTTTGAGACCAGCCTGACAAACATGGTGAAACCCCGACTCTACTAAAAAAAATACAAAAATTAGCCAGGCGTGGTGGTGGGCACCTGTAATCCCAGCTACTCAGGAGGCCGAGGCAGGAGAATCGCTTGAACCCAGGTGGCAGAGGTCGCAGTGAGCCGAGATCGAGCCACTGTACTCCAGCTGGAGCAACAGAGTGAGACTCTGTCTCAAAAAAAAAAAAAAAAAAAAAAAAATCACTATCAGTCACCCCTTGATATAACTGGAGATCTGAGATAATATAACAACTGTGGCAACGCTATGGACCAGAGAGGGGACAGGAGGCTTCCCCAAGGGCTGTAGTTCAGTAATCCGTTAACAAAAGTCTCCCTTTTAAAGTCGCTGTCTTGTTGTCTTTTTTTTTTTTTCTTGCTTTTAAGACAGAGTCTCACTCTGTCACCCAGGCTGGAGTGAAGTGGCATGATCTCAGCTCATGCAGCTTCATGTGATTCTCCTGCCTCAGCCTCCTAAGTAGCTGGGACTACAGACATGTGCCACCACGCCCAGCTAATTTTTGTATTTTTTTTTTTAGCAGACTTGGGGTTTCACTGTGTTGGCCAGGCTGGTCTTGAACTCCTGACCTCAAGTGATCCTCCCGCCTCAGGCTCCCAAAGTGCTGGGATTACAGGCGTGAGCCACCGTGCCCAGCCAAGTCTCCTTCTTGAGTCTAAATTGCTTCAAATGCATAGAAGCTCCCATAAAGCTGAAATATAACATAAAGCAAAGTAAGTCATAGGGGCTATGTAGGAATTAATGTTTCATGAAATGCAGACATTTATGTACAGACAGGTGATGTTATAGATAATAAAGCCAGGACAGGTGATGACCTAAGTCTATTTTGCTGAGCAAAGGGTACCAAAGGGCAAAAGACATCAATTAAGAGGACCATTCATCTCAATATTTAACTCTGATGTGACTGTTTAAGTTGCATTCCAACAGACATTACCCAGAATACTGAATAATAGAACTGCTAAGAAAGGGAATATGTTACCATTAACGTCTTACCGTTAAAGTAGAATTTCAGCCTATTGGCAAATACATTGGTTCCTGGGATATTGAGCTTTGAAGCAACATGCTCTACAATACTCCTAAAGCCACCAGATATTAGGAAAACCTGAACATTTCGCTCCTGTAGGCGACTTACCAGCTCCCTGAAAAAATGCAAAATATCAAACACTGAGTAACACAAAAAGAAAAAAAAAAAAAGGAAACATGAAGAGGAAACTAAGATATTTTCTTCTCCTGAATGCATTTGCCCGAGGTATATTTGACAAGGTATATTGCCTGGGGAGTTAATGTTTTATATATGTTTTCCTTTTTCTTTTTTTTTCTTTTTGAGATGGAGTCTCGCTCTGTTGCCCAGGCTGCAGTGCAGTGGTGTGATCTCGGCTTACAGCATCCTCTGCCTCCAGGGTTCCAGCAATTATCCTCCCTCAGCCTCAAGGGTAACTGGGATTACAGGCACCCTCCACCACACCCAGCTACTTTATTTTATTTTATTTTATTTTTTGAGATGGAGTCTCGCTCTGTCACCAGGCTGGAGTACAGTGGCGCGATCTCGGCTCACTGCAACCTCCGCCTACCAGATTCAAGCGATTCTCTTGCGTCAGCCTCCCAAGTAGCTGGGACAACAGACGCAGCCACCATGTCCAGCTAATTTTTGTGTTTTAAATAGACACAGGGTTTCACCACGTTGGCCAGGATGGTCTCCATCTCTTGACCTTGTGGTCCGCCCGCCTCAGCCTTCCCAAGTGCTGAAGTGCGAGCCACCACGCCTGACCAACTTTTTTTGCATTTTTAGTAGAGACGGGGATTCACCATGTTGGTCAGGCTGGTCTTGAACTCCTGACCTCAGGTGATCTGCCCGCCTCAGCCTCCCAAAATGCTGGGATTACATGCATGCGCCACCACGCCCGGCCTTATATATGTTTTTCTAAATGCACTTAGAAATCAATGGGTAGAGTTTGGCTACTTCAGGAAACCATTCCAGAACTCTACTCTGTCCATGGACCCAGAAAAACACAAGATGAGGACAAACAAGGAAAGCTTAGGTTTTCTGTGGAGAAAGAGGAAAGGCAGAAACAGACAGGACCACACAACCAGCCAGACAAGACCATGTGTAAGTACCAAAAGAACCACACAGGCTACGCCTTTAAATCCAGCAATTTGGGAGGCCGAGGTAGAAAATCACTTGAGGCCAGGAGCTTGAGAACAGCCTGGGCAACATAGCAAGACCCCATCTCTACAAAAAATATTTTAAAGGCTGGGTATAGTGGTTCAAACCTATAATTCCAACATTTTGGGAGGCTGAGGTGGGAAAATTGATCATTTGAGCCCACAAGTTCAAGACCAGCCTGGTCAACATAGTGAGACCCTGTGTCTACAGAAAATTTTAAAAAAATAATTAGGCATGATGGTCTACATCTGTAGTCCCAGCTACTTAGGAAGCTGAAGCAGGAGGATCCCTTGAGCCCAGAAGGTTGATGCTACAGTGAGCTGTATTCATGCCACTGCACTCCAGCCTGGGTGACAAAGCAAGACCCTGTCTCTCAAAAAAAAAATTTTTTTTTAATTAGCTGGGCATGGTGGCATGCACCTATAGTCCCCACTACTAAGGAGGCTAAGGTGGAAGGGCCACTTGACCCCAGGAGTTCAACGCTGCAGTGAGCCATGACTGTACTCCAACATGGGCAACAGAATGAGACGCTGACTCTAAATAAAATAATAATAGGCCGGGTGCAGTGGCTCACAGCTATAATCCCAGCACTTTGGGAGGCCCAGGCAGGCAGATCACTTGAGGTCAAGAGTTCAAGACCAGCATGGCCAACATGGCGAAACCCATCTCTACTAAAAATACAAAAATTACCCAGGTGTGGTGGCGGGGACCTATAATCCCAGCTACTCAGGAGGCTGAGGCAGGAGAATTGCATGAACCTGGGAGGCAGAAGTTGCAGTGAGCTGAGATTGCACCACTGCACTCCAGCCTGAGTGACAGAGTGAGACTTCATCTTGAAAAAATAAATAAAAATTTAAAAAATAATAATAAAATTAAAAAATAAAAATGAAAATAAATAAATCACCCAGAGGTCACTCTAAAGCAATAGTTAGATGCTCTCAGGAGGACTTGCCCTCCCCTCCCAACACTGGTGCTGAAATACACTTGCAGCAGGGGCTCCTCTTACCTTATGCCGGGGGTCAGGTGTGGGGGGTGCTCTGCTATGAGTCTCTGCACCTGCTCCCTGGAGGGCTGGATGAGGGCTAAGCGCTCCGTGAGAGCAGATTTGAAAGGCACTGCCCCGCCCATGGCTCGCCGTGTCCTAGGAGGGAGACCCAACAGTCAGGCCAGCCAGGTTCGCTGTCCTCGAGGTTAACATGCCTTACTGTCCCAGGCCTGCACAACATCCACCAACAGGAAGATGCTACTAAGAGTCCCACTGTACAACAGACAGGCTTTGCTGCTATGAGAGCAAGGCCTTGGAATAAATTTTCGAAGGACTGCTTGAATATAACATTAACAGGCCGGGCGCAGTGGCTCACGCCTGTAATCCCAGCACTTAGGGAGACTGAGGCGGGCGGATCACCTGAGGTTGGAAGTTCAAGACTAGCCAGACCAACATGGAGAGACACCATGTCTACTAAAAATACAAAAGTAGCCGGGCATGGTGGCACACGCCTGTAATCCCAGCTACTCAGGAGGCAGAGGCAGGAGAATTGCTTGAACCCGGAGGTGGAGGTTGCGGTGAGCCGAGATCACGCCACTGCACTCCAGCCGGGGCAAGGAGAGTGAAACTGTCTCAGAAAAAAAAGAAAAGAAAAAGAAAAGAACATTAAAAGGCCAGTGTGCAGTGACTCATGCCTATAATTCCAAACACTTTGGGAAGCTGAGGTGGGCAGATCATCTGAAGCCAGGAGCTTGAGACCAGCCTGGCCAACATGGCAAAACCCCATCTCTACTAAAAAAATGCAAAAATTCGACGGGCCTGGGGGTGCGCGTCTGTAATCCCAGCTACTTGGGAGGCTGAGGCAGGAAAATTGCTGGAACCCGGGAGGCAAAGGTTGCAGTGAGCCGAGATTGTGTCACTGTACTCCAGCCTGGGCGACAAAATGAGACTCCGTCTCGGGAAAAAAAAAAAAATTACATAGTGCATGACTGGGGGACTGGGACTGCAGAGGGAGATGCCCAGCTGCAGGGCGGGAGGGCAGGAGGGAGGGAGGGAGGGACTCTGCTCCAGGATCCACTAAGAGACTCTGAACCTTTACAGGGAACCACTAAGGCCACACTTTAAACCATGACACAAAGCCACTGGACACCCGGGTCCCGCTCCCCAGGCCACCTTCTTTGGTTAGTGATGGTCGTCATTCCCCTGATCAAGCTAAGAACATGTCTTATCCATGTTTGTTTGCTATAAATATTTATATAAACGAATGAATATGTCAAATTAAACTCTAAGGGATGAAAGAAAAAGCCTAGTGCTCATGTTCCATAGCCAGGGTCTAGCACTTCATCCAAAACAGTCACTCTTTAGAAAGTCTTTATCATTTCATAAAGTGGATAAATGCTATCCCTACATTTCTGACACCGCGTCCTCAACACCACAGATTTTGGCTAGCTCATCGATTCCTTCTTCTCTAATGACCGTGCTGTCAACATCAAAACATACAGCATCTGCTGAGTAGAACAGCTTCCTTAGCTCTGAGTGGGAGACCATTGTTGGAAGAATTTTCCTTCTACAAGAAAAAAAGATAAATGTATTTAAAAGATAAATGTATTTAAAGACATCAAATACAATTCTGAAAAGATCCCACCTTGCCTACTAAGCCAATCTAATTTGTGTCGAAGTCAGTGCAGGCCACATAAGAGTGTACTCACGGATTCTTTTGTTTTTCCTTTTTGTTTACTTCCCACACTACACCAATTTCTTCTTTCTTCTTTTTTTTTTCTTGGTGGAGTCTTACTCTGTTGTCCAGGCTGGAGGGCAGTGGTACGATCTTGGCTTACTATAACCTCCACCTCTCGGGTTCAAGTGATTCTTGTGCCTCAGCCTCCTGAGTAGCTCAAATACCTGTGCCTCCTTGAAGCCTTCTTTCTTTTCTTTTAGTTTTATATATATATATATATACACACACACACACACACACACACACACACATACATATATATATATATATATATTTTTTTTTTTTACCTAATTGTAGCAAGGAAGCAAGCATTAAAGCAGAGGTGTGCATAAGGCTCTATGGGCATATAGGAAAAATGTTTTGCCTTATCGATGAAATAGGGCTTCAGACTGGACACAGTGGCTCATCCCTGTAATCCCAGCACTTTGGGAGGCTAAGGCAGGAGGAGGATTGCTTGAGGCCAGGAGTTCGAGACCAGTGTGGGCAACATAGAGAGATCAAGTCTCTACTAAAAATAATAATACAAAAAATTAGCTGGGTGTGGTGGTACACGCCTGTAATCCCAGCTACTTGGGACACTGAGGCAGGAGAATCACTTGAACCCAGGAGGTGGAGCTGCAGTGAGCTGAGATCGTGCCACTGCACTCCAGTATGGGCAACAGAGCAAGACCCTGACTCTAACTAAAAGGAAAAAAAAGACGGCTTCAAGGAGGCACAGGTATTTGAGCTGAATCTGACAGGTAAGTGGCCCTCTGAGTGGGTTGTCAAAGGGCAGGGCATCGATTTGGCATGTGCTGGGAGGAGAGGAAGGGAGGTAGAGACAAGGAGAGAGGCTTGTGATGGCAGAGGGAGGAGCATGAGCAAAGACAAGGAGGAGGAAGCAGATGACCTGCTGGAAGCTATCCCGTGGCTTGGCCCAGGGGCCTGGCAGTGCATCAGGAGTTCAGACTAAGCTGGTCCTAGGGCCAGGCTAAGGAGTTTAGACTTTAACTTCCAGATACTGGGAAAGGCTTTAAGCCTCAGAAGAAAGGTCAGAGCTAAATATAACGGCTTAACATACACAACATTGCCAATGTAGAGGTGCTAGTTGAAGACGTGATCTGATTAAAGTCCAGGGAGAGGCTGGGTGTAGTGGCTCATGCCTGTAATCCCAGCACTCTGGGAGGCTGAGGCGGGAGGATCACATGAGGCCAGGAGTTCAAGACCAGCCTGGCCAACATGGCAAAACCCCAGCTGTACTAAAAAAAAATAAAAATTAGCCGGGCAGGATGGCGTGCACCTGTAGTCCCAGCTACTCAGGAGGCTGAGGCAGGAGAATCTCTTAAACCTGGGAGGTGGAGATTGCAGTGAGCCAAGATCACACCACTGCACCAGGATGGGGCCACAGAGTGAGACCCTGTCTCAAGAAAATAAAAAATCATAAAAATAAAGTCCAGGGAGAATAGAAAGAGGGAGAAGAGAAGAGCGCTAAGGATAGAGCCTACAGGAGCACCACCTTTACATCCTGACTTGAGTCTGGGAAGGAGAAGGGGAAAATGGTGAAGGTACAGGAAGAAACTCTGGGAGGCACACTGCTACAGAAGCTGCAGAGGACAGGGAGTCAAAACGAATTTTTATTTATTTATTTATTTTTTGAGACAAGTTCTCACTCTGTCACCCAGGCTGGAGTGCAGTGGTACAATCATGGCTCACTGCAGCCTCCAACTCCAGGGCTCAAGCGATCTTCCTGCCTCAGCCTCCCAAGTAGTTGGGACTACAGGTGCACGCCACTATGCTTGGCTAATTTTTAAATTTTTTTTTTTAAGAGATGGGGGTCTTGCTATGTTGCCCAGACTGCTCTTCAACTCCTGGACTCAAGCAATCCTCCCACCTAGGTCTCCCAAAGTGCTGGGATTACAGGCATGAGCCCCCATGCCTGGCCTTTATTTTTTATAAAATCTTTGGACTAGACTTAGGGTGAAAGGGATCCTCAAGATTGCCTAGACCAGCCTCCTATCAGAGACTAATATGTCAAATACAAGGCTACACAGATGATGTAAATAATCTATATTTAGAAAAGACTGTGGTTAAAAACAGACTCAAAGCAGCTGACCAACCCACTGCTCAACTGATTTCCAACCAATGCAGTTGGCAGAATAATACCATTTAAAGTTGACCTGGGAAAAAAAATCTTTTAAGTCAGGGGTCAGCAAACTATGGCTTGTAGGCCAAATCTACCCTGCCACCTGGTTTTGTATGGCTCACAAGTAAGAACGATTTTTACATTTTATTTTACTTTACTTTTTTTGAGACAGGATCTCATTCTGTCACCCAGACTGGAGTGCAGTGTTGCCATCATAGCTCGCGGTAGCCTCAAACTCCTGGGCTCAAGTGATCCTTCCATCTTGGCCTCTAGAGTAGCTGGGACTACAGGTGTGAGCCACCATGCCCAGCTGATTTTTACATTTTAAACGGTTGAAAAAAAAATCAAAAGAAGACGACTATTTTTTGACACGTAAAAACTAATGAAATTCAAATTTCAGGCTGGCTACAGTGGCTCACGCCTGTAATCCTAGCACTGTGGGAGGCTGAGGTGGGAGGATTACTTGAAGCCAGGAGTTCAACACCTATCTGGGCAACATACCAAGACTCCATCTCTACAAAAGTATTTTTATAATTAGCCAGGTGTAGTGGCACGCGCCTATAGACCTAGCTACTCAGGAGGGTGAGGCAGAAGAATTGCTTGAGCACAGGAGTTTGAGGCTACAGTGAGCTACGACCATGAAATTCCACTCCAGCCTGGGTGACAGAGTGAGATGAGAGCCTGTCTCAAAAGTAATAATAATAAGTAAAAATGAAATTCAAATTTCAGTGTCTATTAATAAATCCTTTTTTTCTTTTTTCTGAGAAGGAGTTTCGCTCTGTCACCCAGGCTGCAGTGCAGTGGCACAATCTTGACTCACTGCAACCTCTGCCTCCCAGGTTTAAGTGATTCTCCTGCCTCAGCCTCCCAAGTAGCTGGGATTATAGGCACATGCCACCATGCCCAGCTAATTTTTGTATTTTTAGTAGAGATGGGGTTTCACCATGTTGGCCAGTCTGGTCTCGAACTCCTGACCTCAAATGATCCTCCTGCCTCAGCCTCCCAAAGAGCTGGGATTATAGGCATGAGCCACTGTACCCTACCAGAGCCACTGCACCCAGCCATTAACATAATGTCTTTATTACACACTTTATGTCCTCATGATCTGGCTCCATGCCTATGTATTTTACCAACCTCATTCCCCACAAATATACATACACACACATTTTTACACACACACATTATTCACATGTACACGCACACACATACACAAACACACACTGTTTTAAATTTTGAGTTAGGGCCTTACTCTGTCACCAAGGCTGGAGTGCAGTGGTGCAATCTCAGCTCACTGCAACCTCTGCCTCCCTGGCTCAAGCGATTCTCCCACTTCAGCCTCCTGAGCATTTGGGACTACAGGCAGGCACGATGTCTGGCTAATTTTTTGTATTTTTAGTAGAGATGGTGTTTTGCCATGTTGCCCAGAGTGGTCTCAAACTTTTGGACTAAAATGATCCATGCGACTCGGCCTCCCAAAGTGCTGGGACTACAGGCGTGAGCAATCGCGCCTGGTCAAACACACAATTTATGGCTCAAGGAATACTAAGGACTTTTTTTTTTTTTTTGAGACGGAGTCTTGCTCTGTCACGCAGGCTGGAGTATAGTGCAGTGGCACAATCTCGGCTCACTGCAACCTCCTCCTCCCAGGTTCAAGCAATTATCCTCCCTCAGCATCCTGAGTAGTTGAGACTACAGGTGCATGCCACCATATCCAGCTAATTTTTGTATTTTGAGTAGAGACAGGGTTTCACCATATTGCCCAGGCTGGTCTTGAACTCCTGACCTCAGGCGATCCGCCTGTCTTGGCCTCCCAAAGTGCTGGGATTATAGGCATGAGCCACTGCACCCAGCCTATGTCATGTGTTTTTATTCCTCTACACCCTTTCAAATGTTGCTTCTCTGCCTGGAATCACCATATCCCCTATGTCATGAAGCAAGTCCTACTTCTTCATGGTGTAGATCAAGTGGCCTCCCCTATACCACATTATTTCCACCCCATCAACCCAGAAAATCAGTCAATCACTCCAGTTGAATTATCTTCTATCACTGCACCCAGCACTCAATAGGTGTTAGTTAAATATTTCATGAATTAAATATTTTATGAATTAAATAGAGTGGAACCTAAGCAGTTATTAAGAACTGAACAAGGGGTTGGCTGCAGTGGCTCACACTTGTAATCCCAGCACTTTGGGAGGCCGAGGCAGGAGGATCACTTGAGGTCAGGAGTTCGAGACCAGCCTGGCCAACATGGTGAAACCCCATCTCTACTAAAAATACAAAAATTAGCCAGGCATGGTGGCAGGCACCTGTAATCCAAGCTTCTTGGGAAGCAGAGGCGGGAGAATCACTTGAATACAGGAGAATCTCTTGAACCTGGGAGGTAGAGAGGTGGAGACTGCATTGAGCCGAGATCGCACCACTGCACCACTGCACTGCACTGCAGCCTGGGCGACAGACCGAGACTCCATTTCAAAAAAAAACTCAACAAGGGCCAGCATGGTGGCTGACACCTGTAATCCCAGGACTTTGGGAGGCCAAGACAGGTGGATTGCTTAAGGCTAGGAGTTTGAGACCAGCCTGGCCAACATGGTGAAACCCTGTCTCTATTAAAAAAAAAAAAAAAGATAAAAAATAAAAAGAAACCAGTCATTTGGCTTTGGTCCAGCAGGAATCAAGCTAATTCATACTACATGACCAGGCAGGGTCGCTGTAAAGACCTTGAAGTCAGCAGGTCTATCGGCAGAGAAGCAGCACTTACTGTAGCATAATTCCACTAAGAATGGAGAATGAACCATAGGTGAGTGAAGAGGTAGCCAGAAACAGACAAATGGTTTAAGAGGAGCTAAAATAAATGGGATAAGCTAAAGGACTTTTTAAGAAGGTACATGAGAAGGCCGGGTGCGGTGGCTCATGCCTATAATCCCAGCACTTTGGGAGGCTGAGCTGGGTGGATCACCTCAGGTCGAGAGTTCGACACCAGCCTGACCAACAGGGAGAAACCCCGTCTCTACTAAAAATACAAAATTAGCTGGATGTGGTGCCACATGCCTGTCATCCCAGCTACTCAGGAGGCTGAGGCAAGAGAATCACTTGAACCTGGGAGGTAGAGGTTGCGGTGAGCCGAGCTTGCACTATTGCACTCCAGCCTGGGCAACAAGAGTGAAACTCCGTCTCCAAAAAAAAAAGAAAGAAGATGCATGAGGCAAATGAGGCAACACACCATAACTAAGAATGGGCAATGCTCCTGAGAACGACTGACGGGCACCAGAACCTCAAAGCCAGTCCCCAGGAACCCTGACACAAGACACAAAGAGGAATGCATAATGCATGGGCGCCATCCTCAAGAGGCTTCCAGTCTTGTCGAAATGATCAGACAAATAATTACTGGTCATGTTTGAAAAACCAGTGACCTTGGCCAGGAGCGGTGGCTCACACCTGTAATCCCAGTACTTTGGGAGGCCAAGGCGGGTGAATCACGAGGTCAGAAGTTTGAGACCAGCCTGGCCAACATGGTGAAACTCCATCTCTACTAAAAGTACAAAAATTAGTCGGGCGCCTCTAATTCCAGCCACTCAGGAGGCCGAGCCAGGAGAATCGCTTGAACCCGGGAGGCGGAGGTTGCAGTGAGCTGAGATCCCACCACTGCACTCTAGCCTGGGCAACAAGAGCAAGACTCCATCTGAAAAAAAAAAAAAAAAAGGCAAACCAGGTACTTGAACCTCTTTCCAACCAATGACACTTTAATGAGATTGGCTGGGCACAGTGGCTCACACTTGTAATAATCCCAGCAGGATCATTTGAACCCAGGAGTTTGAGATCAGTTCTTGAGAACATAGCAAGATTCCTTCTCTTTAAAAAAAAAAAAAGGAAAAAGAAAAATTGGTGGGGCATGGTGGCGCACGCCTGTGGTCCCAGATACTCAAGAGCCTGAGGCGGGAGGATGGCTTGAGCCCAGGAGTTCAAGGGTGCAGTGAGCCGAGATCAGGCCACAGCACTCCAGCTTGGGTGACACCGTCTCAGAAAAACAGCAAGACCATCAGCCTTGAGTTTGAAAGGAAATGTACATTTCCTCCACTAAAAGTTAGAACTGATTTACACATCCCCAGCTGACCACTAGGCCTGATATACAGCTCAGAATTGTTGACACCTACCTTCTGGGTTGTAATGTGGTCCCAAGGAGAAAATAGAATATTTTTGGCTTTTTTTCAAGACAAAGTCTCACTCTGTCGCCCACACTGGAGTGCCAATGGTATAATCATAGCTCACTGCAGCCTCAACCTCCTGGGCTGAAGTGATCCTCCTGCCTCAGCCTCCTGAGTAGCAGAGACTACAGGCACACACCACCACACCCAGCTAAGTTATTATTATTAATATTTTTGTAGAGATGAGGTCTCACTATGTTACCCAGGCTGGTCTTGAATTCCTGGCCTCAAACGATCCTCCCATCCTGGCTCCCAAAGTGCTGGGATTATAAGCATGAGCCACAGTGCTGGCCAAAATAGAACATTAGAGACACACTTTACATTGAATTTACTTGGAAGGCTGATTCTTTTTCCACACCCTCCCTAAGACAGCGAGCTGGATTTTAGGACCTTAACTCTGCCCCTGAAATGGTCAGGCCAGGGGAGATGGCCTTTACCTTTTGGATTACAAGAGTATCAACTCCCTCCCTGCTTGATTGAGCAGCAGAGCAAACTTGGCCACAGCTCCTTTTAGCTCTTCCCATCCTGCTCTGCAAAATGCTGTACCTCCCTGTACACTTCTGATTTCCTCCTTTTTTATTTTTATTTTTACTTTTTTTGAGATGGGGTCTCACACTGTTGCCCAGGCTGGAGTGCAGTGATGTGATCTCAGCTCACTGCAACCTCCGCCTCTTGGGTTCAAACGATTCTCCTGCCTCCCGAGTAGCTGGGATTACAGGCGCCTGCCACCACGCCTGGCTAATTCTTTTGTATTTTTTAGTAGAGACAGGGTTTCACCATGTTGGTCAGGCCAGTCTCAAATTCCTGACCTCAAGTGATCCACCTGCCTCAGCCTCCCAAAGTGCAGGAATGACAGGTGTGAGCCACCACGCCTGGCCAATTTCCTCCTCTTTTCATTGTCTCTACCAGGAGTGACTCGCAATCCATGTGTATTTAAAATTCTCGTGGCTATAGAGGAAAAAAATCTGCTGAGTAAGGTCAGTTGCTTCAAAGTAAATTGTGTACATCAGAATTCCACACACAGAAAAATCATTGCCAGAGAATGGACTCTGGATTCTTCATATTTGGCTCTAACAGGGAGGGAGAGGGCAAGGCCAGGGGTAGAAGACATGCCGGTGGGAAGGTCTATTCTCAGATTCTCAGACACAGCGGCTCCCAGGCCCCATCCGGACCACTGCCTTCTGCAGCTCAGAACAGAACTTCTGCCTGGCTGGCCCCAGCTACTTCATCTGGGGCAAGCAAAGGACCAACGGATTTAAAAACAAAACAAAACAAAAAAGTCACTGCTGACAAGGCCTTCTTGCCCCTAGTTCCAAAGTACAAAAGCAAGTTTTCCTGCAGGACCAGGCCTCGGAGGCCTGATTTTGGATAAGAGGAAAAAAGCTCCTCGCCCAAACAAACGCTTTCCAACTTCTCAATCTCTGTATCTTTCAACAGGCTTCTAAGATCACCTTACTTCCTTCACCTTGTTAGGACTGACCTCTTACCTTCACCTGTGTAAGGAAAAATTAAAAGCCTGTACAGAGGTTGTGAAGGTCACACACAATTGCGAGAACCAAGCTTATTTGCTTTGGTAATAGGGATAAATTTGTTCAGGTTCCCGGGCATTGAAAGAGTACACAGTATAGCCGGGCATGGTGGCATGTGTGTGTAATTCCAGCTACTGGGGAGGCTAAGGCAGGAGAATTGCTTGAACCTGGGAGGCAGAGGTTGCAGTGAGCCGAGATTGTGCCACACTGCACTCCAGCCTGGGCGACAGAGCGAGACTCCGTCTCAAAAAAAAAAAAAGAGTACACAGTAGATTTTGAAAAGCTTCTGAATCAGAGGAGAGTCAAACAGGGAACTCCCTATAACAAGGGCTGGGATCCTCAGCACATGCACTTACCCTATATTTTATTTTATCTTTTGTTTAGAGATGGAGTCTTGCTCTGTCACCCAAGCTGGAGTGCAGTGGTGTGATTTCGGCTCACTGCACTCTCTGCCTCCCAGGTTCAAGTGATTCTCATGCCTCAGCCTCCCGAATAGCTGGGATCAGAAGTGTGTGCCACCACACCCAGGTAATTTTTGTATTTTTGGTACAGACCGGGTTTCACCATGTTGGGCAGGCTAGTCTCGAACTCCTGACCTCAGGTGAACTGCTCACCTCGGCCTCCTAAAGTGCGGGGATTACAGGTGTGAGCCACCATGCCCGGCCTTATGCTATATTTTATGATTAAAAAAACAAAAAAAGCCAGCGCAGCCATAAAAAAGAATGACATCATGTCCTTTGCTGCAACATAGATACACCTGGAGGCCGTTATCCTAAGTGAATTAGCGCAGGAACAGAAAACCAAATACCACATGTTCTCACTTAAAAGTGGGAGCTAAACTGGGTACATGTGGATACAAAGACGGGAAAAACACAGTAATGGCCACGTGCAGTGGCTCACACCTGTAATCCCAGCAGTTTGGGAGGCCGAGGCGGGCAACTCACTTGAGATCAGGAGTTCGAGACCAGCTTGGCCAACATGGTGAAACCCTGTCCCTACTAAATATACAAAAATTAGCCAGGCATGGTGGTGGGCACCTGTAATCCCAGCTACTCAGGAGGCTGAGGCAGGAGAATCACTTGACCCCAGGAGGTGGAGGTTGCAGTGAGCTAAGATCACACCATTGTGTTCCAGTCTGGGCGACAGAGCGAGACTGTGTAAAAACAAAAAACACACAAAAAAAAGGATACTGAGGACTACAAGAAGGCAGCGGAAGGAGGGCAAAGACTGAGAAACTACCTACTGGGTACCGTGCTCAAACCCTGGGTGATGGGATCAATTGTACCCCAAACCTCAGCATCATGTGATATACCCATGTAACAAACCTGCACATGTACTCCCTGATGCTAAAATAAAAGTTGAAATGATATGTAATATAACCAGCTATTCTGGGAAGCTGAGATCTTCTGCATGCCACATAGTTGACATCAATTTTTAAAATTCAGGTGAGGAGTAAATGCCGGCCGGGCGCGGTGGCTCACGCCTGTAATCCCAGCACTTTGGGAGGCCGAGGCAGATGGATGACCTGAGGTTGGGAGTTCAAGACCAGCCTGGCCGACATGGCGAAACCCTGTCTCTACTAAACATATAAAAATTAATCAGGTGTGGTGGCCCGCACCTGTAATCCCAGCTACTCAGGAGGCTGAGACAGGAGAATCACTTGAACCCAGGAGGTGGAGGTTGCAGTAAGCCAAGATCGCACCACTGCACTCCAGCCCAGGTGACAGAGCAAGACTCTGTCTCAAAAAAGAGTGAACAGCTAGCAGATAGACAAACGTTTAACAGTTCAATGCATAAAAACATTCCAATGACAGCAAAAAAAAACCAAGAAAAGGCAAATCAGACTCACGTGTCTCCAGTGCTAGATTTCTAGTAGACCACACTCTTCTCTTCCTGTTCCTTCCCTAGATAAAAATGCAGAACAAAGTTCTGACTACAGATTTCTTCAAGAAAGACCTGTGGATTCTGCAAGAGCAAGAGCCTAGAAAGAGAGAATGAGGAAATGAACATCGTAGTCCACACACAAAACAGGAAAGAGGGAGACTGTCTGGCTTCACTCTCTCTCCTGGTACGACTGGCACAAAAACGGGTCAGAGGCAAAATTTCCTAAGACTGCTTCCTCTGCGAAATGCTTTACTCCTACCCCCTTCAATCACTGTAGAGTCAACATACTCTTTTCTATGGCTTCAATTCTGCAAGGTTCAGGTCTGACAGGAAATCACATATACCTGATTAGCAGGGTACAAAGGCAAGGGAGAGGGAAGGAGAATCTCTTGGGAGAACTAAATGCATAGATAAAGAAGCAGACTTGGGCGAGTGCGGTGGTTGATGCCTGTAATCCCAATACTTTGGGAGGCCAAGGCAGACAGGCCACTTGAGGTCAGGAGTTCGAGACCAGCCTGGCCAACATGGTAAAACCCCATCTCTACTAAAAATACAATAATTAGCCTGCTGGTAACAGTGTGTGCCTGTAATCCCAGCTATTTGAAAGGCTGAGGCAGGAGAATCGCTTGAACCCAGCGGGCAGAGGCTGCAGTGAGCCAAGATCATACCATTTCACTCCAGCCTGGGCAAGAGAGAGACTCTGTCTCAAAAAAAAAAAAAAAAAAAAATTAGCCAGGTATGGTGGCACATGCCTGTGGTCCCAGCTACTCGGGAGGCTGAGGCAGGAGAACTACTTGATAAACCCTGGAAGCAGAGTCTGCAGTGAGCCAAGATCGTGCCTCTGCACTCCAGCCTGGGTGATAGAGCGAGACTCCATCTCAAAATAAATAAATAAATAAATAAACAAACAAACAATAAATATAATGAGGGAACAGAGACAACAACCTTCCAAGATGAATCAGAGAAAGGATCTGCTGCCCAATTACAAGGGAGCAAAGACAACAGGTGTGTGTGTGTGTGTCTCTGAGATAGGGTCTTGCTCTGTCGCCCAGGCTGGAATGCAGCCATGTAATCATAGCTTACTGCATCCTAGAACTCCTGGGCTTAAGCAATTATCCTGCCTCAGCCTCCCGAGTAGCAGGGACTACAGATGCACACCATTATGCCCTGCTAATTTTTCTTTTTTTGTAGAAACAGGGTCTCGCTATGTTGCCCAGGCTGACCTTGAACCCATGGCCTCAAGGGATCCTCCCACATCGGCCTCCCAAAGTGTTGAGATGACAGCTGTGAGCCACCACACTGGGCCTGCAGTTTCTTATAAACATATACTTACCATAAGACCCAGCAAGGCCGGGCACGGTGACTCATGCCTGTAATCCCAGCACATTGGGAGGCCGAGGTGGGCGGATCACCTGATGTCAAAAGTTTGAAACCAGCCTGACCAACGTGGTGAAACTCTGTCTCTATTAAAAATACAAAATTAGCTGGGCCACCATGCTGGTAATCCCAGCTACCAGGGAGACTGAGGCAGGAGAATTGGTGAACCCTGAAGGCGGAGGTTGCAGTGAGCTGAGATCGCGCCACTGCACTCCAGCCTGGGCAACAAGAGCAAAATTCTGTCTCAAAATAAATAAACAAATAAATAATTATACTGATGGAAAGGAGCCAGACACAAGAGCACATACTGTATGGTTTCAGTTATATGAAACACTAGAGGCCGGGCACGGTGTCTCATGCCTGTAATCCCACCACTTTGGGAGGCCAAGGTGGGTGGATCACGAGGTCAGGAGTTTGAGACCAGCCTGGCCAATATGGTAAAACCCAGTCTCTACTAAAAATACAAAAAAATTATCCAGGCGTGGTGGCGGGCGCCTGTAGTCCCAGCTACTCGGGAGGTTGAGGCAGGAGGCTCTCTTGAACCCAGGAGGCAGAGGTTGCAGTGAGCTGAGATTGCACCATTGCACTCCAGCCTGGGTGACAGAGCGAGACTTGGTCTCAAAAAACAAAAGAAAAAAAAAAGAAAAAAAAAAAGAAGAAACACTAGAAAATACAAATGCTATAATGACAAAGATCAGATCAGTAGGGCTAGGAGTTGGGACAAGGGGCTGACTGGAAAGAGGCCCTAGGAAACTTATGGGTGATGGAAATGTTATTGTGGTGATAATTACAAGCATGAATAAATTTATCAAAATTCATCAAAATGTGCACTTAAAGAGTGCATTTTATTGCATTTAATTATATATCAATAAAACACTGGTTTTAAAAAAGTCTCTCATGGGAGGCTGCTCTAGGCAACCTTGAGGATCCCTTTAACCCTAATTCTAGTCCAAGGATTTTCTAAAAAATAAAAAAGGCCGGGCGTGGTGGCTCACGCCTGTAATCCCAGCACCATTTGGGAGGCCGAGATGGGCGGATCACAAGGTCAGGAGATCGGGACCATCCTGACTAACATGGTGAAACCCCGTCTCTACTAAAAATACAAAAAAAAATTAGCCAGGCGTGGTACCAGGTACCTGTAGTCCCAGCTACTAGGGAGGCTGAGGCAGGAGAATGGCGTGTACCCAGGAGGCAGAGCTTGCCACGGTGAGTCAAGATCTCACCACTGCACTCTAGCCTGGGCGACAGAGCAAGACTCCATCTCAAAAAAGAAAAAAGAAAAAAAAAAAAGGTTGGGCATGGGGACTCACACCTATAATCCCAGCACTTTGGGAGGCTGAGGAGGGAGGATTGCTTGAGCCCAGGAGTTCCAGATCAGCCTGGGCAACATAGTGAAATGCCATCTCTACAAAAAATAAAATAAATGAGCCAGGCATGGTGGTGCATACTTGTAGTCCCAGCTACTTGGGAGGCTGAGGCAGGAGGATCACTTGAGCTCAGGAGTTTGAGATTCCAGTGAGCTATGATTGCACTGCTACACTCTAGCCTGGGTGACCAAGTGAGACCCTGTCTCTTAAAAAAAAAAAAAAAAAAAAAAAGAAGGAAAAGAAGGAAGGAAAGGAAGGCATATATTAAATCATTTGAAAATTTTAAACGTCCTGACTACTTTGTTTCACCAACATGATAGTGACAGGGCTATGGTCATGATACTGAAAACCTACTTGGCACTGTAATACAGAAATCTTGGATTTTATTATTTTCCTCCCTGATCCTCATTCCAATATCAGTCATCAAATATTTAAAAAGTAATAA
Organism: Mandrillus leucophaeus; assembly: GCF_000951045.1. Lineage (NCBI taxonomy): Eukaryota > Metazoa > Chordata > Mammalia > Primates > Cercopithecidae > Mandrillus > Mandrillus leucophaeus. The sequence goes on along the minus strand of NW_012109352.1, from coordinate 261,246 downwards.
TATGCAAATCATACATAAAGAAAATATACTGGCCAGGTACAGTGGTCATGCTTGTAATCCCAGCTCTTTGGGAGGTAGAGGCAGGTGGATTGCTTGAGGCCAAGAGTTTGAGGCCAGCCTGGCTAACATGGTGAAACCCTGTCTCTACTAAAAATACAAAAATTAAAAAATTAGTTGGGCATAGTGGCCCACACCCATCTACTCGGGAGGCTGAGGCAGGAGAATCCTTTGAACCCTGTAGGTGGAGGTTGGAGTGAGCCGAGATCGCACCACTGCACTCCAGCCTGGGCAACAGAATGAGACTCTGTCAAAAAAAAAAAATTAAAAAAGAAAATAAAATATAGTAAATATATTTAATGAATGAAAACATGATTTAATTCCCAACTTGACGTTGTATCGTTATAACAATGTATCTGGTAAGTACTTATTTTAAAATTCTAAGTCTAATGGGAAAGAAGACAAACTCGGACACTTCAACTCTGAGTTTGGGGATTGCCCCAGTCTTGCACTGAAGGTGCTCCTGTGTGCAAGGGATTGCATCATTCATTCATGCTGTTTGGCAACATGCGGCTGCTGTAAGATTAGACAAGTGAAGTTACCCAAAACATAAATCAATGAAAAGCAAGCCTGAAGATTCTAGGAAATGATCTGCCTATGCGATTAAGAAGAAATGTAGACTCAGAGAGGAAGCCTGGAAGAGGAAAAGGAAAGTCGGCAAAATCAGAAAGTTGGGTGCAGGGAAAGCACAAGCCAGGACTCACGCTGTGTCCTGGGCCTCCGGGGCTCCTTTAGGCTGCAGGGGGCCAGAGCCGGCTCCAATGCTCAGGCGAGCAGTTCCCAGGGAGGTGAACTGTGCAGACTCAGGGCCTCCACTGAACGCTCTCTTGAAATCTGCTGATAAGCAGGGTGGCTTCTGATGAGTTCTGCAAGTGCTTCTGTAAACTGGAGACACCAGACCTCTGTTCTGCAAAGCCGGGCTGGGAGGACGCTTTGGCCCCGCCCCAGGGGAGGGGCTCCCGGAACCAGCCCTCTCCTCCTCCGGGGGCTCAGCGCCCGTATTCCGAGAAGTGCACGGTGCGGAGTGAGCTTTCGCTTTTTCCGCAAAGCCGCGCCCCGTGGCACCTCCGCTTTAAACTCCTGGACCTTCAGAAGCTGCTCCGCGCTGCCGCCACCACCACTTAGGATCTAAGGGTAGGTGAGGGAAGCAAGGGACCGCTGCACTGATTTTGCAATTAATAAAACCCCGTCGGGGGGCCTCTTTTGAAATCCACGTTTGGCATTATGCGCTTGCAGCACTGTAGATCCCAAAAGAACTTCAAAGACTACTTATATTCTTTTTTTTTTTTTTTTTTTTTTTGAGATGGAGTCTCTCTCGGTCGCCTGGGCTGGAGTGCAGTGGCACGATCTCGGCTTAGTGCAAGCTCCGCCTCCTGGGTTCACAGCATTCTCCTGCCTCAGCCTCCCAAGTAGCTGGGACTACAGGCGCCCGCCACCACACCCAGCTAATTTTTTGTATTTTTAGTAGAGACGGGGTTTCACCGTGTTAGCCAAGATGACCTCGTGATCCGCCCACCTCGGCCTCCCAAAGTGTTGGGATTACAGGCGTGAGCCACCACACCCGGCCAAGACTACTTATATTCTCAATTAAAATGCAACCATGAGTAACAAAATGAGTCTTTGCACCTTGTTTTTATTTTATTTTAAATTTTTATTTATGTTTTTAAATAGAGATTGGGGGGCTCCCGTTCCTGGGCTCAAGCGATCCTCCCTCCTCGGCCTCCCAAAGTCTTGGGATTACAGGTGTGAGCTACCGCGCCGGGCCTATTTCTTTTTAAAACTTTTCTGGCCAGGCTCGGCGGCTCAAGCCTGTAATCCCAGCACTTTTGGAGGCTGAGGCAAGCGGATCACCTGAGGTCAGGCGTTCCAGACCAGCCTGGCCAGCATGGCAAAACTCCGTCTGGAGCAAAAATACAAAATTAGCGGGGCATGGTGGTGCATGCCTGTAGTCCCGGCTACTTGAGAGGCTGAGGCAGGAGAATTGCTTGAACCCCGGGGAAGGAGGTTGCAGTGAGCCACGATCGTGCCACTGCACTACAGCCTGAGCAACAGAGTAAGACTGGTTTAAAAATATATATATGAATTCCATGTGTCACTTGCCCAGCTCCTTGCATGTAACTACAACAAATAACGGGTGTTTCCCCCAAACATTTACCACTAGAGTTAGCTGGCTAGAGCTGGGCATCGAGGTCCACTCTAAAACACAACCTGAAACCTCAAAGGCTGACAGTCTGCACTCCAGGCTCACTCTAGGTTGCTTACCCACACAGAGGATGCAATCCCTGGGGTGGGACACTTGGTCACAGCATCTCTGCCCTTAGCTACAGGACCCTCCTCACCAAAACACAATTTTTTTCTTTTCCCGAGGCTGAGTCTCACTGCTTCCCAGGCTGGAGTGCAGTGGTGTGATCTCAGCTCACTGCAACCTCCGCCTCCTGGGTTCAAGTGAGTCTCCTGCCTCAACCTCCCCAGTAGCTGGGATTACAAGCGCACGCTACCATGCCCAGCTAGTTTTTGTGTTTTTAGTAGAGACTGGGTTTCACCATGTTGGCCAGGCTGGTCTCAAACTCCTGACCTCAAATGATCTGCCCACCTCAGCCTCCCAAAGTGCTGGGATTACAGGCATGAGCCACCACACCCAGCCTGCTGTAGTTTTTTAAAAAGCATAATAGGCTGGGCACATTGGCTCACGCCTGTAATCCCAGCACTTTGGGAGGCCGAGGCGGGTGGATCACCTGAGGTCAGGAGTTCAAGACCAGCCTGGCCAACAATTTGAAACCCTGTCTCTACTAAAAATATAAAAATTAGCCTGCCATGGTGGCGCCTGCCTGTAATCCCAGCTACTTGGGAGGCTGAGGCAGGTGAATCGCTTGAACCTGGGAGGCGGAGGTTGCAGTAAGGTGAGATCACGCCACTGCACTCCAGCCTGGGCAACAGAATGAGAATCCATCTCAAAAAAACACACAAAAACCAAAAGCATAATAAAAGAAACAAAATGTTAAACACCAGATGTTTGTATCTAAGTATAAGTGGTAACTGAGAATTTATTTTGAGGGGAAAAGAAACTCAAGTAAGTAAATGTGGAAGGCTAGAAGAGTTAACTTATGCTATTTGTATTTCATAAATGTTTAACATTAAATATTCCTTAAAATATTAAATATTCTTAAAAATTTCAGATAAAATATTTATATTTACTAAAATCTGGCTGGGTGTGGTGGTGCATGCTTACAGTCCCAGCTACTTGGGAGGCTGAGGCGGGAGGATCATTTGAGCTCAGGATTTCAAGGTTACAGTGTGCTGTGATCATGCCACTGTTCTCCACCCTGGGTAACAGAGCAAGCCCTTGTCTCTGAAAAATTAGTTAATTAATTAAAATCTGTCACCTCTTCATGGTCCTGGAATCAACCTCACACTCACACCTGTATTAATACTTGTGGGCATGAGATGGCTGTATTGTAGACACTGTTTTGCTAGAGCACATCACATTAAAAATATGTATAGTTGCCTAGAAGACACTAATGAGTGGTCACATATAACAACCAGGAGGTAATCTTGCCAGAGAAAGCAAAACTGTGAAACAGATTAAAATATGCTTCATCAGGCTGGGCAGAGTGGCTCACGCCTATAACCTCAGCACTCTGGGAGGCCGAGGCGGGAGGATCACCTGAGGTCACGAGTTCGAGACCAGCCTGGCCAACATGATGAAACCCCATCTCTACTAAAAATACAAAAAGTAGCTAGGCCTGGTGGTGGGCACCTGTAATCTCAGCTACTGGGGAGGCTGAGGCAGAAGAATCACTTGAACCCAGGAGGCAGAGGTTGCAGTGAACCGAGATTATACCACTGCACTCTAGCCTGGGTGACAAAGCCAGACTCTGTCTAAAAACACAAAAAGCTAAAAAAAAAAAAAAAAGCTTCAATGCTGTTCTTACTGGAATAATAGCACAAGTGAACCAAATACAATACAGCATAATGAAGGCATAATTACTGGAATAATAGCACGTGAGAACCAAATACAATATAGCATAATGAAGGTATAATAAAAATATTAGCAAATTATTTTGCAAAGTTTTAATCACAATTGGTTAGTCAAAAGTAATACAGGTCATACTACTGTTCCTAAAGGTTTTCTTTCTTCTTTTTTTTTTTGTTTTGAGACAGGGTCTCACTGTCACCCAGGCTGGAGTGCAGTGGCATGCTCATAGCTCACTGAAGCTTCGAACTCCTGGGCTCAAACAATCCTCCTGCCTCAGCCTTCTGAGCAGGTGAGACCACAGGTGTGTGCCACCACACGAGGCTGTTTTTTTTTTATGTTTAGTAGAGCCTGGGTCTCATTAGTCTCCAACTCCTGGGCTCAAGTCCAAGCGTGATCCACTTTACCCAGCTCTGAAAGATTTTCTATAGATCACATTTTTGTAAGCTAACATTTTTTTTTTTTTTTTTTTTTTCCTGAGATGGAGTCTCTCTCTGTCACCCAGGCTGGAGTGCAGCAGCGTGATCTCAGCTCACTGCAACCTCTGCCTCCCGGGTTCAAGCGATTCACCTGCCTCAGCCTCCCAAGTAGGTGGGATTACAAGCATGCACCAGCATGCCCGGCTAATTTTTGTATTTTTAGTACAGATGGGGTTTCATCATGTTGGACAGGCTGGTCTTGAACCCCTGGCCTCAGGTGATTCACTCGCCTTGGCCTCCCAAAGTGCTGGGATTATAGGAGTGAGCCACCGTGCCTAGCCACAAATTTTCTAATGGCTAATTATGTTAGAATGATGTACTCTTTTTAAAAGTCATTCAGTGCTAATAGCCTTCTAAAGTATAGTAAATTGAAACAAGCCCTCCGGAAACAATATGGTGTTATTCAGTAACGTTGAACGCAAGCGGCGGAGCGCAGTGGCTTACTCCTGTAATCCCAGCACTTTGGGAAGCTGAGGTGGGCGGATCATGAAGTCAGGAGATCAAGACCATCCTGGCTAACACGGTAAAATCCCGTCTCTACTAAAAATACAAAAAAAAAAATTAGCCGGGCGTGGTGGCAGGTGCCTGTAGTCCCAGCTACTCGGGAGGCTGAGGCAGGAGAATGGCATGAACCCAAGAGGCGGAGCTGCAGTGAGCCAAGATCGCACCCCTGCACTCCAGCCTGGGCGACAGAGCGAGACTCCATCTAAAAAACAAACAAACAGAAAACATTGAACACAAGCAATTTCTACGACCCAGCAATTCCACCTGAGGACAGGACAAACTTGCATGATTAAGCTGGCTGGGTGTGGTGCCTCATGCTTCTAATCCTAGCACTTTGGGAGGCCTAGATGGGAGGATCCCTTGAGCCCAGGAGTTCAAGACCACCCTGGGCAACATATTGAGAACAAATCTGTACAAAAAATAAACAAAATTAGCTGGACGTGGTGGCACACATCTCGAATCCCAAGTACTTGGGTAGCTGAGGTGGGAGGATGACTTAAGCCTAGGAGGTTGAGGCTGCGCTAAGATCACGCCACTGCACTGCACTCCAGCCTGGGTGACAGAGTGAGACTCCACCCCCCAAAAAAAAGAAAAAAAAAAAAAAGAGGCTGGGTGCAGTGGCTCATGCCTGTAATCACAGTACTTTGAGAACCTGAGGCGGGCAGATCACTTGAGGTCAGGAATTTGAGACCAGCCTGACCAACATGGAGAAACCCTGTCTCCTCTAAAAATACAAAATTAGCTGGGTGTAGTGGCGCATACCTGTAATCTTAGCTACTCAGGAGGCTGAGGCAAGAGAATCGCTTGAACCCGGGAGGCGGAGGTTGTGGTGACCCGGGATTATGCCATTGCACACCTGCCTGGGCAACAAGAACAAAACTCCGTCTCAAAAAACAAACAAACAAAAAAAAAAACTGACACTTGTATGACTGGAGGAGCCACATATATGTAAGAATTTTCACAGCAGTACTGTGAACATTCTCAGTTACTGTCATACTCCAATAGCCACCGGAAACTTTAAAAAGAGACTATCATTTAATGTCATAAATGATAACTTACAACATAAAATTCAGGACAGTAGTTACTTCTGAAAGTAAGAAAGGAAATGAGACCGAGAAAAGGTATGTAGAGTTAATAATGATACTATAATAATAATGTTCCTTTAAGTAGGATGGTAGGTATACAGATGCTTTTTATATCTGTGTGTATAAAATATTTGCTAATAAATGTAATATTTCTTATCAATACATTAAATACCAATACACTGCCGGCCAGGCGCAATGGCTCACGCCTGTCATCCCAGCACTTTGGGAGGCCAAGGCAGAGCAGATCACAATGTCAGGAGATGGACACCATCCTGGCCAACATGGTGAAACCCCATCTCTACCAAAATACAAAAAATTAGCCAGGCGTGGTGGCATGTGCCTGTAATCCCACCTACTCGGGAGGCCGAAGCAGGGGAATCGTGTGAACCCAGGAAGCAGAGGTTGCAGTAAGCCAAGATTGCACCACTGCACTCCAGCCTGGCGACAGGGAAAGATGCCGTCTCAAAAAAAAAAAAAAAAACCAATACATTAAAATAATATAAATGTCTTGAAAGAGCACAGTGAACACAGTTTGAAATGTGATTTAATATAAACATTGTCATTCAAAATAAGTCATGCCATGGAAATATGCCCATATGTCACATGAATAAAGGAAGTTGCAGAACATATCTATCATTTGAGACCCCATTTTTGAACAAAGAAATCTCTATGTGTGTCTACATCCAGGTATGGTATATGGTTATATATCTATATCTATATATCTATATAAAAAAGGAAACATTATTCATTTGTTTATATTTTTGAGACAGGGTCTGGCTCTGTCACTGTCCAGGCTGGAGTTCAGTGGTGCAATCTCAACTCACTACAATCTCTGCCTTCTGGGTTCAAGCGCTGGGATTTTGTTGTGAGCTATCTTTATAATGGAAAAAGTGGAAGAAATTTATATTACAAAGTGATATGATTACAGTATAAGAACTGTGGCAGGCCGGGTGCGGTGGCTCAAGCCTGTAATCCCAGCACTTTGGGAGGCCGAGACGGGCGGATCACGAGGTCAGGAGATCGAGACCATCCTGGCTAACACAGTGAAACCCTGTCTCTACCAAAAAATACAAAAAACTAGCTGGGCGAGGTGGCGGGTGCCTGTAGCCCCAGCTATCGGGAGGCTGAGGCAGGAGAATGGCGTAAATCTGGGAGGCGGAGGAGCTTGCAGTGAGCTGAGATCTGGCCACTGCACTCCAGCCTGGGCGGCAGAACGAGACTCCATTCTAAAAAAAAAAAAAAAAAAAAGAACTGTGGCAATATTTGACTGAATCTTCCCCTTCCTCCTCCTAGAAATTATGCAAAGTGATAGGGAGATATGGTGGTAGGGGGGAATGAGGCAGAAATCCCATATTCAACAAAACTAGGAGACACAAAGTCACTGGAGACTCCAAGACGTGCACAAGGGCTACCAAAGTTACATGGGAAGAGGCAGATGCAGATCCCAGAAAACACCAGCAAAAATAGACTCTCTGAAGACGAGCCGTTCGTGCCACAGTGCAAACATGTGTTGTTTGAAACAAGCAGAGCAGAGCAGGGATAAAAAGAACTGAGGGCAAGGCTCAATCAAGCAGAAAGGGAGTTGAAACCCTTGTAACCCAAGGGGTGAAGATGCCCAAGGGGTGTAACCCAAGGTTAAGGTCCGAACACCCAGCTCACCTTCCTAGGGAGGGCGTGGGAAAAGAATCAGTCTTCCAAGTAAATTCAATGTGTGTCTCTAACATTCTGTTTTGGCCAGCATGGAAACTCACACCTGTAATCCAAACACTTTGGGAGGCCAAGGCGAGAGGATTGCTTGAGCCCGGGAATGCAAGACCAGCCTGGTTATCATAGCAAGACTCACTCTCTCTTTTTTTTTTTTTTTGGGACAGAATCTTTCTGTGGCCCAGGCTGGAGTGCAATGGCACGATCTCAGCTCACTGCAACCTCTGACTCCCGGATTCAAGCGATTCTCCTGCCTCAGCCTCCCGAATAGCTGGGTCCACAGGTGCCTGCCACTATGCCCAGCTAATTTTTGTATTTTTAGTAGAGACGGGGTTTCACTATGTTGGCCAGGATGATCTTGATCTCTTGACCTTGTGATCTGCCTGCCTCGGCCTCCCAAAGTGCTGGGATTACAGGTGTGAGCCACCTAGTCTGGCTTGGAGACAATGTCTTTAAAGAGGTGATTATGTTAAAATGAGGTCTTCAGAGTGAGCCCTAATCGAATCTGACCGGTGTCCTTGTAAGATGAGAAAATTTGGACATGGAGAGACATCAGAAGCATGTGAGTGCGCTGGGCACAGTGGCTTATGCCTGCAATCCCAACACTTTGGGAGGCCGAGGTAGACAGATCACTTGAGGCCAGGAGTTCAAGACTAGCTGGGGCAACATGGCAAAACACTGTCTCTAATAAAAATACAAAAATTAGTCCAGCGTGGTAGTGCACGCCTGTAATCCCAGCTACTCGTGAGGCTGAGGCAGGAGAACTGCTTGAACTGGGTGGCAGAGGTTGCAGTCAGCTGAGATTGTGCCACTGCACCCCAGCCTGGGCAACACAGCGAGACTCTGTCTCAAAAAAAAAGAAAGATCTGAGGCCGGGCGCGGTGGCTCAAGCCTGTAATCCCAGCACTTCGGGAGGCCGAGACGGGCGGATCACGAGGTCAGGAGATCGAGACCATCCTGGCTAACACAGTGAAACCCCGTCTCTACTAAAAAATACA
>NW_012109352.1:250995-252346 GCF_000951045.1 Mandrillus leucophaeus | reverse complement strand
AAAAAAAAAAGATCTGGGCCGGGCACAGTGGCTCATGCTTGTAATCCCAGCACTTTGGGAGGCTGAGGCCGGTGGATCATCTGAGGTCAGGAGTTCCAGACAAGCCTGGCCAACAGGGTGAAACCTCGTCTCTACTAAAACTACAAAAATTAGCAGGGTGTGGTGTCGTGCACCTATAATCCCAGCTACTTGGGAGGCTAAAGCAGGAGAATTGCTTGAACCCGGGAGGTGGACGTTACAGTGAGCCAAGATCCCTGTACTCCAGCCTGGGCAACAGAGCGAGATTCTGTCTCAAAAAAAAACAAAAACAAACAAACAAAAAAAACTGTCTGAAAAAAACTTAATGAATTATTTCCAAGAAGGAAAAACAAAAATACAAATATAGAGATTCATGGAAAAGATGACAAAATAAGACAAAACTGACAAAATCCAGGAAAGAAGCAGAAGGGAGCCAGGCACCTGTAATCTCAGCAGTCTGGGAGGCCAAAGCAGAAGGATTGCTTGAGGCCAGGAGTTCAAGACCAGCATAGGCAACAAAGTGAAGCACTGTCTCTACAAAACATCAAAAAATCATCCAGGCATGGTGACAAGTGCTTGTGGTCCCAGCTACACAGGAGGCTGAGGTAGGAGTAAAGCTTGAGCCCAGGAGGTTGAGGCTGCAGTTCATGCAGTTCATGAGACATGTTCATGCCACTGCACTCCAGCTTGGGCGACAGAATGGGAACCTGTCTCGAAAGGGAAAAAAAAAAAAGGATGTAGAAGGAAAAAACATAACTATCACACTGGGCATGGTGGCACGTGCCTATAATGCCAACTACTCAGGAGGCTGAGGCAGGAGGATCACTTGAGCCCAGGAGTTCAAATCTAGCCTAGGAAACATATTGAGACACCATCTCCAAAAAACAGGTAAAATAACCATCACAGAAGTGAAGATGAAGCTAAAAGGAGCAAAAATAAAAGTGGACACTATGAAAAATATACTAACCAATATGGATAAAAATGAGAAAAGCAAACAATATAAACCAAAGGAATTAAATGTAATTAGAGAAAAAAATGATAGTTGGCCAGGTGCAGTGGCTCACGCTTGTAATCCCAGCACTTTCGGAGGCCAAGGTGGGTGGATCACCTGAGGTTGGGAGTTCAAGATCAGCCTGGCCAACAAGACCAACCCTGTCTCTACAAAAAATACAAAAATTAGCCAGGCGAGGTGGTGCACACCTGTAATCCCAGCTACTTGGGAGGCTGAGGCAAGAGAATTGCTTGAACTTGGGAGGGGGAGGTTGCAGTGAGCTGAGATGGCACCACTGCACTCCAGCCTGGGCGATAAAGTGAAACTCTATCTCAAAAAAAA
>NW_012109352.1:229504-250635 GCF_000951045.1 Mandrillus leucophaeus | reverse complement strand
AAAAAAAAAAAAAAAAAATTCACTGGGCGTGGTGGCGCACACTTGTTGGGAAACTAAGGTGGGAGGATGGCTTGGGCCCCAGGGTGGAAGCTACGGTGAGCTGTGATCGTGACACTGCACTCCAGCCTGAACAACAGAGCAAGACCCTGTCTCAAAAAAATAAATGAATAAAGTATGAGCCAGTGATTTTTTGTTTTAAAACAAGCCAAGCCATCATTCACACACAAAGGCTAGAAACGATAGTTTTGAACATACAGGAATTCTGGGGATATTTTTCCCATGGGAATATTTTTCTTTTTTTGAGACAGAGTTTCGTCTTGTTGCCCAGGCTGGAGTGCAATGGCGTGATCTTGGCACACCGCAACTTCTGCCTCCTAGGTTCAAGCGATTCTCCTGCCTCAGCCTCCTGCGTAGCTGGAAATACAGGCGTGTGCCACCACGCCTGGCTATTTTTGTATTTTTAGTAGAGACAGGGTTTCTCCATGTTGGTCAGGCTGGTCTCAAACTCCCGACCTCAGGTGGTCCGCCCGCCTCGGCCTCACAAAGTGCTGGGATTACAGGCACGGACCACTGTGCCCGGCCTCCCATGGGAATGTTTTTCTTGAGGAAACTGCTAATGAATAAACATTACTCACCAATGGATAGCAAAGGGAACTTCAGCAAAGGGACAAGCAGGAGCACTGAGTGTATAGAACTGCAAAACTAAGACTAAACAAACCCAGGTTTTGGGGAGAAAAAACAGAATGTAAATGTTATCTACTCTGACAATATAGAAATGATGCAATAGAAAAATTAGGAGGACAAAGATTATGGAATAAACAAAGTAAGGTGAGTTTTTGCAGGCTGTTTCATCTATAATAACTGAGAGTTAAAAGATTATTTAAATCACATTTAATTAACAGTGTAAGAATAATATTAAGAAAAACAACATTGCTGGCTAAAATCAGATAATAGGTCAGTCACCATGGCTGACACCTGTAATCCCAGCACTTTGGGAGGCTGAGGCAGGAGGATCGCTTGAGGCTAGCTACTTGGGAGGCTGAGGTGAGAGGATCATTTGAGCCCAGGAGTTCAAAGCTGCAGTGAGCTAATGATTGCGCCGCTGCACTTTATTTAGCCTGGGTGACACAGTGAGACTCCATCTCAAAAAAAAAAATAAAAAGGGCCAGGTGTTGCGGCTCATGCTTATAATCCAGGCAGGCAGATCACTTGAGGTTGGGAGTTCGAGACCAGCCTAACCAACATGGAGAAACACCATCTCTACTAAAAATACAAAATTAGCTGGGCATGGTGGTGCATGCCTGTAATCCCAGCTACTCGGGAGGCTAAGGCAGGGCAAGCGCTTGAACCCGGGAGGTGGAGGTTGCAGTGAGCTGAGATGGCGCCATTGCACTCCAGCCTGGGCAACAAGAGTGAAACTCTGTTTCCAAAAAAAAAAAAAAAAGAATTCTTGAATCCATACTGATACAAATTCATTCACTCATTCACTCATTCATGGAGGAGAAGGGAAAGTTCTTCCTTACAGCAGAATTCCAACCAATAAGTGTAAAACGAATAATGAAAGCAGAAAATTTGCCAGGTGCAGTGGCTCACTTCTGAATCCTACCTAGCAATTTGGTAGGCCAAAGTGGGAGGATCGCTTGAGGCAGGAATTCAAGACCAGCCTGAGCAACACAGCTTTTCGGAGACCTTGTCTCTGAAAAAAAATTAGCCAGGCACGATGGTGGATCACTTGAGCCCAGGAGGTTGAGGTTGCAGTAAGCAGTGACTGCGCCACTGCACTCCAGCCTGGGCACCAGAGTGAGACCCTATCTCAAAAATATATATGAAATAAAAAATGAATAGAAAATTACCACTTGCAAACTGTTAGGTTTGAGATTTGATTTTACCCTACTTACAAACTAATACATTAGCCTCTTGCTTGTTTTATGGATGTGGCCTAAGAAACAAGACTCCTGGCCAAGCACGGTAGCTCACGCCTGTAATCCCAGGACTTTGGGAGGCTGAGGCAGGTGGATCACGAGGTCAGGACATCGAGATCATCCTGGTCAACATGGTGAAACCCTGTCTCTACTGAAAATACAAAAATTAGCTGCGTGTGGTGGTGCGTGCCTGTAGTCCCAGCTACTCAGGAGGCTGAGGCAAGGAGAATCACTTAAACCCAGGAGGCAGAAGCTGCAGTGAGCCAAGATCGTGCCCCTGCACTGTAGCCTGGGTGACAGAGCAAGACTCTGTCTCAAAAAAAAAAAAAAAAAAAAACAAGTCTCCTGTCTCAAAGAACTTTATTGCTTACAGCACAGCAAGCAGCACAGGCAGTAGGATAATTGCATCACTTCCCTTTTCCCTCCAACTTCCATGGGGTAACACGACATGACCCAGATGGATGCCTCAAAGACGGTGGGTTTGGATCACAGCTAAGGAACACTCAGCTCGGGGAATCTACTGTTTGTGTTTTTGTTTTTTATTGTTTTTTATTTATTTTTTATTTTTTAGAGATAGAGTTTCGCTCTTGTTGCCCACGCTGGAATGCAATGGCGCTATTTTGGCTTACCACAACCTCCACTTCCTGGGTTCAAGCTATTCTCCTGCCTCAGCCTCCCCAGTAGCTGGGATTACAGTGCCATCACACCTGGCTCATTGTGTATTTTTTTAGTAGAGATGGGTTTTCTCCATGTTGGTCAGGCTGGTGTCGAACTCCCAACCTCAGGTGATCTGCCCACCTCGTTTATTGTTTTATTGTTTTATTTTTGTAGAGATGGGGTCTCACTGTGTTGTCTAGGCTGGTCTCGAACTCCTGGCCTCAAAGGATCCTCCACTTTCGCCTTCCAAAGTTCTGGGATGGCTGGGCGCAGTGGCTCACACCTGTAATCCCAGCACTTTGGGAGGCCAAGGGGGGCAAATCACCTGAAGTCAAGAGTTTGAGACCAGCCAGGCCAACATGGTGAAGCCCTGTCTCTACAAAAATACAAAAATTTGCCAGGCGTGGTGGCGGGCACCTATAGTCCCAGCTACTCAAGAGGATGAGGCAGGAGAATCACTTGAACTCAGAAGATGGAGGCTGCAGTGAGCCGATATCGTGCCACTGCACTCCAGTCTGGGCAACAGAGTGAGCAGAGTGAGACTCCACCTCAAAAAAAAAAAAAAAAAAAATGCTGGATTTATAGACATGAGCCACTATGCCAGGCTGAAATCTATTGTTTTTATACCAAGCAGTGGGCAAGCCTGCTCTTTGTCCAGGAGGAAACATTAACTTGTCTCTGAAGATTAGTAGCTGTATAAACAACTCTGAGAAAAGCCCCAAATAAAGAGCATTCTTGGGCCTTGCATTCTTGGCACACACAGCAAGACATGTAAGCACGCAACAGATCCATGGAGGACTTTCAATACAAAGATCACAGTAATAATTGTTTCAGGCAAAAATTATTGATGGGCTGGGCACAGTGGCTCATGCCTGTAACCCCAGCACTTTGGGAGGCTGAGGCAGGAGGACTGCTTGAGCCTAGGAGTTTGAAACTCACCCAAGCAACATAGCATGACCTTATCTCTTAAAAAAAAAAAAAAAAGTTTTAAATTAGCCAGGCATAGTGGTGTACACCTGAAGTCTCAGCTACTCAGGAGGCTGAGATAAGAAGCTGAGCCCAGGAGGTTCAGGCTGCAGTAAGCTGTGTGATTGAGCTACTGCATTCCAGCCTGGACGACACAGTGAGACCCTGTGTCAAAAACAACAAAATCGATGGATGCTTAAATTAGTAGGCACTGTTATGATGAAAAACAGAACAGTCACATATTTTCCCACAAAATGTTTATTAAATGCTTATTAAATACAAAGAAAAGCTAGTAACTTTAAAGTAGAGCAATCTGGCAAATATTAACCAAGTGAACAAAGTTAACATCACCAGGAATGAGAAAAACTGACATCATGTGACTCTTCCTATGATGCCTTGAAAAGGACACATACTCTCTGGTGTTCTTGCCAAAAATGAACAACCTGGTTTTTTTTTTGGTTTTTTTTTTTTTTTTTTTTTGATAACGGAGTCTTGCTCTATAGCCCAGGCTGGAGTGCAGTGGCGTGATCTCCACTCACCGCAACCTCCGCCTCCCGGGTTCAAGTGATTCTCCTGCCTCAGTCTTCCTGAGTAACTGGGATTACAGGCGTGCAGCACGATGCCCAGCTAATTTTTTGTATTTTTAGTAGAGACGGGATTGCACCATATTGGCCAGGACGGTCTCAATCTCTTAACCTCATGGTCCACCCACCTTGGCCTCCCAAAGGGCTGGGATTACGGGCATGAGCCACTGCGCCCGGCCATAACCTGCATTTAAACATAAGAAAATATCAGGCCAGGTGCAGTGGCTCATGCATGTAATCCTAGCACTTTGGGAGGCCAAGGCAGGTAGATGACCTGAGGTCAGGAGTTTGAGACCAGCCTGGCTAACATGCCGAAACCCTAACTCTACTAAAAGTATAAAAATTAGCCCAGCATGGTGGTGGGTGCCTGTAATCCCAGCTACTCCGGAGGCTGAGGCAGGAGAATCACTTGAACCCAGGAGGTGGAGGCTGCAGAGAGCAGAGATAGCGCCACTGCACTCCAGCCTGGGCAAAAGAGCGAGAGCGAGACTCCGTCTTTAAAAAATTTGAAAAAAAAAAAAAATCATAAGGAAACATCAACTAACCCTTAGGTAAGGAACAGTCTGTAAAATAACAGGACAGTACTGAAAAAAAATGCCAAGATCATTAAAGACTGAAAAATTGCAGAACTGTTCCAGACTGAAGAACGTGACAAGTAAATGTGGAGAGTAATTCTAGATAAATAGAATCCTGGGCCAGAGATAGAACATTCATGATATAATTAGCAAAATTTGAATGAAATCTATTGATTGGATCCTGCATCAATGTTAATTTCTTATTCCAGGGTTAAATGTGATGTTTACAATAGAAGGATCTGTGGGTAGAGTATGGAAATTCTTCTTACTGTTTTTTACAAATTCTTTTTATGTTTGAGACAGGGTCTCGCTCTATCACTCAGGCTGGAGTGTAGTGCTGCGATTCTGGCTCACTGCAACATCCGCCTCCCAGGTTCAAGCAATTCTGCCTCAGCCACACAAGTAGGTGGGAATACAGGCATGCGCCACAACGCCTGGCTCTTTTTTTTTTTTTTTTTTTTTTTGCTTTAAATTCAGGGAAACGTGCAGAATGTGCAGTTTTGTTACACAGATATACATATGCCATGGTGGCTTGCTGCACCCATTAACCCATCCTCTAGGTTTTTTTTGTTTGTTTTTGAAAGCGTCTCACTCTGTCGCCCAGGCTAGAGTACAGTGGCACCATCTCGGCTCACTGCAAGCTCCACCTCCTGGATTCATGCCATTCTCTCACCTCAGCCTCCGGAGTAGCTGGGACTACAGGCGCCGGCCACCATGCCCAGTTAATTTGTTTTTTGTATTTTTAGTAGAGACGGGTTTCACCACGTTGGTCAGGCTGGTCTCGAACTCCTGATCTCGTGATCTGCTCACCTCAGCCTCCCAAAGTGCTGGGATTACAGGCGTGAATCACTGTGCCTGGCCTTTTTTTTTTGAGGAGTCTCGCTCTGTTGCCCAGGCTGGAGTGCAGTGACATGATCTTGGCTCACTGCAACTTCCATCTCCAGAATTCAAATGATTCTCCTTCCTCAGCCTCCTAAATAGCTGGGATTATAGGCGTGCGCCACCACACCCAGCTAACTTTTTATATTTTTGGTAGAGATGGGGTTTCACCATGTTGGCAAGGTTGGTCTTGAACTCCTGACCTCAAGTCATCTGCCCACCTCGGCCTCACGAAGTACTGGGATTACAGGTGTGAGCCACTGTGCCTGGCCTTTTTTTTTGAGACAGAGTCTGGCTCTGTTACTCAGGCTGGAGTGCAGTGGCATGATCTTGGCTCACTGCAACCTCTGCTTCCTGAGTTCAAGCAATCCTCATGCCTCAGCCTCCCTAGTAGCTTGGATCACAGATGCACACCACCAGGCTAGGCTAATGTTTGTATTGTTACAGAGACGGGGTTTCACCATGTTGGCCTGGATGGTCTTGAACTCCTGACCTCAAGTGATCCGCCTGCCTCGGCCTCCCAAAGTGCTGGGATTACAAGCATGCGCCACCATGTCTGGCCTCCTCATAACATTTTTAACAGCAGTTATAATAAATCTGAATGCACACCATGTAATGCCTATGGAACTAATAACTAATCTTCTATTGTGCAGTGCTACTAGTCACATATATAGATGTTTTTGTGATTCTCAAATACACAAACCCACCTAAAAGCATCATATACCCAGATATTCACTGCAGCCTGAATAGCAGATTGGGAACAACTTAAACATTAGTCAGTAGGTGACCAGATAGTTGTGTCATTCTTTTTGAGACAGGGTCAGCTCTGTCGCCCAGGCTGAAGTGCAGTGGCAAGATCATAGCTGACTGCAACCTCCGCCTCCCAGATTCCAGCGATCCTCCCACCTCAGCCTCCCAAGTAGCTGGGACCACAGACGTGCAGCACCACACCCGGCTAATTTTTGTATATTTTGTATAGACGGAGTATCGCTATGTTGCCTCGACTGATCTTGAACTCTCAGGCACAAGTGATGCCCCCGCCTCAGCCTCCGAAAGTGCCGGGATTACAGGCGTGAGCCACTGAGCCCTGGCCCCTAGTTGTGTCATTCTTACAAAGAACATCACGCAGCTGTTACCGAGGACTTCCCATTAGTCTTGATATAGCACAATCTCCAAGACACTTAAAGTATAACACACCCTACAGTGTGTATTATGAATTGCCATTTGTGTGAGGAAATGATTATATTCATATGTAAGTTTATAAATTCAGAAAGCATTTCGAAAATTCATAGAGTATCCAGGGGTAACTTTGTCTCTAGTGTTGAACTAGAGGTGGGAGGAAGATTTAATTTCCACCACATGCCCTTTGGTGCCTTTTGAATTCAGAACAATTTCCATTATTTATTAAAAATAAAATATCAGCCGGGCGCGGCAGCTCACGCCTGTAATCCCAACACTTTGGAAGGCCGAGGCGGGAGGATCACTTGAACTCAGGAGGATCACTTGAACTCTGAAGTTTGAGACCACCCTGGGCAACACAGTGAGACCCTATGTCTACAAAAATAATATAAATAAATAAAGTAAAATATCACGTGTTACGGAATCCCTGGTATTTGGCGGGACACTGGATACTGGAAACAGTTGTGGAGCTCTTTGGAAATTTACCTTAACAGGGAGTCCTCTCAAAGACAGGAATGACTCTACAAGGGTGAGTTTTCAAATGTGCCATGGGGGCCTCGGGCCTCAGCAGCATCCAGAGCCCTACGGACGGGCAGGTTCTTACTTCTCAACTCCCATCGCACCAGTTCTGCAGCTTTCTAAAGGTATCCAGCACTTTCTACCTTGCATTTTATCTTCATCTTCGCTAGGCCTCACAGCACCGCATGATCCCGGGGCTGGGTGCTTATCAGACTCGCGTGTGTCTCCACGGCACCTAGGGCACCGTCAAGCTCAGGGTCCAGAAAGCTCCAATGAAAGAGATAAAAGCGTGAACCCGGGGGGCGGAGCTTGCAGTGAGCCGAGATCGCGCCACCGCACTCCAGCCAGGGCGACAGAGCGAGACTCCGTCTCAAAAAAAGAAAGGCATAAAATCAGCAAAGAAAGGAGACTGAGGAGCAAACCGCGAGAGTAGAGGCGGGAGGAGGCCCACCCTACGCCTGCCCCCGCGAAGCACAAGCCCTGCCTGCGTCCTGGGCTCCCGGGTCCACAAAGCTGGGCCCCGCTGAGCTGCGACACCGGAACCAAGGAGCACGGTCGGCCGGGAATAGGCTCCTCCCGTGCGCGATGGCGCCGCGGCCGCCGCGCGAGGGGTGGGACCGTAGGCGCCGTGCAGCCACGGACCAATGGGCGGGCCCCAGACGACCTGTGGCCCAATGGCGGAGGCGCGCGGGCACGCTGGGGGCGGGCCGGACGCGCCGACTTTTCCAGAAGACCCGGATAGTTCCTCCTGGCCACGCCGCGCCGGCTCTGGGTTCTCAGCCTCGTTTCCTTTTCCTCCGCTGGAGCAGCGATGGCGGCGGTGAAAACCCTGAACCCCAAGGCCGAGGTGGCCCGAGCGCAGGCGGCCCTGGCGGTCAACATCAGCGCGGCGCGGGGTCTGCAGGACGTGCTAAGGACCAACCTGGGGCCCAAGGGCACCATGAAGATGTGAGGCGGGGCTGAAGGGAGGGCCGGGTGGGCACCGCGCGCCGCCACGCACCTGGCTGGTCCGGGACCACTGGCTGGAGCCCGCCGCCTCGGGGCTCCGCAGCCGCCCTTCTCCGCGTCCTTCGGGGTCGGTCCTGTTCTCTGCTAAGCCCCACCGTCCCGGCCATTTCTTCCAGCGTCCATGCCGTCTCCGGGGAGAACAAAGCGGCTCTAGAGCGCGGCGTTCCCCTCCCTTTGGGGCTTCCAGGCACTCTGAGGACTCGGCACAATCTCTGCGGGGACGGGGTGGGCACCACACCTGTTCCTCCAGCCTGCGGGAGATAACTAGCCCCATATCCCTGGCTCCGTAAGATCTGGGAAGAGCCCGTTTTCTAATGGGACTTTTAGTTATCGTAGAAAAGTCACGTCTGATTCATTTCTGTCCCTTAAACAGGCTCGTTTCTGGCGCTGGAGACATCAAACTTACTAAAGACGGCAATGTGCTGCTTCACGAAATGGTGAGAGGTGCTCTGCTCTAGGTCAGAAAGGTCTTGATTTTCCGTAGATTGTTTGCTTTGTAGAAAGATTTGCAGTGTCCGTTTTCAAGGCAGGAGAACATTTAGAAGTGGCATGTAATCAGTAATAGTACTCACAGTGCCTGGAGTCTGACAGCTCTGCCTTTGAATCCCTGCTTTTTTGCTATTCACAGTCTGGGCTAAAGGACTGTAATTGTATATTAAAGTTAATTGTTATAAAATTTGAAAAATTAAGAGAGGTTGACACAATCACATGGGCAAAATGCATGAGGATGATTTTTCTTTTTCTTTTTTTTTTTTTTTAGTTTTTATTAGACGAAGTGTTGCTGTGTCGCACAGTGGCACAGTCTTGGCCCACTGCAACCTCCACCTCCCGGGTTCAAGCGATTCTTCTGTCTTAGCCTCCCAAGTAGCGAGGATGCAGGCTTGGGCCACCACTCCCAGTTAATTTTTGTATTTTTAGTAGAGGATTTCACCGTGTTGACCAGGCTGGTCTTGAACTCCTGACTTCAGGTGATCCGCCCGCGTCAGCCGCCGAAAGTGCTGGGATTACTAGGCGTGAGCCACCGCACGCAGCCGGTTTTTCTCTTTTTAAAACAGCAATTTCTCCGTTAGGTCTCATCTCCATCTCCAAGTGGAGGGGATTGAAATCTGTCTCTTTGCAAGTCTTACGGATGGAGAATATGAGATTATTGAGGGGAGTATGCGTTTTGCTCATCCCCTGAATTCCCAAAACTTAGCAGTTCAAGAACAGGAAATGATTTCCTGCTGATTTGAGTTCAGAATAATACTTAGGGTTTTGCTAGTAGTGTACCAAGCTATCAACATCCAAATGAAATATCTTTAGTAAGCACTTGGTAACCTAGGAGGCGTAGTGTTTGTTTTTAGTGGGCTCAATGGTGGCCCGTGTTGGAAAAGTGGAGCATAGTTAAACTTGATGTCAGAATTGTTTGGGGGCTGGGTGCGGTGGCTCATGCTTGTAATCCCAGCACTTTGGAAGGCTGAGGTAGGTGGTTCATTTGAGGCCAGGAGTTCACGACCAGCTCTGGCCAACGTGGTAAAACTCTGTCTCTACAAAAAATACAAAAATTAGCCGGACGTGGTCCTGCACGCCTGTTGTCTCAGCTACTCCAGAGGCGGAGGCAGGAGAATCGATTGCTTGAACCTGGGAGGCTGAGGTGTCATTGAGCCGAGTTTGTGCCACTGCACTCCAATGTAGGTGACAGAGGCTGTCTCCAAAACAAAACAAAAAATTATTTGGGTTTTAGTGTGTGAGAAATACAGCATAAGTAGAGAGAAGCACATTGAACATTTACAATTTAAGAAAAAATTATAAAATGGACACACACAACCACCACTGTAGCTAAGAAATAAATTGTTGCTACCACCTCAGAAGTCTCCTCCCACTGGAACCTCTCTCCAATCTCCAGAAGTCTTTCAGTTTTCTTTGAAAAAATTACAAACCTACAAAAATAATTACGATGTGTGTGCCCTTTAGGAGATACCTGACTTATTCTCACTAGAGCCGTACACTTGCCATAAAGAGGCAAGGATGTAAAATTATGTTTTACTGTTAACTGGTAGCTCTGTCATTTTGAGTAAACTTTTACTTAGCCTCAAGCTTCCTCATCTGTAAAGTAGAGATAACCTGGGAAATAAATTACACATGAAAACGTTTCAATCATAATTGCATGTGCGTGATAGTTAATCGAAGTAATTTGTAGCCAAACACTTGGGTAGCTTTTTCAAGTAGACAGCACTTAAAGAGGCCCTTCCTACATTTTGTTTGTGTTTTATTTAGACTGCTTCATGTTGTTTTAAGTGATTCATTCTTTTTCTACTTTCAGCAAATTCAACATCCAACGGCTTCCTTAATAGCAAAGGTAGCAACAGCCCAGGATGATATAACTGGTGATGGTACGACTTCCAATGTCCTAATCATTGGAGAACTACTGAAACAGGCGGATCTCTACATTTCTGAAGTATGCACAACTCTTGTTTCTGTAATATTTTATTGTATACAGGAAGTGTCTGATACTTATTTATACAAATTGATGTGCTGTTAATAGCTGAGGCCATACAGTAGAACTAGGGGGCTTAAATCTGGGTCTTTGTCCTGGTCTAAAACAAATTGTGACTTTGGACAGGTTATGGAACTTTTCTTGGCCTGAAAATAATTTTGTAATGAAGTTGCATTGCCTATGTGATTTGTATCTGTCCTTAGTGTAGATTAATAATTTAGATCTAAAAGTGGAATGTTTAGGACTAGGAATATTTGTTAGGAAAAAAGCATCCAAAAGCTTATATTTGGATAAATTCCACTTTTTTAAGCCTTGACTAGTTCCAAGGTTAAAACAAACCTCAGTGAGTATGAATCTGTTGTCAGAATTTCCTGGAAAAAGAGAGCAGTCTTTATTAAATAATTAGTAAATGATGTGAATTAGTTTGAGATTACCTATAGAAAAGAGAATAGTCCAAGCGTGGTTGCTCACACCCGTAATCCCAGCACTTTGAGAGGCCGAGGTGAGCGGATCACCTGAGGTCGGGAGTTTGAGACCAGTCTGGCCAACATGGTGAAACCCCATCTCTACTAAAAATACAAAAATTAGCCGGGCATGGTGGCACATGCCTGTAATCCCAGCTACTTGGGAGGCTGAAGTAGGACAATCGCTTGAACCCAGGAGGCGGAGGATGTGATGAGTCGGGATCGTGCCATTGCCTCCAGCCTGGGCAACAAGTGCGAAACTCCGTCTCCAAAAAAAAAAAAAAGAAAGAAAGAAAGAAAAGATAGAATAATGTTACCACCTGCGAGTCCTTGGTTGGGACACAGTGTTGATTTTGAAATGATTCAGAGTGGTTTGCACAGTGAATACCCAAGTGTGCTTTATAGTTTCCTTGGCTTTGACCCTGTGCTTGAGCATTACCTGTTCTCCTCTGCATTGAAAGGAATATTTATCCTTTTAAATGTATTCCGAAAGCCGGCACATTATATTACCTCGTGTTCAAAGGTATGATGATCCAGAATACCCTTTCAGGAATTAACTGAACTTTATCAGGAACTGTGGTTGCACCTACTTGATGCAAGTGTTAATGTGTGTTTATTGTAGGGCCTTCATCCCAGAATAATCACTGAAGGATTTGAAGCTGCAAAGGAAAAGGCCCTTCAGTTTTTGGAAGAAGTCAAAGTAAGCAGAGAGATGGACAGGGAAACACTTATAGATGTGGCCAGAACATCTCTTCGTACTAAAGTTCATGCTGAACTTGCAGATGTCTTAACAGAGGTATGTATTAAATGTTGTCTGTGTCTGGTATAGTACACCTATATAGAAAATCTCTGATAGTAGAAACATGAATATAATTCCCAATTTCAATTACAAGGTGCTGTATAGGTTCATTTTTGGGGCAATGATACCTAATTTGTGTCTCTAAAATGAGGAAATTCAAATAATAGTATACGTAACTGGGTTATAAAAGTAAAATTGAGGCTTTCATTAAAAGGTTTGTAAAGTGGAGATTTTGTTACTAGAAAGCTTCCAAGTTACCAGTATTTTTAATGAAACAGAATTGTTAATGTTAATTAATGTTAATGTTTGGGAATTACAGATTGAGATCTCAGAAATGTAAATGGCTTCAGTTGTTGCTGTTTACATATATTCTATTTGCTCATAGAAAAAGACTTAAATCAGTGTATAATTGTAAAATGAAACTGTCTAGCCTTCGGAAAAGCAAGATGTTTCTGCTGCTGCAAATTGAATTTACTTAATGGTTATGCTCCTCCAATTGCAGGCTGTAGTGGACTCCATTTTGGCCATTAAAAAACAAGATGAACCTATTGATCTCTTCATGATTGAGATCATGGAGATGAAACATAAATCTGAAACTGATACAAGGTAGGTGGTAGAATACTGTGAAATACTAATGATCGGGCATGGGGGCTTACTCCTGTAATCCCAGCACTTTGGGAGGCCGTGGCGGGCAAATCACCTGAGGTCAGGAGTTCAGACCAACCTGGCCAACATGGAGAAACCCTGTTTCTATTAAAATTACAAAAATTAGCTGGGCGTACCGGGCGTGGTGGCACGCGCCTGTAATCCCAGCTACTCGGGAGGCTGATGCAGCAGAATCGCTTGAATCTGGGAGGTGGAGGTTGCAGTAAGCTGAGATCACACCATTGCAACTCCAGCCTGAGTGACAACAGTGAAACTCCGTCCCAAAAAAACAAAAAATAAACTGTGTTTAGAAATTTAGGGGTGCTTTGTACAATATATGGTTGGCTTTTTTTTTTTTTTTTTCCTAAGACCGAGTCTCACTCTTGTGGCCCAGGCTGGAGTGCAGTGGCACAATCTCTGCTCAACTGCAAGCTCTGCTTTCCGGGTTCACGTCATTCTGCTCCAGCTTCCTGAGTAGCTGGGACTACAGGTGCCTGCCATCACGCCTGGCTAATTTTTTTTGTATTTTTAGTAGAGAAGGGGTTTCACCATGTTAGCCAGGATGGTCTTAATCTCCTGACCTCGTGATTCGCCCGCCTCGGCCTCCCAGAGTGCTGGGATTACAGGCGTGAAATCGTTGGCAATTTTTAAAATATCTTTGGGTATAAAATGTTGTATATTTACCTGAAGATATAAGCTGGATAAATTGCTAGATGAATATTGTTTTTACTTTTAGTAATATTTTCTCCTGAAACAAGGTGAATGTGATGTTATATTTATGGTTAGAGTGATTCTGAAAAGTGAATGACATCAGTCATTTGGCATTTATTGATTTGCTAGGTACGAAGCATAATGAGAAGTAGTAGAGAAATTTAAAAAATTTTTTTCAAAGACTTAGAAAATGTTTGTGTTTTTCTTTTGTGTGTGTGTGTGTGTGGAGAATGGAGTCTCCCTACGTTGTCCGGGCTGGTTTTAAATTCCTGGGATTAAGGTGTCCTCTCACTTCTGCCTCCCTAAGTGCTGGGATTACAGGCGCTTGGCAGAAAACATGTTTTTAAAGGACGTCATCACAGTTTGACAGCCTACTAGTGAGACTATCTCTGCAGACTTTTCTGTACAGCACAGGATCTTCAAGTAATTCAAGAAATAAGCTGGATGCGGTGGCTCATGCTTGTAATCCCAGCACTTTAGGAGGCCGAGGCAGGCAGATCATGAGGTCAGGAGATTGAAACCATCCTGGCTAACACAGTGAAACCCCGTCTCTACTAAAAATACAAAAAATATTAGCTGGGCATGGTGGTGGGCACCTGTAGTCCCAGCTACTCAGGAGGCTGAGGCAGGAGAATAGTGTGAACCCAGGAGGTGGAGCTTGCAGTGAGCCGAGACGACACCACTACCCTCCAGCCTGGGCGACAGAGCAAGACTCAGTCTCAAAAAAAAAAAAAGAAATGTGACTGCTTGAAATATCAATACCTTCTTAGTTGAGTGTTTAACATATTATACACCCATGTGAAAATCAATAACCGTAATTTTGTATGTGTTTGAACAGCTTAATCAGAGGGCTTGTTTTGGACCATGGAGCACGGCATCCTGATATGAAGAAAAGGGTGGAGGATGCATATGTCCTCACTTGTAACGTATCATTAGAGTATGAAAAAACGTAAGTTTATAGCCCCTTAACAGTGAAATCGAGGAGCTTCGTATTTTAGGGGAGTTATTTTTTGTGAAACTTTGTTTCCCACTGTAAGGACAATAATGCTCAAATTGGTTTGGGGGAGTTACAGGAAACAGTCTCTGAAGATGTATAAGGGACAGGATTCGAGCTTAGTGAACTGTTAAATCTTAGGACTAAACCAGTTTCAGAAGCTACTTTCTTAGAATGTTTCCCTGTTTTCTGTAACCTTTTTTTTTTTCTTAATAGAGAAGTGAGTTCTGGCTTTTTTTACAAAAGTGCAGAAGAGAGAGAAAAACTCGTAAAAGCTGAAAGAAAATTCATTGAAGATAAAGTTAAAAAAATAATAGAACTGAAAAGGAAAGTCTGTGGTGATTCAGATAAAGGATTTGTTGTTATTAATCAAAAGGTGAGAATGAAAACCCAATGTATAAACTAAATAGTATGTATCATCCTTTTTGCTTTTAAGGTGAAAGATGTTGAAATCAATTTTTATTTTTGTTATAGGGAATTGACCCCTTTTCCTTAGATGCTCTTTCAAAAGAAGGCATAGTCGCTCTGCGCAGAGCTAAAAGGAGAAATATGGAGAGGTATCCGAGTAATTTGACTTTTACTCATTTTGCAAGTGAATTGGGATTATTTTTCCTTACAATTTATTTTCGGGTTTTTCAACTGTACAATGAATTGTCATTAACTATATTCACATTGTGCACCCCGTCAGCACTGTCCATCTCTAGGACTTTTTTCATCATCACAAACTGAAACTGTATACCCATTAAATAATTACTCCCCATTTCTCCCTCCCCCTTGCCCCTTGTAAACGTTATTTTACTTTTTGTCTCTGAATTCAGTATACTTTTTCCCAAAGAGCTCACCACAATAAGAAGCTTTTTAAAATTTTTTTTTATTTTATTGTTATTTTTTGAGACAGTCTTGCCGTGTTGTGCAGTGGCATGATCTTGGTTCATTGCAACTTCCACTTCCTGGGTTCATAGGATTCTCAGCCTCCCGAGTAGCTGGGATTACAGGTGTCTGCCACCATGCTCACTGAATTGTTTTGTGTTTTTTTAGTAGAGATGGGATTTTGCTCTGTTAGCTAGGCTGTTCTCAAACTCCTGGCCTCAAGTGATCCACCCACCTCAACCTCCCGAAGTGTTGGATTACAGGTGTGAGCTACCATGCCTGGCTAATAAAGAGCTCTTGTCCACCTTTAGATTTCATTTGCTGACTTGGGGAGAGTGGTTTAAATGGAGGGTTAAGAGAAAATGCTGGTTTTCAGCTGGTTGATGGCAAATGGAAAGGCTTAGATTAAAGTACATTTTAAAATGTAGTTTTGTGTGTAATTCTGGAAAATTCCTTCCTAAAAATTACTGGTCTTGTCTTTGAAATTCACTGGTAACATTGCTTATCCATCTCCCTTAAAATGCTATTTCAGGCTGACTCTTGCTTGTGGTGGGGTAGCCCTGAATTCTTTTGACGACCTAAGTCCTGACTGCTTGGGACATGCAGGACTTGTGTATGAGTATACATTGGTAAGTGTATTTTCTTCTTTAAGGTAATAGAACCTTTTAACTCATGAATTATTTTTGTTTGTGTGAGATGGGGTCTCACTCCTGCCCGGGCTGGCGTGCAGTGATGTGGTAACAGTTCACTGCAGCCTCATCTTCCTGGGTTCAAGTGATCCTCCCTCCTCAGGCTCCTGAGCAAATGGACCACAGACATGTGTGCTACCATGCCTGGCTAAATTTTTTTTTTTTTTTTTTTTTTGGTAATTATTTTTGTAGAAACAAGTTCATACTGTGTTGCCCAGGCTGGTCTTAAACTCCCGGGCTCAGGCTGTCCTTCACCCTCAGCCTCCCAAAGTGCTGAGATTACGGGCATGAGCCACTGTGTTCATGAAGTCTTGAGCAGAAAAATTAATTGAAATTCAGGATCAGATTTTTGTTTGGGGAAAATCCCATTTCTTTTATATGTGATTTTTCAAAAGGAGATAATTTGCTTTAATGTGATCAAGTTTGTTCCTTATTAATATGCTGCTTGTCATTCTCTGTAAGTCCCTCTTCTGTCTTCACTCTCTGCACAAATCCTGTTTTTGAAAATCGTATTTTTTCTACACATAGGGAGAAGAGAAGTTCACCTTTATTGAGAAATGTAACAACCCTCGTTCTGTCACATTATTGATCAAAGGACCAAATAAGCACACACTCACTCAGATCAAAGATGCAGTGAGGGATGGCTTGAGGGCTGTCAAAAATGCTATTGATGATGGTAAGATCCTCACCGTATTTCAATTCTATTATATTGTTTTGCTGGTCTGAAAGGCATGGCCGAATACTGTGTTCTTTTATCAGTAGTTTACACAGCCAGACACCATGCAAAAGCAGTCTTCCCTTTAGAATGACCAATGGTATGCTAAGATTTTTCATAGCATATCATTATTAAAGGTGAATACAGATAAATGAAATAATACTGATCTGTTGAAAGAGCTGCCAGCGGCTAGTGAAGCCGTTCTGTTGAAACATTCTCCTATTTGATATGTTAGTCGCTTGTATTTTGTCATAGTAAATTTGTAAGAAATTAATGGCTTTCATATGTGTATTTTAGTTGTTCATAATTAGTTCTGCAGTTTTCTTAGCATTTTTCCTTTTCCCCCATTCAACAGGCTGTGTGGTTCCAGGTGCTGGTGCTGTGGAAGTGGCAATGGCAGAAGCCCTGATTAAATACAAGCCCAGTGTAAAGGGCAGGGCACAGCTTGGAGTCCAAGCATTTGCTGATGCGTTGCTCATTATTCCCAAGGTGTGCACGCTTTTAACAGTCAATCTTCCAAAAGATTTAGCTGATCAAACCTTTTTGATAATGTAGGCTTTATTCATAATGTGGATTTTGGATAAGCAAGTTTGATCAGTTTTCTTCCTGACTCTAGAACAGGTATTCCTCATCATCCAAATGTATTTGGTTTCTCTGGGAGGCCTGAATAACTGACGTTTCAGATAACAAGAGATAACCTGTAGTTTAATATTTGCAGTATTAGGGGTTATACTTGAGTACAAACTTGCTTTTTGCTTTTGTTTTAAACTGATACTATTTTCTATTATATACTAATTTTGAGGTATAATTTATGACTGGTATATTGCTGTTGGGTTTGAGGTAGATGAGAGAATTGATCAGTAACTTGTGTCTGGTTATTCTCTGAAGGAAGCATAAATTTCTGTCTTCATGCAATGAGATTTTTTTGTTTGTTTGTTTTTTTGAGACGGAGTTTTGCTCTTGTTGCCCAGGCTGGAGTGCAATGGTGCTATCTCGGCTCACTGCAGCCTCAGCCTCTCAAGTAGCTGGGATTACAGGCACTTGCCACCACACCCAGCTAGGTTTTTGTGGGGTTTTTTTTTTTTTTGTATTTTTAGTAGAGATGGGGTTCCACCATGTTGGCCAGGCTGGTCTCAAACTCCCGACTTCAGGTGATCCACCTGCCATGGCCTCCCAAAGTGCTGGGATTACAGGCATGAGCTACTGCACCAAGCCAAGATTTTCTTTTTCTTTTTTTCTTATCTTTTTTTTTTTTAAGTTATTCCTGTTTTCTCAAGAATTAAATTTGTTTACTTTAGGTTCTTGCTCAGAACTCTGGTTTTGACCTTCAGGAAACATTAGTTAAAATTCAAGCAGAACATTCAGAATCAGGTCAGCTTGTGGGTGTGGACCTGAACACAGGTAAGAGAATGCAACTGTTGTAGAGGGAAAACTAGATGTAATACATGTGAGTTGAAGCCAGGAAAGATTGAAAATGGGGACCAAAAAAAATGTTTTGCTTTAAAATTTGACACCAGTACTATTAGGGAACTCTGGGTTCTAAAATACGATAAAATAGGATATTAATAAAAAATGGAATGACTAGGTATAATTAAGGGACTAGAGTAGACATGAGTAATTTGGGGATACAATTTTGGAGATGTTGAGTAGTGGTAGATGGTTCAGATTAATGTTGAAGGATTTTCATATTGCATTTGCCTTACTTAGTTTTTAATCAAGTACTATGATAAAATAGATTTGGTGATTATATTCCTGGATGAAAACCAGCTAAAGATAGCAATTAATGCCAGAAAAGGGGATCTCGAAATGTAGTGAAATGGTGACAGCCCTAATCTTAGGTTCCTGTAAACAAAACAACACAAATTAAGTACAAAGTAGGAGATAACAGGTACATCCATGCAGTATGTGCAGGACCTATTGTTGTCAGCATTATTATTTAATAGAAAAGGTTTCCGGAATGAGGGAAATGATCAGTCCATTTTAGCCAGATTATAGTTGAAGTGCTATGCTTCAGTATGAGTAAACAGAAATCTATCCAGAAGAAGAGCGGGGGTGTTCAGGACTTCTCAGTAGAAGTCAGACACTCATCAAATATTGTGTTTAGAGTAGAACATTGGGCTAACAGAGAAGCTTTGAACTCTCATAGTTAATGCTGAAGGAAATGAGTCATCAGTGATAAGCAAAGCCACACACAATATTGTTGGTTCTTATTGACTGAACTTACTTGAAGAAGATTTGGTTGCTTTTTAGGTGAGCCAATGGTAGCAGCAGAAGTAGGTGTATGGGATAACTATTGTGTAAAGAAACAGCTTCTTCACTCCTGGTAAGTTTGGGAAAATGAAAACTAAACTGTTAGAGAATCATACTCTTCATTTGGTGTGTTCTGTTTAGTTGCTCCTTTTCCCCCCGTGAATAATGTAATCAGCTGGAAGTATGGAAACTGAACTAGCCCTCTCTGATGTTTAGAGGGGAAGGGGAAAATTTAATTGGATGTAATGTGTGCAGCTTGGTTGGAAGTGGGAAATTGAGTAGAATTAGGACTCCTAATCATCTGAGCCATCTTATTTTTGTCCCCCTTTCAGCACTGTGATTGCCACCAACATTCTCTTGGTTGATGAGATCATGCGAGCTGGAATGTCTTCTCTGAAAGGTTGAATTGAAGCTTCCTCTGTATCTGAGTCTTGAAGACTCTGCAAAGTGATCCTGAGAGAATACAGCTGTGGAATTTTTGTCCAAGCTTCAAATGATTTCCAAAGGAATTTTCCCATATGAAAAAAGGAGAGAACACTGGCATCTGTTGAAATTTGGAAGTTCTGAAATTACAGTATTTTTAAAAATTGCACTGAAGCGTATACACATAAAGCAGCTCTTTTACCCAGTAAACAGGATGTTTTGCTTTAGCAGCAGTGACATAAAATTCCATGTTAGATAAGCATATGTTACTTGTTATTAAATATTCCTTGAAAAGCAAATTTTAATGGCTTAATTTTATGTAGACGTATGTTAAATTATCCAACAGTACCCTATTAAACATTTGGTTTTAAAATTTTTATGCTAATATAAACAAGTAATTTAAAATTTTGAAAGCATCCTTGTTAGTATAAATTTCTGAGTAAATGCATTGGGTCAGTTGGACTTTGAATGCTTTTAAAATGGCTTTGCTAAAATGCTCCCCCCCTCCACAAAGTTAAGTTGTAGGAAATGGGAAGAGGAGTAAGCTAGAGGCAAGGGAGTTGAGAGAGCTGCAAGTATAAAGAGGCAAAAACAGGCAGAGGTAAAAAGGTGATACAAGGCGTGGTGACTAAGGGTTACGGTTATTGGGTTAAATTTGAGAGTTGTAGGCCGACTGTGTTTTCAAGCTTCTGAACTTTTGCTTATGCAAAATATTCCAAAGCCTCTAGTGTCATATTTTTCTCACCCAAATTACTGCGTTCCACGAGATTATATAGTTGGTCTATCTCAGCAGCCCTTGAAGGTGGAGTTGTGTGTGTTACTAGGCTGTGTTTTGGGGGTGTCAGCAGTGGCCTGAAGTGAGTTGTGCAATAAATGTTAAGTTGAAACCTCCTTTCTGGTCTTGCAATGGTATGACGCACAAAAGCAATCTTAAGGGGAATGTAAACTGCCCAAAAGTTCAAAAAAGTAGTGAGGGGGTCTCTGGAACGGACGGGACCCTTAAACGTGGTTTTCCTTAATTCGCTGGGCGGCCCTGAAGGTGGTGTGGTGAGTCCTCCGCCTCGCTCTGTAAGTTTCCCCGTGCTGAACTGTAGGGTGAGGGGTGGGTGGTGGAGCAGCCTGCGCATGTGCGTAGAGCTTGACCGCTGCAGTGAAGGAGGGCGCATGCGCAGTGGGGCCGTGCGTGTGCGCGGCGCAGCGCACCAGTCCTGATTCCGGCATGGGTTGGTTGGTACCCCTCCTGTCCCTGCTGTTGCTCCTGGTCGGCGCATGGCTCAAGCTAGGTCAGTGAACCGGCCGTCCATCCCGGGGGCGCTGGGAAGGAGGTGGGGTGCTCCGCCCTGGCGGGAGAGAGCCCGAGGCCCCTCTGCTCGCCTTCGGGATGCGGCTGCAGCGGTCGGCTGGGGAGGTCGCTCTGGGCGCCCGTGGAGTCTCACTGCCTTGTACTTTCAACTTCGTGCGCTGGAATCTTTCAAACCTAAAAAAGGGAAAGAGAGGCCAGGCCCGGTGGCTCAAGCCTGTAATCCCAGCACTTTGGAAGGCCGAGGCGGGCACATCACGAGGTCAGGCAGTTCAAGAGCAGCCTGGGCAATATGATGAAACCCTGTCTCGGCGGGGCGCGGTGGCTCAAGCCTGTAATCCCAGCACTTTGGGAGGCCGAGATGGGCGGATCACGAGGTCAGGAGATCAAGACCATCCTGGCTAACCCGGTGAAACCCCGTCTCTACTAAAAAATAAAAAAAAAAAAAAACTAGCCGGGCGAGGTGGCGGGCGCCTGTAGTCCCAGCTACTCGGGAGGCTGAGGCA
>NW_012109352.1:222759-229454 GCF_000951045.1 Mandrillus leucophaeus | reverse complement strand
GTAGTCCCAGCTACTCGGGAGGCTGAGGCAGGAGAATGGCGTAAACCCGGGAGGCGGAGCTTGCAGTGAGCTGAGATCCGGCCACTGTACTCCAGCCTGGGCGACAGAGCGAGACTCCGTCTCAAAAAAAAAAAAACAAAACAAAACAAAAAAAAAAGAAACCCTGTCTCTACTAAAAATACAAAAAATTAGCCAGGCGTGGTGGCGGGGGCCTATAGTCCCAGCTACTCAGGAGGCTGAAGCAGGAGAATCGCTTGAACCAGAGAGGCGGAGGTTGCAGTGATCCGAGATCGGGCCACTGCGCTCCGACCGGGGCGACAGAGCAAGGCTCCGCCTCAAAAAAAAAAAGAAAAACTGAAAATGGATGAAATCAGTGTGAATGTGTCAGAATAAGAGAGCCAAAGATAGGATCTTGAGGAACATCAAATGACGAGGACTCTGCCTTGAAAGAAGTTGTAGTGCTTAGACACTTCTTGGAAAGACACTGTGAAGTGGTGCATCAAGCTGAAGAAATGTGGCCTATTGGAAACAGCACCGTAGAGAGACATGAATCTAGTCCTGTTTCCTGCTAACTAGCTCTTTAAGTCATATTTCTTTTTCGGGTCTTGGTTTGCTCCTGTGGAATAAGGAGGTTGAAGCAAAGACCCTTTTTTGTTTATTATTTATTTATTTTGAGACAGAGTCTTGCTGTTACCCCCAGGCTGGAGTGCAGTGGCGCGATGTTGGCTCACTGCAACCTCTGCCCCCAGGTTCTAGTTATTCTCCTGCCTCAGCCTCCGGAGTAGTTGGGATTATAGGTGGACACCATCACACCTAGCTAATTTTTGGTTTGTTTGTTTGAGACGGAATCTCATTGTTGTCACCTAGGCTGGAGTGCAGTGGTGTGATCTCAGCTCACTGCAACCTCCGCCTCCCGGGTTCAAGCGATTCTCCTGCTTCAGCCTCCTGAGAGCTGGAATTACAGGCACCTGACACCACGCCTGGCTAATTTTTGTATTTTTGATAGAGACGGGTTTTCGCCATGTTGGCCAGGCTGGTCTCGAACTCCTGACCTCAGGTAATCTGCCCGCCTGGGCCTCCCAGCATGGGATTCCAGGCGTGAGCCACTGCACCTGGCCCGTCCTTTTTAATTCCATGATTTTCTGAGGCATTCATACAAGTCTAAAGGTGCTCATTCAACTATTTGGCAATAATTGTGCACTTATAGCAGGAGCCAGGGATATACTGTCAAACATGTATGTATTATATGCTTCTCTTCTGGCGCATATAATGGTTAGAATCACTAATAACTGATAAGAGTTCAGTAAGTGGAGAGGAAGAGGCAGAGAAACAGCATGAGCAGAAGAATGGAAAGAAAGTGCTAGGTGCATTTTAGGGTAGAGTGTCTAAATTCGCCTAGCTGGGACAAGGGCTTGTGTAGAGGAAGAAAGAGGTACGTGCAAATCTACCATGTGGTCAACATTTCACCCATGCTATTTTATTGTTACTATTATCTTTTTATTTTTTATTTTTTGAGACAGGTTCTCACTGTGTCACCCAGGCTGGAGTGCAGTGACACAATGATAGCTCACTATGACCTTGAACTTCTGGGCTCAAGCAATTCTCCTGCCTTAGCCTCTGCACCCTGTCTCTGAGCCATTGTTCCTGGTTCCATGTTATTTTAATTGACACAGCTACTACCTAAGAGATAGTGAGATATTATCCCTATTTTTCATACTTACTATTTTTTCTTTTATTAACAAGCTATGGTCGTTCATAGATATCCCCATTTTTCAGATGAAGAAATTGAATCTCAGCTGGGCGTGTTGGCTCACACCTATAATCCCAGCACTTTGGGAGGCTGAGGTAGAAGGATCATTTGAGCTCAGGAGTTTGAGACCAGCCTGGGTGACACAACAAAACCCAATCTCTACAAAAAATACAAAAATTAGCCAGGTATGGTAGTGCACACTTGTGGTCCCAGCTACTCAGGAGGCTGAGGCGGGAGGATTGCTTGATCCGGCGGGGGCAGAGGTTGCAGTGAACCCAGATTGCACCACTGCACTCCAGTCTGGGTGACAGAGCGAAATCCTGTCACAAAAAGAAAAAAAAGAAAGAAATTGAATCTCAGATTAAGTAATTTGCCTAAGGTTTCCCAGCAAATCAAGTGGCAGAACAAGAATGTGAAGCCAAACAAAACGCAAAAGGAATTTTTTTTTTTTTTTTTTTTTGAGACGGAGTCTCACTCTGTCGCCCAGGCTGGAGTGCAGTGGTGTGACCTTGGCTCACTGCAAGCTCCGCCTCCCAGTTTCACGCCATTTTCCTGCCTCCGCCGCCTGAGTAGCTGGGACTACCGGCGCTTGCCACCACATCCGGCTAATTTTTTTTTTTTTTTTTTAATTTTTAGTAGAGAAGGGGTTTCACCGTGTTAGCCAGGATGGTCTTGATCTCCTGACCTTGTGATCCACCTGCCTGGGCCTCCAAAAGTGCTGGGATTACAGGGCGTAAGCCACCGTACCCAGCCCAAAAGGAATTTAAAGCCAGATTTTTAAGCCTCCACATTTTTTATTGTGTTTTATTATACTATCATGAGTATTGCATACGATCCAAATATTACCACTTGTTTTATATATATGCATGTATTACTGATAACTCTCTTTTTTCTTTGCAGGAAATGGACAGGCTACTAGCATGGTCCAACTGCCAGGTGGGAGATTCCTGATGGGAACAAATTCTCCAGACAGCAGAGATGGTGAAGGCCCTGTGTGGGAGGCAACAGTGAAACCCTTTGCCATTGACATATTTCCTGTCACCAACAAAGATTTCAGGTACGTCAGGTGTTCTTGCAGGAGGAATGAAGGCCCTCTCTAATCTCATTATTTTTTCTTTCTTTTTTTTTTTGAGACTTACTCACTCTGTCACTCAGGCGCTGGAGTGCAATGGCGCGATCTCGCTCACTGCAACCTCCGCCTCCTGGGTTCAAGCAATTCTCCTGCCTCCTCTCCAGACAGCAAAGATGGTGAAGGCCCTGTGCAGGAGGCGACAGTGAAACCCTTTACCCTTGACATATTTCCTGTCACCAACAAAGATTTCAGGTACATGAGGTGTTCTTCCAGGAGGAATGAAGGCCCTCTCTAATCTCATTATTTTTTCTTTCTTTCTTTCTTTCTTTTTTTGGAGACTTACTCACTCTGTCTCGCAGGCACTGGAGTGCAATGGCGTGATGTCTCTCACTGCAACCTCCGCCTCCTGGGTTCAAGCAATTCTGCCTCCTGCCTCTGCCTCCGCAATTTCCAAGTAGCTGGAATTACAGGTGTTCACCACCACACCCAGCTAATTTTTTTTTTGGTATTTTTTTAGTAGAGATGGGGTTTCACTATGTTGGCCAGGCTGGTCTCGAGCTCCTGACCTCAACTGATCTCCCCACCTCAGCCTCCCAGAGTGCTGGGATTACAGGTATGAGCCACTGCACCTGGCCTCATTCTTAATATCTAAAGGAATACTAACTTGTTCACTGTCACATGTCATCTTTGCAGTGTACTATGGGATAAGTGTTATATACGTTATTCAGATGAAGAACCTGAAATCCAAAGAGGTTTGACTGACTCAGTTAGTAGATGAGCTTGGCCTGGAACTCAAATCCCTGGGCTCTTGAGCCAGTGCATTTTCCATTACACTGGACATAGCACTGAGAAATATAAGCAAATGCCAGTCACTCAACAGAACCCTCTTCTACATGGGGAAAGGGATTGGGAGAAGGGACATCATAGTAGACAGTCCTTTAAATTCCCCTTATAGGCTAGGTGTGGTGGCTCACACCTGCAATGTGAGCACTTTGGGAGGCCAAGGTGAGAGGATTGCTTGAGCTCAGGAGTTTGAGACCAGCCTGGCAACATAGGGAGACCTCTATCTCTGCTAAAATAAATGAATAAGTAAAAATAAGTAAATAAGTATATAAATTTGTACATATTGTTATATATAAAAATGTATATATATATAACAATCCATCTTACCCTGACAATCTGCCTGCTGAAACTTACTAAACCATACCAAAGTATATGAAAATTCATTTTATTATTATTGTTATCATTATTATTTTTTTGAGACAGGGTCTGGCTCTGTCACCCAGGCTGAAGTTCAGTGGTATGATCTCAGCTCACTGCAGCCTCTGCATCCCGGACTCAAACCATCCTCCCATCTCAGCCTCCTGAGTAGCTGGGACTACAGGCGCGCCCTACCACACCCAGCTTATTTTGTTTTGTGTTTTTGGTAGAGACAGGGTTTTGCCCTGTTGCCCAGGCTGGTCTCGAACTCCCGGGCTCAAGTGATCCTTCTGCCTTGGCCTCCCAAAGTGCTGGGATTATAGGTGTGACCCACCATGCCTGGCCTTGAAAATCCATTTTATTTTATTTTATTTATTTATTTAGAGATGAGTTTTGCTCTTGTTGCCCTGGCTGGAGTGCAATGGTGCAATCTCAGCTCACCGCAACCTCCGCCTCCTGGTTTCAAGTGATTCTCCTGCCTCAGCCTCCTAAGTAGCTGGGATTACAGGCATGCACCACCACACCCAACTAATTTTTGTATTTTTAGTAGAGACAGGGTTTCTCCATGTTGGTCAGGCTGGTCTCGAACTCCTGACCTCAGGTGATCCGTCTGCTTTGGCCTCGTGAAGTGTTGGGATTACAGCTGTGAGCCACCACGTCCAGTCGAAAATCCATTTTAAAAGCCCAATTTTTCACTTCTATTTGGTTCAGTGTTTTTCATCTGTTAAATGGAGATAATAACAATAAAACCTGTTACCTACCTCTGATGACTGTTGTGAGATTAGATATGTGATGAAGGGCTGGATGCAGTGGCTCACGCCTATAATCCCAACAATGTGGGAGGCTGGCGTGGGAGGATCACTTGAGCCCAGGAGTTTGAGACCATCCTGGGCAACACAGACCCCATATCTACTAAAAACGTAAAAAAGGCTGGGCGCGGTGGCTCAAGCCTGTAATCTCAGCACTTTGGGAGGCCAAGACGGGCGGATCACAAGGTCAGGAGATCGAGACCATCCTGGCTAACACGGTGAAACTCTGTCTCTACTAAAAAATACAAAAAACTAGCCGGGCGAGGTGGCGGGCGCCTGTAGTCCCAGCTACTCGGGAGGCTGAGGCAGAATGGTATAAATGCGGGAGGCGGAGCTTGCAGTGAGCTGAGATCCAGCCACTGCACTCCAGCCTGGGCGACAGAGCGAGACTCTGTCTTAAAAAAAAAAAAAAAAAATTAGCCCCTCATGGTAGCATGCACTTGTAGTCCCAGCTAGTAGGGAGGTTGAGGCAGGAGGATCACTTGAGTGTGGAAGGTTGAGGCTGTAGTGAGCCATGATTGCACCACTGCACTCCAACCTGGGCAACATCCTTTCTCAAAAAGGAAAAAAAAAAAAAAGATACGTGCTGGAGACCTTTCAGAAAAGAGACGAATTCCCCACCCTTAAATCTCCTGCTCAGTGGCTTTATTCATGATCTCTAAAAACAGGAGATAACTCACATGATCTTCAGCTGGTAAGTGTATAAACAATATATGGTATGTCCATACAGTAAGATACTACTCATTGATAAAAAGGGACAGACTACTAATGGCAACAACATGGATGAATCTCAGAAGCATTTGCTAAGTGAAGGAAACCACAGCCAGACCCAGAAGACTACATACTATATGATTCAAGTTATATGGTATTCTGGGAAAGGCAAAACTATAGGGACAAAAAAACCTGGTCTGTGGTTGGTGAGTTGCAGAGAAATTTTTTTAGAGGTGACCAATGGAACTATTCTGTATCTTGATTATTGTAGTGACTATATGCTTTGTCAAACTCACAGAACTGCTGGGCGCAGTGGCTCATGCCTGTAATCCCAACACTTTGGGAGCCCGAGGTGGGTGGATCACTTGAGCTCAGAATTTTTAGACCAGCCTGGGCAACATAGTGAGACCCCATCTCTATAAAATTAGCCAGGTATGGTGGCATGCACCTGTAGTCACAGCTACTTGAGAGGCTGAGGAGGGAAAATTGCTTGAGCCCAAGAGGTCAAGGCTGCAGTGAGCTGTGATTGTGCCACTGCACTCCAGTCTGGGTGACAGAGTAAGACCCAGTCCAAAATATAAATAATTAAAATAAATCAGGAGGCTGAGGCACAAGAATCGCTTGAACCCAGGAGGTCGATGCTATAGTGAGCCATGGTTGCATCACTGCCCTCCAGCCTGGGTGACAGAGTGAGACCTGGTCTCAAAAATATAAATGACCGGCCGGGCACGGTGGCTCATCCCTGTAATCCCAGCACTTTGGGAGGCTGAGGCGGGCAGATCACAATGTCAGGAGTTCAAGACCAACCTGACCAACATGGTGAAACCCTGTCACTACTAAAAATACAAAAATTAGCAGGGTGTAGTGGCACGCACCTGTAATCTCAGCTACTCAGGAGGCTGAGGCAGGAGTATCGCTTGAACCCAGGAGGCAGAGGTTGCAGTGAGCTGAGATCACCCCACTGCACTCAAGCCTGGGCCACAGAGTGAGACTCTGTCTAAACAAAAAAAAATAAATAATAATAATAATAATAATAAATAAATAAATAAATGATTAAAATAAATAAAAGTTAATTTGGGCATGGTGGCTTACACCTGTAATCCCAGCACTTTGGGAGACGGAGGCGGGCAGATCACGAGGTCAGGAGTTCGAG
>NW_012109352.1:200716-221618 GCF_000951045.1 Mandrillus leucophaeus | reverse complement strand
AGACCAGCCTGGCCAACATGGTGAAACCCTGTCACTACTAAAAATACAAAAATTACCTGGGCGTGGTGGCAGGCACCTATAATCTCAGCTACGAGGGAGGCTGAGGCAGGAGGATCGTTTGAACCCAGGAGGTGGAGGTTGCAGTGAGCCGAGATCATGCCATTGCACTCCAGCCTGGGCAACAGAGTGAGACTCCATCTCTAAATAAATAAATAAACAAACAAACAAATAAACAGAACTAAACACTGAAGAGAGTGAATTTTACTGTATGTGAATTTGTTGCATTCTAATTTAAAAGAAAATCGCCCAGGCTTCAGGTTAATTCTTTGGCGATCATGAACACTCTGTGGTGTGTAACTTACAGGACAGGGATATCTGAGGTTTCCTGGAGCAGGAGAAGATAGGACGGGCACAGAACCTCACCAGCTGAACCAGCTGAACTATGTCTTTGCAGGGATTTTGTCAGGGAGAAAAAGTATCGGACAGAGGCTGAGATGTTTGGATGGAGCTTTGTCTTTGAGGACTTTGTCTCCGATGAGCTGAGAAACAAAGCCACCCAGCCAATGAAGGTGAGAGAACCTGGTCTTGCGGCTGAGGGGATAGGAGTGGGACCTGGACAGGGAATCCTGTGGGACATGGGTTGCCTGGGACACAGTGGAGAATCAGACCTGAGAGCTGGAGGCAGAAAGGAAGCAAGAGAAACCCACCATGGAGCGTCAGATCAACACACACTCCCAGGAAGTTAACCCTGAACCGAAGTTAGCTCTTGCCTAAAGGTCCAAGTCAGGATAGGGTTCAAGGAACTTGAATCAGGAGATCACCTTGGTGGGCTGGGTGTGGTGGCTCATGCCTGTAATCCCAGCACTTTGGGAGGCTGAGGTGGGTGGATCACCTGAGGTCAGGAGTTCAAGACCAGCCTGGCCAACATGGCGAAACCCCGTCTCTACTAAAAATACAAAAATTAGACAGGCGTGGTGGCACGCTCCTGTAATCCCAGCTACTCAGGAGGCTGAGGCATGAGAATCGCTTGAACCCGGGAGGCAGAGGTTGCAGTGAGCCGAGATGGTGCCACTGCACTCCAGCCTGGGTGACAGAGTGAGACTCTGTCTCCAAAACAAAAAAAAAATCCCCTTGGCAAGCCAGCCTCTAATAAGGGTGGTGAGATTGGACTCTATAAAGATTCCAGTCTCAGCTGGGCACAGCAGCTCACGCCTGTAACCCCAGCACTTTGGGAGGCCGAGGTGGGACAATTGCTTGAGCCCAAGAATTCAAGACCAGCCTGGGCAACATAGATCCCGTATCTACAGGAAAAAAAAAAAAGAAAAGAAAAGAAAGAAAGAAAATTAGCTGGGCATGATGATGTACACCTGTAGTCCCAGCTACTCAGGAGGTTGAGGGGGGAGGATCACCTGAGCCTAGGAGGTTGAGACTGCAGTGAGCGGTGATGGTGCCACTGCACTCTAGCCTGAGTGACAGAGCAATATCTTGTCTCAAAAAAATAAATAAATAAAATTTCAGCCACAACCTCACTTAGACTACCTGAGTCTCAGTCTGACGTCTCTGTTCTGCGTCCTGTGGCTCAGTCGGGGAGGCGCCTTTGCTGGGCCAGAGCATCTTGCAGTCAGTCTCCTTTTTTGCAGCCTGTACTCTGGTGGCTTCCAGTGGAAAAGGCATTTTGGAGGCAGGTAAGGGCTGATTCCACTACCTCATTTTCTACCCCTGCTTGACTCTTTTATTCTCCAGGCCCAGCCTCCTCTCTACCCCTCGTACATCCAGGAACACTGAGTTTCAAAGGAGGACAGGGGAATTTCAGGGAAATCGCTCAGCAGGCCTCCTTTTCCCGTTACCCATCCATTTCTCCCTTTTCAGCCTCCTGTAATCTTTTTTCTGACTCCCACCGCTCCTCACTCACCTGGCTCTCTTCCAGCTCTCTTCCTCCATCTAGTGGTAAAAGCTAAACGCGAGTGCCCTAAACCTAGCCTGCCTCCGACTTAATGCGCTCCCGGAAGCCTGTCTCACTTCATCCTGGCTGTCAGCCTGCAGGTCCTGGCTCTGGCATCCGAGAGAGACTGGAGCACCCAGTGTTACACGTGAGCTGGAATGACGCCCGTGCCTACTGTGCTTGGCGGGGAAAACGGCTGCCCACGGAGGAAGAGTGGGAGTTTGCTGCCCGAGGGGGCTTGAAGGGTATCCAGATGATGAGGCGATTTTCTTTCATTCTTCTCCCCATCCTGCCCTGCATGAGGGGCTTTAAAGAGTGGGAAGGGGCTGGGCGCAGTGGCTCATGCCTGTAATCCCAGCACTTCGGGAGGCTGGGGCAGGAGGATAGCTTGAGGCCAGCAGTGAAAGACCAGCCGGGGCAACATAAGGAGACCTCGTCTCTTCAAAAAATACAAAAATGAACTGGGCCTGGTGGCATGTGCCTCTAGTCCCAGCTACTCGGGAGGCTGAGGTGGGAGGATCCTTTGAGCCTAGGAGTTCAAAGCTGCAGCGAGCTATGATCACACCACCGCTCTCTGGCCTGAGTGGCAGAACAAAACCCTGTCTCAAGAAAAAAAGCAGGGGTTGGGGCAGGAAGGGTCTGTGTTCCCTAGAGCAGTGCTTCTTAAACTATCTGTGGTAGAGGACCAGGGTTTTTTTAATTATTTTTTCTAGTCCATCTCAGACTGATATATTTATGAAATACCATGAAAATTAGTAACTGGAGAACTTGAAAGAACAGACATAAAATATTTTGTTGGAAATTCCACAGACATATTACATTTCAATAAATATAACCAGAGCAACATGGCATAAGGAAAAAGAAGAATTACCAAGACTACACACTTCTGTCTCTGGGGTACAGGGATTAATGTTAGACTACACACCTCTGCCCTTGGGGTACAGGGGTTAATGTTAAGAATCACTGTTTGCTCCTAACTCGGTCATTTGTCATTCCGCAATCCTAATTACACAGAAAGTTAGGAGAGCAAAAAGCAACTCCCCACATTAAACCCCTCTACACAGTCTTTCAGTGAACACCAGGTACATCAACGATCAAAGTTTTTTTTTTGTTGTTTGCTTGTTTGTTTTGAGACGAAGTCTGTCGCTCAAGGCTGGAGTACAGTGGCACGATCTCGGCTTACTGCAACCTCTGCCTCCCAGGTTCAAGCGATTCTCCTGCCTCAGCCTCCTGAGTAGCTGGGATTACAGGCACCTGCCACCATGCCTGGCTAAGTTTTGTATTTTTAGTAGAGACGGGGGTTTCACTGTGTTGGCCAGACTGGTCTTGAACTCCTGACCTCGTGATCCACCTGCCTCGGTCTCCCAAAGTGCTGTGATTACAAGTGTGAGCCACCACGTGTGGCCAATGATCAAAGTTTTTAATATGACTTGTGAGGTTGCCTCTGGCTCGTTCGTTTATGCAATCTAAGTCCAATTTTCAAGTTTCTCAATTTCTGTACTTTTCTCAACATGAACTGATAAGAGATGCTTTATAAACTGGCTCAGATCCCAGAGCCCTGGAGCACATGAGGAGGCCAGGGCCTCTAATGCAGTTCAGAGAGTGGCATGGGAAATAAAAGCAGGTCATCTCACTCTCTTTTTTTCTCATCTCCCTCTAACTTCCTTTTGGTTCCCTCACTCTTTCTGTGTTTTTGTTTTCCTTCCCTAATTCTTCACCTCCCCCTCCTCTGCTGCCTCCTTGCTCTCCTGGCAGGTCAGGTTTACCCATGGGGAAACCGGTTCCAGCCAAACCGCACCAACCTGTGGCAGGTAAGACCTACATTCCTCCTTTCACCAAGCATCCACAGAGACCTGCTAGAGGCTAGGTACTGTGTTGTTAGGCCGTGGCATCCAGAGGGCTTGGGTTCTAATGCAACTGATGACTCATAAGCTGGTAAAGCAAAAGACAATGGGTCATAAGTACTTTTTTTTTTTTTTTTTTTTGAGACAGAGTCTCTCTCTGTCACCCATGCTGGAGTGCAGTGGTGCGAACTCGGCTCACTGCAACCTCCGCCTCCCAGTTTCAAGCGATTCTCCTGCCCCAGTCTCCCAAGTAGTTGGGATTACAGGTCCCTGC
Organism: Mandrillus leucophaeus; assembly: GCF_000951045.1. NCBI lineage: Eukaryota > Metazoa > Chordata > Mammalia > Primates > Cercopithecidae > Mandrillus > Mandrillus leucophaeus. Next base: position 217,558 of record NW_012109352.1, on the reverse strand, counting down.
CACCATGCCCAGCTAATTTTTTTGTATTTTTAGTACAGATCAGGTTTTGCCATGTTGGCCAGGCTGGTCTCAAACTCCTGACCTCAGGTGATCCACCCGCCTCAGCCTCCTAAAGTGCTGGGATTACAGGCATAAGCCACCGTGCCCAGCCAGCATAAGTACTTTCTATTAAAGATTTGTAGGGCTGGGTGCAGTGGCTCATGCCTGTAATCCCAGCAGTTTGGGAGGCCGAGGGGGTTGGATCACCTGAGGTCAGGAGTTCGAGACCAGCCTGGCCAATATGGTGAAACCCTGTCTCTACTAAAAATACAAAATTAACTGGGCGTGGTGGCAGGCGGCTGTAATCCCACCTGCTTGGGACTTGGGCAGGAGAATCACTCGAACCCAGGAGGCGGAGGTTGTAGTGAGCTAAGGTCATGCTGCCACTGCACTCCAGCCTGGGTGACAGAATGAGACCCTGCCTCAAAAAAAAAAAGTGACTAAATAATAAATAAAACTAAAATAAGCAAATAAAAAAGCACTGTCCTGGGAAGGCCTGCAGGAGCAGGCTACAGTGCTCAGGCACGGGGCGTGGGGACAGGCTGCGGAGGAGCGTGGGAGAAGCTGTCTTCTCGAGGCTCCATGGCATGTGGGGTTCCAGGCAGAGGGCAGGATGTTGCTGAGAGTGGAGAAGTGAGGTGTGGGCTGGGCTTGACCTAGAGCCCTTTGGGTACAGGGGAAACACTCTTCCTAATCCAGCAGGGGGGTCACCCTGGGGATGTGAGGTGATGGGTTTGGGAGCTCTGGATAGGAATCTTAGGTCACCGCCCCGTGCCCTTCCCCTTCCCCAGATGCGACAGCAAGACGACTTTGGTTTTCCTCTGGATAGGCGTGAGGACCTGCCTTGGGACAGGTGGTAAATCTTTTACCCTCCCTTTCTCCCATCAGGGAAGGTTCCCCAAGGGGGACAAAGCTGAGGATGGCTTCCATGGAGTCTCCCCAGTGAATGCTTTCCCCGCCCAGAACAACTATGGTAAGAGCTCTCTTGGGCTTATGGCCATGCCCACTAACTGGTTGCTGGGACCATCGTGTCTAGAGAGGAGGCAGAGGAAAGCACCTCCCTTCCCCGAGTTGGCCCCAGGACCTCAGAGGGTAGGCGGGGTGGTCCGCGGGTCCCAGCCTGGCCTGACCCGCCGGTGGGGCTGCAGGGCTCTATGACCTCCTGGGCAACGTGTGGGAGTGGACAGCATCACCATACCAGGCCGCTGAGCAGGACATGCGTGTCCTCCGGGGGGCATCGTGGATCGACACAGCTGACGGCTCTGCCAATCACCGGGCCCGGGTCACCACCAGGTGAGGGGCTTTGTCCCAGGCAACGCGCGGCTTAGTAGCTGGGGCTGAGGGCTGAATCCCGGTCCCGGAGTGCCCCAACCTTCATATCACCAACCATCTGTGTGCAGTGAGCTGGTCCCAGCACCTCCCTGAGCTTGTGCCCAGTTGTGGGTACAGAAAAGAAAGCCAGCAGCACTTGCTATGAAAAGCAAAGGGGCCCAGGACACCTTGTGACTCTCCTGCCAGCTCTTGGTACCCAGGGAGACTGTGTGTGGCATCTTAATTATGGGGTTTCTCCTCTTGTCCTTACCACTAGGTAGGCAAAGGGAGGGAAGTAGAATGACCACACCAGTAGATCATTAGTGGTGGTCATAGACTTACTGACTCTTCAAACTGGTGGGCACACGAAAAATCTTTTTTTTTTTTTTTTGGAGATGGAGTCTTGCTCTGTTGTCCAGGCTGGAGTGCAGTGGCGCAGTCTCAACTCACTGCAGCCTCAAACTGCCAGGCTCTAGCGATTCTCCCACCTCAGCTCCTCAAGTATCTGGGACTACAGGCATGCACCACTATGCCCGGCTAATTTTTGCAGAGATGGGTTTTTGCCATGTTGCCTAGGTTTGTCTCATTTTCCTGGACTAAGCAATCAGCCCGCCTTGGCCTCCCAGAATGCTAGGATTACAGGCGTGAGCCACCGCATCTGGCCGCGATATTCTCATAGCTTGAGGACAGGTTTTCTCTACTGAGCTGTTCTCAACTGCTAACACAGAAGTTAGTCACTGTCTTTTCTGCCCTCCAGTGCTGTCTCTCGGGGCCACTGTCCCTCCCCCCACTCTTGCAAGGCCCCTTTTGTCCCAAAGCCCCTTCTTGTTCCCCTTCTCCCAGGACTGGCACAGGCTTCCTTCCAGACTATGCCCTCCCCAGCCCTCAAGCTCCCTGATCATGGCGAGCCCTGCGAGTGAGGCAGGGAAGATGGGTCAGCCCCCAGGCCTCTTTCTCAGGATGTGTCCTTCCTCTCTCCCCTCCTCTACTGGCAGGATGGGCAACACTCCAGATTCAGCCTCAGACAACCTCGGTTTTCGCTGTGCTGCAGACGCAGGCCGGCTGCCAGGGGAGCTGTAAGCAGCCGGGTGGTGACAAGGAGAAAAGCCCTCCAGGGTCACTGTCATTCCCTGGCCATGTTGCAAACAGCCCAATTCCAAGCTCGGGAGCTTCAGCCTCAGGAAAGAACTTCCCCTTCCCTGTCTCCCATCCCTCTGTGGCAGGCACCTCTCACCAGGGCAGGAGAGGACTCAGCCTCCTGTGTTTTGGAGAAGGGGCCCAATGTGTTGAAGGTGGCTGGGAGCCAGGTGTTTCTCTTACAGGCCAAGTATTATTGACACAGGGGCAAACATGCAAACAATTAGAACAGAGGGCTCTGAAAGGCCATTTGTTAAGCATTTTAAAATCTATTCTCTCTCTTTCTCCCTGGATGATTCAGGAAGCTGACATTGTTTCCTCAAGGCAGAATTTCCCTTGTTCTGTTTTCTCAGCCAATTGTTGTGGAAGGAGAATGCTTTCTTGGTGGCCTCATCTGTGGTTTTGTGTCCCTCTGAAGAAGGAAACTAGTTTCCACTGTGTAACAGGCAAAACGTGTAACTAAAGCACAGTTCAGTCCTAAAAGGGTCTGGGAGAACCAAATGATGTATTAGGTGAAGCGGTGCATTGTGGGAATCACAAAGCAAATAGTACTCCAGAAAGACAAATATCAGAAGCTTCCCATTCTATTATTTTTTTTTTTTTTTTTTGAGACAGGGTCTTGCTCTGTTGCCCAGGCTAGAGTGCAGGGGTGATCACTGCTCATTGTAGTGTTGAACTCCTGGGCCCAAGCAATTCTCCCACCTCAGCCTCCCGAGTAGCTGGGACTACTAAGTGTGCACCACCAGGCCTGGCTAAGTTTGTGAACTTTTGTAGTGATAGGATCTCACTATGTTGCCCAGGGTGGTCTCAAACTCCTGGCCTCAAGCGATCCTCTCACCTCGGCCTCCCAAAGTGCTGGGATTACAGGTGTGAGCCACCTCGCCTGGGCCTCCTTCTCCATATGCCTCCAAAAATATGTCCCTGGAGAGTAGCCTGCTCCCACACTGTCACTGGATGTCATGGGGTCAATAAAATCTCCTGCGATTGTGTATCTCAGACATTTCTGTGTCTTTGATTCTCACCTTGGGACCCTAAGAGGGCCCAAGTGTCAGTAACTCTGGGCCTCCCCTAAAGAGAAACAGAGATGGTGGCTCATCCAGGAAGTGGAGGAGTAGGCGGCTCCTGGTTCTCAGGCCACCTGTGATCTCTGCCCACCCAGGGCCTGCCCCAGCCTGCAGGTATTGCTGTGTGGTGGGAACACCCGCTTCCCTTGTGCACAGCCTTTGAGAGGAGATTATGACCTCAGCTCCAGGGGTTCCTGGCCAGGGCCAAGCACTCCTTCTGCAGAGGACTACACGCGTCTCACCCCTTGGACTTATATTTCCGTGACTTCCCCTCCCCACCTGCCCCCCAGCCCTCCCTGACTGGCCAGCCCCTCAGTAGTCCTCCTCGGCCAGGGAGAGGAGCACGGCCTTGGGTGTGTTCTCGAAAAGGGCAGCCCGGTTCTGCTGCTGCCCCTTCTTCACCCAGTGGCCATAGATTCGGAAAGCGTAGGCATCGATGAGCCGGCGCAGAGGCCGGAGGGCGTAGGGGTCTCGGATGACGATCTCCCGGGTCACCGGCTTCACTCGGCGGTACTGGTAGTAGATCCGCACTGAAGCCAGCACAGTGACAGCGATCACCTGCAGGGCCAGGTGGAGAAGCTGGGCTGCAGCTGCCCCCCTGCCAGGCCCTGCCCCTCCGGCACAGGAACGCTCTGGGCTTGTTTGCCACGAAGCCTTGGGTGGCTTCTGTGGGGCCCTCCTAGTGTCCTCCACTTCCCACCTGGCCAGCATCCATAGGGACAGAGCCAGTGGGCTGACACCTGCCATCTCTGAAGCCATCACAGGGCGGCTGGGAGGGGTGGGGTGGGTACTCTGGAAACCCACGGGTTGTAAGGACCCCTGGGAGAGGAGAGGGCTTAGAGGTTTGCACTTGGGGAGCTGGCGGGTCTGGGTCAGAACACTTCATACCTTGAACTTCCCCCGAGGGCTGAAGTGCCGCACTTCCTCTACCACGTACTGCTGGAAGAAGGGGTGTGCCAAGGCCTCTTCCGCTGTGTATCGGTTCTGGGGTTGCACCACCAAGAATCGGGAGACCTGGGAGGGGAGGAGAGGGGAACGGAGAACATCAAGGCAGGTCCCCTCCAGCATGTCAGGAGAGGCGGGGCCTCCCCGGGCAGGGGAGCCTGGCATCGCAGTCCTGAGCCCAGGAGCCAGTTGGCCTGGCCTCTTACCAGGTCCTTCACAGTGTCCGAGTAATCATCCCACTCGGGCGAGCCAAACTGGTAGTTGCCGCTCATGATCATCCTCAGCATCAGCATCTGCTTCCGGTGCCAGAAGGGCGGGGAGCCGGCCAGCAGTGTGTACATGATGACGCCAGTGCTCCACCTGGACGCGTGAGGGCCCAGGGCCACTTACCCAGCGCCAGGGGCACCGACCCAGCCCTGCCGGCTCCCTCCCTCACCCAGCCCAGGCAGGTGATCCTCCTTCCTCGGTGCACTCACATGTCTACCTCCTTCCCATAGCCCGGGTGGTCCTCATTCATGGAGCACTCAATAATCTCAGGGGCCAGGTAACTGGGGGTCCCGCAGACCTCTGCAGGAACAGTCATCATCAAGACAGGTCAGCAGGGCACTCAGAAGAGGAAGTCCAGGCCGGCCGCAGTGACTCATTTCTGTAATCCTAGCAATTTGGGAGGCCAAGGCAGGCAGCTCACCTGAGGCCGGGAGTTCGAGACCACCCAGGCCAATATGGCAAAACTCCGTCTCTACTAAAAATACAAAAATTAGCCAGGTGTGGTGGCACATGCCTATAGTCCCAGCTACTCAGGAGGCTGAGGCAGGAGAATCGCTTGAACCTAGAAGGCGGAGGTTGCAGTGAGCTGAAATCATCCCATTTCACTCCAGCCTGGGCAACAGAATGAGACTCTGTCTCAAACGAAAAAAAAAAAAAAAGGAAGTCCAAAGAGACAATGGAGATGGAACAGAAATAGAGCTTGGACTGGGACTCCCCCAATATCCACCAACTTCAGGGCCCAGGGCAGGGCGGGGTACTGCCCACAGGGCCACCAGCTTAGGGCCTATTGCTTCCCTGGTCACTTCTAGCCATCCTGGCCTGGAACAAGGGTAATGGGAACCTAGGAGAGGACTTACCTGAAGAAATGTCTAGCCCTGCCAGGCGTGATGGCTCACGCCTGTAATCCCAGCACTTTGGGAGTCCGAGGCGGGTGGATCACAAGGTCAGGAGTTCAAGACCAGCCTGACCAACATGGTCTATCTCTACTAAAAATACAAAAATTAGCTGGGCGTTGTGGCGCGTGCCTGTAATCCCAGCTACTCAGGAGGTTGAGGCAGGAGAATCGCTTGAACTCGGGAGGCAGAAGTTGCAGTGAGTCGAGATTGCGCCACTGCACTCCAGCCTGGGTGACAGTAAGACTCCCATCTCAGAAAAAAAAAAAAAAGAAAAAAGAAAAAAAAATCCTACCCCTTGAAATGGTGGAATTTTTATTCTGGGGAACAATTAAGTTAGGGGAGAAACCCAGGCCATCTCTATTCCGCGGAGGGTTGATTGAGCGCCCGAGGCCCGGACGTGGGCCAAGGCCATGTTACCAGACCTCGCAGCCTCTCTCCTGGCTCCAGCTGGCAGGAAAAGCCAAAGTCTGTGAGCTTGATGTTCATGTTGTCATCCAAGAGGATGTTCTCGGGCTTCAGGTCCCGGTGCACAATGTTGAGTTTGTGCAAGGCGCAGATCACCTCCAGCAGAGCTCGCATGATCTTTCTAGGGTGGGGCACACACTTGTCACTCTTCCTCTGCGCAGAGTCAGGCGACAGGCAGGGAGACACAGCTCACATTTCAGCCACACTGCAAGGGAGCAGCACACACGCCCAGCCCAGACACATGCACCAGCCCAGACACATGCACGCCCTGCCTCCCCTGAGGCCCCAGTGCCTGTGGCCCTAGGCCAAGTGGGAGGGAGCGGAGAGGGGGCAAAGGGATGCTCACCTGGTTTCCTTCTCACTCAAAGTGACCTTCTCAGTGAGGTAGTCAAAGAGCTCCCCTCTCTTCATCCTGTGGAAACAGACGGTTGATAGCTGGGTCGGTCCCAAGACCACCATCCTCCTTACCCTGCTCCCAGAGAGCTGCCTTCTGCCCCGATACCTCTAGAAGCTAAGTGGGCCACTCCCCGTGGAGAACCACAGTCTGGGGAGAGGAACCGGGGAAGTGAGGAGAGAAGTGTTCTGGAAGAACTGGGAGAAAAGCAAAGGAGGCTGGAGAGAAGTGGCCCATGTCAGGGGCTCAGGCTCTCATCAACCCTCCGAGGAATAGAGATGGCCTAGGTTTCTCCCCTGACTTAATTTTTCCCCTGGAAAAGTTTTTCCCACCATTTCATGGGGTAGGCATTTCTTCAGCTAAGTCCTCTCCCCAGGTTCCCATTACCCTAGTTCCAAGCCAGAATGGCTAGAAGTGACCAGGGAAGCAATGGGCCCTGAGCTAGTGGCCCTGTGAGCAGTACCTCTCCCAGCCCTGGGCCCTGAAGTTGGTGGATTTGGGGGAGCCCCAGCCCAAGTGCCATTTCTGTTCCATCTCCATTGTTTCAGTGTGGGGGTTCTCCCATCTGTGGAAGTGACAGTGTGGACTGGGATGTATCGGGGCCTAAATGATGGCTGGAGGCTGAAAGAGAGGACCATGAACCACCGGCCCAGGAGCCGAGACCCAGATCAGAAGGACATGAGTATCCCGATTTTTTTTTTTTTTTCCCCGAGATGGAGTTTTTGCTCGTCACCCAGGCTGGAGTGCAATGACGCAATCTCGGCTCACTGCAACCTCCGCCTCCCTGGTTCAAGCGATTCTCCTGCCTCAGCCTCCTGAGGAGCTGGGATTACAGGTGCCCACCACCACACCCAGCTAATTTTTGTATTTTTAGTAGAGACAGGGTTTCACCATGTTACCCAGGCTGGTCTTGAACTCCTGACCTCAGGTGATCACCTGCCTTGGTCTCCCAAAGTGCGGGGATTATAGGCGTGAGCCACGACACCCAGCTGAGTATCCCGATTTTTTCCCAGGAAACAAATGGGAAGAATCAGCTGTGCAAGAGTTGCAGGCGCAAAGTTTGCCAATTATGGGATTAAGAATTGAGGTTCAATCTTCTTACCTCCTGGGATGATCTAGAAAGAACTCTCTGCTAGAATCATCTAGTTATACCCTGGAGGGCTCCTCAGGGCAGCATTAAAAATAGCTTCCCCCAGCAACTTCTTCAAAGGTTAAAGACATTTGAGCTGCCCCCAAGAGCTATTCAGGACAGTGCCACAGAGCAGAGTCAAGACAGCTGCTGCTGGTGAGTCTGGAGGGGTCCGAGAAAGTCTCCCTCTGTTGCCCAAGCTGGAGTGCGGTGGCTCAATCTCAGCTAACTGCAACCTCTGCTTTCTGGGTTCAAGCCATTCTTGTGCCTCAGCCTCCTGAGTGACTGGGATCACAGATATCTGTCACCATGCTGGGCTAATTTTTGTATTTTTTGTAGAGATGGGATTTCGCCATGTTGCCCAGGCTGGTCTCGAACTCCCGGCTTCATCTGATCCGCCTGCCTCAGCCTCCCAAAGTACTGGGATTACAGGGGTGAACCAGCATGCTCGACCTTAATTTTATATTTTTTTGTAGAGATGGGGTCTTGCTTTGTTGCCCAGGCTGGTCTCAAACTCCTGGCCTCAAGCAATCCTTCCACCTCGGCCTCCCAAAGTGTTGAGACTACAGGTGTGAGGCACCGTGCCTGGCCGATAATAAGTCTGGAATCCACATTTCACAGAGTACTTTGTAGTGTTCACATTTGATGCTTAGCAATAACGGGCTCATCTTACTAATCCTATTGATGCAGAAGTAGGGGCATGATGATGGTGGTGATGGTGATGATGACATTAACCTTTGGACCACACCCACAGGTGCAACCTCTACCACCTGCCTCTCTCCTCGATACTGCTGGCCTCCCTTTTTCCAATCCCGCCTCATTACAGTCGTCCCTAGATAGTCAGTGAGATCTTTTCAAAAGGAAGTCAGGCTGGGCGCGGTGGCGCACGCCTGTAATCCCAGCACTTTGGGAGGCTGAGGCAGATGAATCACTTGAGGTCAGGAGTTCGAGACCAGACTGGCCAACATGGCGAAATCTTGTCTCTACTAAAAAAGTACACACATAAAACATTTGCTGGGCATGGTGGTGGGTGGGTACCTGTAATCCCAGCTACTTGGGAGGCTGAGGCAGGAGAATCGCTTGAACCCGGGAGACAGAGGTTGCAGTGAGCCGAGATCACACCACTGCACTCCAGCCTGGGCGACAAGAGCAAAACTCTGTCTCAAAAAAAAACCAAAAGTAAATCAGATCACGTCAGCCGCCCAGTCTTGACCCTCCAAACTCCTTACCATGGCTAAAATGCCTGCAGGACCTGGTCTTTGGTGCTGACCGACCTTACATCCTGCCATCCTCTGCTTGGGTCACTTCCTGGACATGCCTTCCTGACCACTCAGTCTAAGGAAGCCCCTGTCTCTTGCTAACCCTTGTTCTACTTTATATATGTCTACAGTTCTCCCTCTTTATCTGCAGGGGATATGTTCCAAGACCCCCAGTGGATGCCTGAAACCATGGATAGCACTGAAGTCTATACTTACTATGTTTTTCCTATATGTACATACCTAAGATGAAGTTTATAAATTAGGCACAGAGATTAACAACCAATAATAAAATAGAACAATTATATCAATATACCGTGCCAGGCATGGTGGCTTATGCCTGTAATCCCGGCACTTTGGGAGACTGAGGTGAGAGAATTGCGTGAGGCCAAGAGTTTTGGGGTTTTTTTTTGTTTTATTCTGTTTTTGTTTTTGAGACGGAGTTTTGCTTTTGTAACCCAGGCTGGAGTTCAATGGCACGATCTTGGCTCACTTCAACCTCCACCTCCTGGGTTCAAGCGATTCTCCAGCCTCAGACTCCCAAAGTGCTGGGATTACAGTTGTGAGCCACTGCGCCTGGCCTGAGGCTAGTAATTATTAGCATTCACACTATGCCACTCACTGTGCTATTATCACTCCCATAATACTGAGGAGAAAACCGAGATTTAAAGAAATGATCCAGCCCACAAGTGGTGAACCCAGGTTTCCAAACCCAGCAGCCGGACCCCAGGGGCTGATCTGTCTAAACACCGGGATTGTATTTGGCATCCTCAGCTCAGGAGCTGGCTGTGGTCTCCAGGCAGCCCTGGGGTTGGGGAGCGGATGACAGTTGACAGTCGAGGTTCTCTCAGGTGTGGCTTGCTCCAGGGCTGGGTACTTACAGGTCAAACACCAAGAAGAAGAAAGTGTTGGTCTCATAAGTGTCCTTCAGCTGTACTGAAATGGAAATGGCTAGCTTGTCTCAAGTAGCAGGGGAGCCCAGGTAGGGGCAGCTGGGGCACAGGGGTCAGGGACCGAGGCTGCTGTGGGCTAACTTCAAAAGCTGACAGAGGAATCAGGAGGGTGCTCAAAGGACATCAACCCAGGGTGTGGGCAGCCCCAGGGACTTTATTATTATTATTATTATTATTAGAGACAGGATCTCACTGTGTCACCTAGGCTGGAGTGTAGTAGTGCAATCATAACTCACTGCAGCCTCAAACTACCGGGCTCGAGTGATGCTCCTGCCTCAGCCTCCTGAGTGGCTGGGATTACAGGCATGCATCAGCACGCCTGGCTAATCAGCCCAGGGACATCAAACCCCCATTCCCCTGCCTGCATCCATCCCAGCCTGGGACCCCTTCTGTCAGAGCAGTGAGGGTGGAGCTGGGAGCCTTGAGCCTGGGTGGTTCTAGCTGGCTATGTGGTGGGGTCACACTCCCTGGCTTGGGCTGTCAGGGCAGAATCACAGGGGGGCACCCCGTCATGTGACTTGGGGTCATCACTCACTGATGTTGGGGTGCCCTGAGACCTTGCGCAGGATATCCACCTCCTTCAGCGTGGCTTCTCGCAGCTCTCGCACCTCCTCGGGGCTGAAGCTGCCTCCACCGGTGACGTCGATAACCTTCACTGCGTACTCCTGGCTCGTGGGCTTGTGGATGCATCGCCTGACCACACTGCTAATGCCCCTGGAAGTGCAGAGGACAGATGGCCTCGGGGGGTCCCTCACCCCATGGGGAGTCCCAGATTCGAGGCTGCAGCAGAGATGTCCTGCCCTTGTCAATAGATTTACACTTTCCCCCAAGTTCCTCTGAGCTTTTGGAAATGGTGGATGAATAAATACAGGCATAGTCAGGTGATTTGCCCAGAGCTGGTGAGTAACAAGCCTGCTCTCAGGCCATGTAACTCCTAGTTCAGTGCTCTTTTTTTTTTTTTTTTTTTTGAGAGAGGAGTCTCACTCTGTCGCCCAGACTGGAGTGCAGTGGCACAATCTTGGCTCACTGCGACCTCCACCTCCCGGGTTCAAGCAATTCTCCTGCCTCAGCCTCCCGAGTAGCTGGGACTACAGGCGCCTGCCACCACGCAGAGCTAATTTTTGTATTTTTACAGGAGACAGGTTTCACCATGTTGGCCAGGCTGGTCTCAAACTCCTGATCTCAGGTGATCCTCCTGCCTTGGCCTCCCAAAGTGCTGGGATTGCAGGCATGAGCCACTGTGCCCGGCAGTCCCTCGCTTTTTTTTTTTTTTTTTTTAGTAGAGATGGTTAGCCAGACCTGGTGGCACACACCTGTTGTCCCAGCTACTAGGGAGGCTGAGGTGGGAGGATCACTTGAGCCTAGGAGGCAGAGACTGTAGTGAGTCAAGATCATGCCACTGTACTCCAACCTGGACTACAGGGCAAGACCCTATCTTAAGAAAAAAAAAGAGATACGGAGTCTTGCTATGTTGCCCAGGCTGATCTTGAACTCTTGGCCTCAAGCAATCCTCCCACCTCAGCCTCCCAAAGTGCTGGGATTACAGGTGTGAGCCATTGCACCTACCCCTGGGAACTTTTTGCTGGGAGAGGTTTCTCTTATCTTTCCTGGCTTCAGGAGGGCAGGACCCCAAACCAAGGGTTTCTCCAAGAGAACAGCGCTTTGGGGATGAAAGTGGGGTCAGTACTTGGGGTGGAGCGGAGTTGGCTGTAGCCTACAGGGCCTGCTGGAGCCTAGGACAGCACTTCGTGGGGAGAGCTTGGGCCTTACCTGCCCAGGATCTCTTTGGGCTCGTAATTCTCATAGAAGTCCTGTGCAGAATGAGAGTCCGGCAGTGCCTCATCCCGGGTCATGCTCAGATCTTCAGCAGGGGAACTCTGAGTGGCTCTGAGAGGGGAACAGAAAGAAGCTGTCAGCCTTCCTGACCCAGGGGGTGTTCTCCTTGGGGCCTGGAACTGTTTCTCACTCATCCTTGTATCTGGCACCACACTGGCCTATAGTGAATGTTCCAAATAAATGTTTGTGAATTGAGGCCGGGCGTGGTGGCTCACACCTATAATCCCAGCACTTTGGGAAGCTGAGGCAGATAGATCACTTGAGGCCAGGATTTCAAGACCAGCCTGGCCAATATGGTGAAACCCCATCTCTACTAGAAATACAAAAATTAGCTGGTTGCAGTGGCACATGCTTGTAGTCTCAGCTATTTGGGAGGCTGAGGCAGGAGAGTCACTTGAACCTAGGAGGCAGAGGTTGCAGTGAGCGGAGATCACGTCACTGCACTCCCGCCTGGGCAACATAGCCAGACTCTGGCTCAAAAAAAGTAAATTCTTTGTAGAGATGGGGTCTTGCTCTGTTACCCAGGCGGGAGTGCAATGGTACCATCATAGCTCACTGCTGCCTCAACCACCTGGGCTCAAGTGATCCTCACACCCCAGCCACCTGAGTAGCTGGGACTAAAGTACCCCCCAGGCTGGAGTGCAGTGGTGCAATCTTGGCCCTCAGCTCACTGCAACCTCCACCTCCCATGTTCAAGCGATTCTCCTGCCTCAGCCTCCCAAGTAGCTGGAATTACAGGCACCTACCACCACGCCTGGCTAATTTTTTCTGTTTTTAGTAGACAGGATTTCACCATGTTGGCCAGGCTGGTGTCGAACTCCTGACCTCAGGTTATCCAACCGCCTTGGTCTCCCAAAGTGCTGGGATTACAGGCATGAACCACCATGCCCAGCTCTAATATTTAAGTTTTTTGTAGAGACGGGGTCTCCCTATGTTGCCCAAGCTAGTCTCAAACTCCTGGCCTCAAGCATTCTTCCCGCCTCAGCCTCCCAAAGAGATGGGATTGTAGCCATGAGACACCACTGGACCTGGCCACAATTTCCTTTTTAATAGGCCACTCCTGTAGCCTCTCCTTATCTCCCCTTGTTGTGACTGTGCTTCCTGAAAACACACCCCCTTCTAGGACAGGTTTCCTGTGCTCCATCCCACTGCTCCTTCCTCGTGTGTGTGTGTGTGTGTGTGTGTGTGTGTGTGTAGAGATGGAGTCTTGGTCTGTCACCCAGGCTGGAGTGCAGTGGTGTGATCTTGGTTCACTGCAACCTCCCCTTCCCGGGTTCAAGCAATTCTCCTGCCTCAGCCTCCAGAGTAGCTGGGATTACAGACACGCACCACCATGTCTGGCTAATTTTTGTATTTTTAGTCGAGATGGGGTTTCACCATGTTGGCCAGGATGGTCTCAAACTCCTGACCGCAAATGATCCACACACCTTGGCCTCCCAAAGTGCTGAGATTACAGGCGTGAGCCACTGCACCCGGCCCTTCCTCATGTATTCTATCCATAACTGGGACTTTCATAATCACTCACTCACTAATTCATTACATCTCCATTCTGCAGACATTGAACACCCACTCTTTGCCAACCACTATGCTGGGTGCTCTGAGGGATGGAGAGCTGGGTGGGTCCATCCCGGTCCCTACCTCTGGTGTCATTCGCCAGTGTATGCTCTCACCTCCCCCGCTAGACTGTCACCTCTAGGATGTCCTAGCCGTCTCTGCCCCCCATACCCAGTGCGGGTGTCTGGCAGGGGCTATTCCTTGAATGTGAGTCAGTGGTTGGGCAGGTACCCCTTTGGTGCTCAGGGTCCTGCTGGCAGAATGCCCCATGTCCTACCTAACAATGGCCAGTGAGCCCTGAGTGGTCCTGCTGCAGCATGGAGGCAGTACAGAGCCAGGACACTCAGGCCTGGACACAGAGGCGCTGAGCTACCCCGCCTTGCGTCAGGAACATGGAGGCTCCTACCAGGGAACTCCACTCCTGCTTCAGATGTAGGATTTAGGCCTGGCATGATGGCTCACACCTGTTATCCCAGCACTTTGGGAGGCTGAGGTGGGCAGATCACTTGAGGTCAGGAGTTCGAGACCAGCCTGGGCTACATGGCAAAACCCCATCTCTACAAAAAATACAAAAATTAGCCAGGCATGATGGCTCTCGGACCTGTGGTCCCAGTTACTTGGGAGGCTGAGGCAGGACGATCACTTGAACCCAGGAGGTGGAGGTTGCAGTGAGCTGAGATCGCACCACTGTACTCCAGCCTAGTTGACGGAGTGAGTGAGACTCTGTCTCAAAAAACAAAACAAAACAGGCCGGGCACGGTGGCTCATACCTGTAATCCCAACACTCTGGGAGGCCGAGGTGGGAGGATCACGAGGTCAGGAGATTGAGACCATCCTGGCTAATACGGTGAAACCCCGCCTCTACTAAAAAATACAAAACATTAGCCGGGCGTGGTAGTGGGCGCCTGCAGTCCCAGCTACTCGGGAGGCTGAGGCAGGAGAATGGCGTGAACCCGGGACACGTTGCTTGCAGTGAGCCAAGATCATGCCACTGCACTCCAGTCTGGGCAACAGAGCGAGACTCCATCTCAAAAACAAAACAAAACAAAACAAAAAAACAAGACAAAACAAAACAAAATCAGATGCAGGATTTGAGGAATGCAGAAAATATCATTTACCAACAGGGAAAAAGGCAGATAGAAAACCGGCCCAACCTGCCACTCAGCAGGGCCAAAGCTGCCTCCAACCCCCTTTTCCCCACTGCTTCTGGGCCTAAGAAGGCCTGGCCTCTCAAAGGAGCCAATTTGCTGACCAGCCAAGCAGCAGCTCTGGCTGCCTCCGGGATTGGGCAGGCTGTTCCAGGAATCCTGGTGGCCCCACTACTGGGTGCCTGGTTACCAGAGGAAGGTTTAGAATAACAAGTCCCCTCTGCTGGTGCCAGGCATCTGGGCTGCTCACGCACAGGCCTTCTCTGCCCGCCCCATCAGCAACTCGGCGGAGCCTGGGACTGTCTGTTTCCCATAAAAACAAGCCCATTTGCTGGTAAGTCCTTCTAAGTCCTCACAATGGGCATCTGTGCCTCATCACCTCCCAAAGCTGGGTAGTGCCAGCTCTCTCCTCTCCCCCAGCCCTCCATGAGCAGAAAGTACACCTGGAACCCCCTATGAGATGCCAGCCTAGGCCTAAGGCTCCAGTCCTTGGCACAGCCTACTTGGCCAAGTTGTGGCTACACTCACCTCTCCTGGGGTGCTGAGGAGGTGGTTATCTTGCCCCAGCTCCAGCTCTGACTGGGGCCAACTTAGCGCCCCTGTCTACTGCCCCACCCACCCCTCACACCTTTCCCAAGACCCCTGTGGACAGAGTTCTCACATGGGAGTAGGTAGCCCAGTCCTTTTTTTAGACAGAATCTCTCTCTGTCACCCAGACTGGAGTGCAGTGGCGAGATCTCAGCTCACGGCAACTTCTGCTTTCCGGGTTCAAGCGATTCTCCTGCCTCAGCCTCCTGAGTAGCTAGGACTACAGGCATGAGCCACCATACCCAGCTAATTTTTGTATTTTTAGTAGATACGGGGGCTCCACCATGTTAGCCAGGCTGGTCTTGAACTCCTGACCTCAAGTGACCCTCCCACCTTGGCCCCCCAAAGTGCTGGGATTACAGGTGTGAGCCACCGTGCCTACCTGGCCTGGTCCTTTTTGGCACAGAACTTCCCTCCCCTGGACTCTGAAAGTCCAAAACCCAGATCAGCCTCAGGACCTCTTTTCTGTAGGAAAGTCCCCAGATGGGGGTTTCAAGGGTCAGTGCTGCCACTCTCCCTGGTCCATCCGCCTTCAGAAAAGAGACATGGATAGAGTGGATGTGGGAGTTTCTATCTTCTCCACCCTCACTCCTCCCTGCTCCCTGCCTGTCACCTGGCTTTTGTCCATCAATGGGCTAGCTACTCACAGTTAAGTCCTTGCAGGCTCTTGAAGGAGCTTGACAAGAATCCCAAAGGCCTCAGAGCCCCCGGGGAGAGGGGACCACAGAGGGCTGAAGCTGTGTCCTGAGCAGACACTTGGAAGATATCGTCTGCTGTTGTTTTGGGTTTTGCTATTTGATGACCGGAGGCTAACGTGCCAAAAATAAATCACAACTGCAAACCCGGGAGGCAGGCCAAGGCTCCGCAGGGACAGGGCATGGGGCCGAGTATCACCAGGGGGGACCTCTGGTGGAGGATGAGGGAAACTCGGGTGGCCTGAGACCAGGCCAGACAGGATGTATTGATCCTCCCTCTGGAGCTCCCTTGGCTTCCAGGACCAGAGAACGTAAATCCAGCCGCGTGCGGAGGGCACTTGCTTCACTGGGAGCAATTTTGATTTCTGCGTATGCTGACAGCACTGCCCTGGAGGCTTTCTCAGTGAACGACTGCAGCAGCTGACTGCCCTAGCTGGCCCAGGGACATTTAGGGACAGTGTGCATGATTACCCTATATAATGCAGACCTGTACAGATTAGGGAGGCCAGGTGCAGTGGTGAAGGGGTGGCCTACCCTTCCACACCTGTGGGCGTTTCTCATTAGGTGGCACGAGAGACTTGAGAAAAGAAATGAGACACAGAGACAAAGTATAGAGAAAGAAAAAGTGGGCCCAGGAGACCGGCACTCAGCATACAGAGGACCCACATCGGCACCGGTCTCTGAGTTCCCTAGTATTTATTGATAATTATCTTTACCATCTTAAAGACAAGGGAGTGGCAGGATAATAGGATCACTGTAGGGAGAAAATCAGCAGTAAGACATATGAATAAAGATCTCTGTGACGTGAATAAATTTAAAGGAAAATGATGTGCCTTGATATGCATATGCAAACATCTCCATAAACCTTTTAGCAGCATTGCTCCAGCAAGTCCCAGCTTTTGCCGTAAGATGGTTTTCCATTGCTCAGATGCTTTTCTCTATCTCAACTGACAAAAGGCCTTCTTTTCTCTTGTACTAGTCCTCCTCAGCACAGACCCTTCACGGGTGTCAGGCTGGGGGACGATCAGGTCTTTCCCTTCCCACGAGGCCATATTTCAGACTATCACATGGGGAGAAACCTTGGACAATACCTAGCTTTCCTAGGCAGAGGTCCCTGCAAACTTTGGCAGTGTACTTGTCCCTGGGTACTTGAGATTAAGAGAAT
>NW_012109352.1:198219-200666 GCF_000951045.1 Mandrillus leucophaeus | reverse complement strand
AAAAAAAAAAAAAAAAAAAGACCTGCTGATCCTTTTGTAGTTGATGACTGGGTTTTCACGCTCATAGATGAAGTGTGCCTCCCTCAAAACTGGTTACATTGACACATTACCCATCTGACATGAAAAAGCGGCCTACTCCAAACTGAATTCCATCCCCTTAAAGTTCTTCCCTAGCACGGAGTGGGGGATGGCAGCCTGAGTGTTTTAAGGAGGAGGCTACAACACCTTAAGCAGAGGAAATGCACCTTCAGGGGAACTGCACTTATTAAGAATGCTTTTTTATCTTCAATCTGGGCGTCCAAGGGAGAAGGGAGAGAATAGTCACCGGTTTAGTTACAGTTTATGGTTAGGGCCAGTAAAGTCCCTTCCTCATCCCTCTTTTCCACTTATCACTAGAGACAGAAACTAAGAACCATGACTCCAGGCTGCTAAAAGCCTAAAGCAAAAGAAAACAGAACAAAAGGTGGGTTGCACAAGCTTGCTTGGAAACAGTAGAGGAATAGTGACATGCAGGGCTGACCTGGCCACAGGGAACCGACCCCAAATAGACCTAGTCGTGTTTCCTTTATCATTCACCTGATTGTTTCCTACTACTGCTCAGCTTACTTAATTCCAGACCCACAGCACCTGGAACCTTTGAATTGAGGACACGTTTGTGAGTGAGTTACTCCTTATATAACCCCTCAGGGAGCTGTCAGATCTGGGAGGATGCTAATTTTTTTTTTTTTTTTGGAGACGGAGTCTCGCTCTATTGCCCAGGCTGGAGTGCAGTGGCGCGATCTTGGCTCACTGCAAGCTCCACCTCTTGGGTTCACGCTATTCTCCTGCCTCAGCCTCCAGAGTAGCTGGGACTACAGGTGCCTGCCACCATGCCTGGTTAATTTCTTGTATTTTTAGTAGGGATGGGGTTTCACCGTGTTAGCCAGGATGGTCTCGATCTCCTGACCTCATGATCCCCCATCTTGGCCTCCCAAAGTGCTAGAATTACAGGTGTGAGCCACCGCGCCTGGCTGAGGATGCTAATTTCATAACCAGAGACAATAGACTAAATGAACCATATCTTGGAAGAAAATGACTTTATTCTAATTAACTCACAAAGAATAAAATCATAACAGCTAGTTTAAGGAGGTAACACATTTTGCCCAGTCCCAAATTCTACAGAGTAGGAACACACCCCCTTCCATTTCAGTTCTGAAGCAAGGAAGCTAGGAATGACAGGAGAGGTTTAACTGATGGTTACACTTTATACCTTCACTATCAATTCTATTTTTACACTAAATTAACTTAAGGTATGAGAGCTGATTTTCCATCTCTCCAGGTTGAACTTCTTGATTAGGCCAATCCTGCAAACAGAAAAGATTAAGTTAGAAGAGTGCTGGCTTCGTATACTCAACAAAACAGAAGACTTCCAAATTATGAAAGCAGCGACAAAAGGTCAAGGCTATGGCCTTTTTTTTTTTTTTGGGGGGGGATAAAATATAGAGATGATGTCTTGCTATGTTGCCTAGGCTGGTCTCGAACTCCTAGACTCGAGCAATCCTCCCATCTTGACCTTCCAGAGTTTCCACCAAGTTTATGGTTTTGTTTGTAAGCTACTGAAGGCATCCTACGACTAACAACACACCCTCAATCTCAAGAGTTCCCCTGAGGAACTTAATTAACTCCTTTCACTCAATGAGGTACAGATACCAGGTATCAGTCTTTTCGTCTATTCCCGGATTCTGGTGACAACAGAATCTAATTTTATATCCACGGCCTTAAAGATAGGAAGTCACTCACATCCAGTAATCACAGTAAGATCTGGCATACTGATTTATACCTTCTTCTTTTTTTTCTTTTAAATTTGAGACGGAGTCTTGTACTGTTGCCCAGGCTGGAGTGCAGTGGCGGGATCTTGGCTCACTGCAACCTCTGCCTCCTGGGTTTAAGGGATTCTCCTGCCTCAGCCTCCTGAGTAGCTGGGATTACAGGTGCCTGCCACCACACCCAGCTAATTTTTGTATATTTAGTACAGAGGGTTTTGCCATGTTGGCGAGGCTAGTCTCAAACTCCCGACATCAGGTGATCCACCCGTCTTGGCTTCCCAAAGTGCTGGGATTACAAGTGTGAGCCACTGCGCCTGGCCTATACCTTCTAAAGGAGGAAGAAAACTCAGAAAATGACTAACAAAAATGACTAGAAACCTCTGGCCCAGTTGTTAGGAGTTAATTCTAGAGAAATTTCAACAAAGTCTTGTCTAATTTATTAATTTATTAAACATAGATTCCCCTAAGTTTTACAGGATCCAGGAATTCCACTGTGAATTAAGCAGATGTAAATTGGACAAATCACCTACCGTTTGCAAGTCGGCACTGTTTCAGCACCTCATTGAAACCCTCACAGAGCTTGATGTCACCCTGGTTCTGGGCACACTCCAGAAACTGTTTGATCTCATAGAAGCAAGGCTG
>NW_012109352.1:191368-197799 GCF_000951045.1 Mandrillus leucophaeus | reverse complement strand
GATTAACAGCATCTCAAATACAGAACAAAATGGAGTCTCTTATGTCTACCTTTTTCTATATAGACACAGTAACAGTCTGATCTTTCTTTCTTTTCCCCACACAGTGGCTCACACTCAGCACTTTGGGAGACCAAGGCAGGAGGATTATTTAAGTCCAAGAGTTTGACAGCAGCCTGGGCAACAAAGTGAGACCCTGGCTCTACAAAAAAATTAAAAAATTAGCCAGGTGTGGTGGCACACACCTGTGGTCCCAGCTACTCAGGCGGCTTAGTGTGGAGGATCACTTGAACCTGGGAGGTCAAGGCTTCAGTGAGCTATGATCATGCCACTGCACTCCAGCCTTAGCAACAGAGACTCAGTCTCAATCAATCAATCAATCAAAAAGGGACCTTCCCCTGCAGGAATCCACCTCTGATCTACCCTCCATAATTTCATGTAAAAAACCTTCCTTTAAGGCCAGGCACGGTGGCTCACACCTGTAATCCCAGCACTTTGGGAGGCCGAGGCGGGTGGATCACCTGAAGTCAGGAGTTTGAGACTATCCTGGACAACATGACGAAACCATATCTCTACCAAGAATACAAAAATTAGCCAGGCATGGTAGTGAGCACCTGTAATCCCAGCTACTCAGGAGGCTGAGGCGGGAGAATCACTTAAACCTGGAAAGCAGAAGTTGCAGTGAGCCAAAGTCATGCCACTGCACTCCAGCCAGGGTGACAAAGAGAGACCCTGTCTCAAAACAAAAAACAAAAAACCTTCCTTTAATCTTACATCAGATGTGTGGGTTTTAAAAATTATTTATGTGTTTTATTTATTTTATTTTATTGAGACGGAGTCTTGCTTTGTGGCCTGCGCTGGAAGGCAGTGGTGTGATCTCAGCTCACTGCAACCTCTGCCTCCCGGGTTCAAGCAGTTCTCCTGCCTCAGCCTCCCATGTAGCTGGGATTACAGGCGCCCGCCACCACACCCAGAAATTTTTGTATTTTTAGTACAGATGGGGTTTCGCCATGTTGGCCAGGATGGTCTTGAACTCCTGACCTCAGGTGATCCGCCCGCCTCGGCCTCCCAAAGTGCTGAGACTACAGGTGTGAGCCACCACACCCGGCCTATTTTATTTTTTTGAGATGGAGTCTCACTCTGTCGCCCAGGCTGGAGTGCAGTGGTACGATCTTGGCACACTGCAACCTCCACCTCCGGGGTTCAAGTGATTCTCCTGCTTCAGCCTCCCGAGTAGCTGGGATTATAGGAGCAAGCCACCAAGCCAGGCTAATTTTTGAATTTTTTTTTCTTTGGAAACAGTTTCGCTCTTGTTGCCCAGGCTGGAGTGCAATGGCATGATCTCGGCTCACTGCAACCTCTGCCTTTCGGGTTCAAGCAATTCTCCTGCCTCAGTCTCCCAAGTAGCTGGGATTACAGGTATGTGCCACCATACCTGGCTAATTTTGTATTTTTAGTAGAGACGGGGTTTCTCCATGTTGGTCAAGCTGGTCTTGAACTCCTGACCTCAGGTGATTCGCCTGCCTTGACCTCCCAGAGTGCTGGGATTACAGGCTTCAGCCACCACACCTGGCTGTTTTTAATTTTGTATGTACTTTTAATTTTTAAAATAGAGATGGGACGGTGGCTCACACCCGTAATCCCAGCACTTTGGGAGGCTGGTGGGCGGATCACCTGAGGTCAGGAGTTCGAGGCCAGCCTGGCCAACATGGTGAAACCCCATCTCTAATAAAAATACAAAAATTAGACTGGGCGTGGTGGCTCACGCCTGTAATCCCAGCACTTTGGGAGGCCAAGGCGGGCAGATCACGAGGTCAGGAGATTGAGACCATCCTGGCTAACATGGCGAAACCCCGTCTCTACTAACAATACAAAAATTAGCTGGGCGTGGCGGTGGGCACCTGTAGTCCCAGCTACTCAGGAAGCTGAGGCAGGAGAATGGTATGAACCTGGGAGGCAGAGCTGTACTCCAGCCTGGGCGACAGAGCCAGACTCCGTCTCAAAAAACAAACAAAAAACAAAAATTAGTCTGGCGTGGTGGTGGGTGCCTGTAGTCCCAGGTACTCTGGACACTGAAGCAGGAGAATCGCTTGAACCCAGGAGGCAGAGGTTGCAGTGAGCCAAGATCGTGCCACTGCACTCCAGCCTGGGTGACAGGGCAAGACTCTGTCTCAAAAAATAAATAAATAAATAAATAAAAATTAAAATTAAAAAATAAAATATCAAAAGAGATGGGGGTCTCACGATGTTGCCCTGACAGGTCTCAAAGTTCTGGGTTCAAGCAATCCTCCTGTTTTGGTCCTCCCAAAGTGCTGGGATTACAGGCGTGAGAAACCACACTCGACCACAGATACCTAATTGATACACATTTTACAAAGCACTTCATAGTTTCACTTGGTCCACAAAACCCTGGTATTAAGCCAATTTTAGAGTGTGACTTGGTCAAGGTCGCCAAGTAGGTGAGTTGGAGAGCCTAGATTAACCGTGGATGTTGTGGGCACCAGCATTTCCTTATAATGCTGACCACCTGGCTGGCTGTGGTGGCTCACATCTGTAATCCCAGCACTTTGGGAGGCTGAGGTAGGCAGATCATGAGGTCAGGAGATCGAGACCATCCTGTCCAACATGGTGAAACCCTGTCTCTACTAAAAATACAAAAATTAACTGGGCACGGCAGCGCATGCCTGTAATGCCAACTACTCGGGAAGCTGAGGCAGGTGAATTGCTTGAACCCGGGAGGCATTGCAGTGAGCCGAGATCGCACCACTAAACTCCAGCCTGGCGACAGAGCTAGACTCCGTCTCAATAATAGTAATAATAATAATAATGCCGACCATCTATTTCTTTCACTTTGGGGAAAATTTTTGTTGAATTGTTTACATACAAAAGAGCTGAAAAAGACTTTAGGGTATGAGTGCTAAGCATAAAAGCCTCCAACTTACTTTGAAACACAAATTCTGCAAGGTTTAAAATACTTGGAACTCTTTAACTTACTGTTTTCTCTTTTGTTTTGCTTTTTAGACAGGTCTTGCTCTGTTGCCCAGGCTGGAGTGCAGTGGCGCAAACATGGCTCACTACAGTCTTGACCTCTTGGACTCAAGAGAGCCTCTTGCCTCAGGCTCCTAAATAGCTGGGACCACAAGCGGGCACCACCATGGCCAGCAATTGTCTTTTCTTTTTTTTTTTGAGATGGAGTTTTGCTCTTATAGCCCAGGCTGGAGTGCAATGGCACAATCTCGGCTCACTGTAACCTCTGCCTCCCAGGTTCAAGTGATTCTCCTGCCTCAGCCTCCTGAGTAGCTGGGATTACAGGCATGCATCACCATGCCTGGCTAATTTTTTTTTTTTTTTTTTTTTTTAAAGTAGATATGGGGTTTCACCATGTTGGTCAGGCTGGGCTTGAACTCCTGACCTCAAGGTGATCTGCCCGCCTCGGCTTCCGAAAGTACTGGGATCACAGGTGTGAGTCACCGTGCCAGGCCTAATTTACTACCTTTTTTTTTTTAAACAAGAGTCTCGCTCTAGTCACCTACGCTGGAATGCAGTAGCACGATCCTGGCTCACTGCAACCTCTGCCTCCAGGGTTCAAGCAATTCTCCTTGCCCCGGCCTCTTTGAGTAGCTGAGACTACAGGCGTGTACCACCAGGCCTGGCAAATTTTTTTTTTTTTTTTTTTTTTTGAGACAGAGTTTTGCTCTGTTGCCCAGGCTGGAGTGCAGTGGCGCAATCTCGTCTCACTGCAACCTCTGCTTCCCAGGTTCAAGCAATTCCCTTGCCTCAGCCTCCCAAATAGCTGAAATTGCAGGCACCCACCACCATGCCCTGCCAGTTTTTGTATTTTTAGTAGAGATGAGCGTTCACTATGTTAGCTAGGCTGGTCTCGAACTCCTGACCTCAGGTGATCCGCCCTCCTCAGCCTCCCAACGTGCTGGGATTACAGGCATGAGCCACCATGCCCGGCCTAATTTACTGTTAATAGACCTATTTTCTCCCTCACATTTCTAAGCTACAGATTTTACTCTTGCTGGCTTATGTTATCTTCAGGTGATTGGTTCCAAGGCTTCTATAGATAACAAAAATTCACAGATGCTCACGTCCCTTATATAAAATGCCACATTATTTGCATATAACCTATGCATATCCTGCTGTATACTTTAAATAACCTCTAGATTACTTATAATACCTAGTATAATGCAAACAGGATATAAATAGTTGTTACACTGTATTGTTTAGGGAATGACAAGGAAAATAGTCTACATGTTTCCTACAGAAATGACCCTGAATTTTTTCCAAAAAAATTATTTTGAGACAGGGTCTCACTCTGGGCTGGTGTTCTGTGGCGTGATCATAGCTCACAGCAATCTTGAACTGGGCTTCCGCGATCCCCCCACCTCAGCCTCCCTAGTGGCTGGGACTACAGGTACATGCTACTGCACCTGGCTGATTTATTTTTGTTGGGATCTCACTTTGTTGCACAGGCTTCAAATATTCTCAATCCTCGATTGGCTGAATCGATGGACGCGGAACTCAGGGAATTGGCGCACTGACTGGACAATCAATGAATGCATCACAAAATCCTTTCTGACCTTAGGGCAAAAGGCCAGTGCCCCTAAAGGATTATTCCACACCTTTCTCCTTGTAGCAATGACTCCTACCAGGGAAAGGCAAGGCCAGTCACGCTTGCATTTTGTCACTTGTTCATTTCTCTTTGATTCAATGTATTTGAATCACCACTACACCTGGACACGAGGGACATCTGAGTATTAACACTACAGACTCACAGAAGTCCCGAGCATCCAGGAAAACGAGTAGAAGTGTCTTCTATAAACCCAGGAGGGAATGTGCTGGGGGACTGGCCAGGAGTGAACTCTGCTGAGGCCCTCTTTCTGAGTTTCTTTCAGGAACTGAATGTTTAGGCACTCCAGGAACACAGTTGATAGGAGGCAAGACGCAAATGGTTAATTCCCTCAATTACTAGCATCTCACTCACCTGGCAGTGATGTAGGGCTCTGAAACTCAGAAAAAAATCAGAAAACAGAACCTACGGAGGCCGGGTGTGGTGGCTGATGCCTATACTCCCAGCACTTCGGGAGGCCGAGGCAGGTGGATCACCTGAGGTTGAGTTCTATACCAGCCTGGTCAACATAGTGAAACTGTCTCTGCTGCTCACTTTGGGGAAAAAAAAAAAAAAAAAAAAAGACCTGCTGATCCTTTTGTAGTTGATGACTGGGTTTTCACGCTCATAGATGAAGTGTGCCTCCCTCAAAACTGGTTACATTGACACATTACCCATCTGACATGAAAAAGCGGCCTACTCCAAACTGAATTCCATCCCCTTAAAGTTCTTCCCTAGCACGGAGTGGGGGATGGCAGCCTGAGTGTTTTAAGGAGGAGGCTACAACACCTTAAGCAGAGGAAATGCACCTTCAGGGGAACTGCACTTATTAAGAATGCTTTTTTATCTTCAATCTGGGCGTCCAAGGGAGAAGGGAGAGAATAGTCACCGGTTTAGTTACAGTTTATGGTTAGGGCCAGTAAAGTCCCTTCCTCATCCCTCTTTTCCACTTATCACTAGAGACAGAAACTAAGAACCATGACTCCAGGCTGCTAAAAGCCTAAAGCAAAAGAAAACAGAACAAAAGGTGGGTTGCACAAGCTTGCTTGGAAACAGTAGAGGAATAGTGACATGCAGGGCTGACCTGGCCACAGGGAACCGACCCCAAATAGACCTAGTCGTGTTTCCTTTATCATTCACCTGATTGTTTCCTACTACTGCTCAGCTTACTTAATTCCAGACCCACAGCACCTGGAACCTTTGAATTGAGGACACGTTTGTGAGTGAGTTACTCCTTATATAACCCCTCAGGGAGCTGTCAGATCTGGGAGGATGCTAATTTTTTTTTTTTTTTGGAGACGGAGTCTCGCTCTATTGCCCAGGCTGGAGTGCAGTGGCGCGATCTTGGCTCACTGCAAGCTCCACCTCTTGGGTTCACGCTATTCTCCTGCCTCAGCCTCCAGAGTAGCTGGGACTACAGGTGCCTGCCACCATGCCTGGTTAATTTCTTGTATTTTTAGTAGGGATGGGGTTTCACCGTGTTAGCCAGGATGGTCTCGATCTCCTGACCTCATGATCCCCCATCTTGGCCTCCCAAAGTGCTAGAATTACAGGTGTGAGCCACCGCGCCTGGCTGAGGATGCTAATTTCATAACCAGAGACAATAGACTAAATGAACCATATCTTGGAAGAAAATGACTTTATTCTAATTAACTCACAAAGAATAAAATCATAACAGCTAGTTTAAGGAGGTAACACATTTTGCCCAGTCCCAAATTCTACAGAGTAGGAACACACCCCCTTCCATTTCAGTTCTGAAGCAAGGAAGCTAGGAATGACAGGAGAGGTTTAACTGATGGTTACACTTTATACCTTCACT
>NW_012109352.1:176538-186453 GCF_000951045.1 Mandrillus leucophaeus | reverse complement strand
CGCCCGCCACCTCGCCCGGCTAGTTTTTTGTATTTTTTAGTAGAGACGGGGTTTCACCGTGTTAGCCAGGATGGTCTTGATCTTGTGACCTCGTGATCTGCCCGTCTTGGCCTCCCAAAGTGCTGGGATTACAGGCTTGAGCCACCGCGCCCGGCCGGAAAGTGAAAACATTTAATCTTCATTTACTTAAAAAATATTTTAGGCCGAACGTGGTGGCTCACACCTGTAATTCCAACACTTTGGGAAGCGAGGCCGAGGAGGGTGAATCACTTGAGGTCACGAGTTCGAGACCAGCCTAGCCCATATGGTGAAACCCCGTCTCAACTAAAAATACAAAAATGTAATCCAGCTACTCGGGAGGCTGAGGCAGGAGAATCGCTTGAACCCGGGAGGTGGAGCATGGGTGACAGAGCACGACTCCACCTCCAAAAAAGAAAAAATTAAATAAATATTTTTAGTAAAGATAGGGTCGCACTATGTTGCCTAACCTGGTCTCAAACTTCTGGCAAGCAATCCCCTCACTTCAGCCTCCCAATGTGCTGGGATTATAGGCATAAGTCTCTGTGCCCAGTCAAAAGTGAAAATATTTAAAAGCAGAGAGCCAACAGCTTTAACAAAATTCCAGTTATAACTAGAAAGATTCATAAAGATGCAAATAAACAAGAATTGTTATCTTGTGAAGCTTCAGGGAGGAAAAATGGCAGTATTATAGAAAAATGGATGGAGCAGTTTCAAGCACACCAGAAATACAAGAGCATATACACCTATGCTCATTAGACTAGAAAACCCATACACATCAGAAAGATGGGTAATGGCAAATATCAGGTAAAAGAGCACAGAACTACGCAAGATTTTTGATTCGTTAACTAAGATCAAGACAGGGTTAGTAAGAAGTGTCTCTGGGATGAAATATTCAAAGGGAAAAGTGGTTGTTTTTACAGTGAGTCAAGTGGACTGTTACAAGTCTACTCCTTGGGAAGTAGTACAATTTGTACAGTACTTGTTGGTGCTGGCCTAAGGCAATAACTCAACGACCAAATGTGGCTTTAAAACCCATTGTCTATTAACAGCACAGTGGGTTCTAAAATCAAAGACAAGTCCTACACATAAGGAACTTACAAACATCTGGGTTTTCTCATAAAATCCACCCATGGAAGGGAAATGCTGCCTAAATTCCCACCTGGTAAGTGATGTCAGGACTCGCAGGCTCAGCATTACTTCCTCCACTGAAGCCCCCAGTAATGGCATGACCCAGTGTGTGTCCCACAGCAGAGCCCACAGCCACGCCAGCTGCAGTGGTTGCCATCTGGGCCATCAGACCTGGCTGCCGGGGTGCAGCAGCAGAAGAGCCAACTGCAGATGGGGGTGCCGCTGCTGGTGGCTGAGCGACAGGTGCCGGCCTGGGTGCAGCTCTCATCTGAGGTGCCCGGCTATGAAAGAAAATAACAAAACATATCAAATTCCCAATTCCAACCAGTTTTGGAAATTGTCAACTTAACTTACATATTAAAATGGACCTCAAGATTTTCATTTCAAATTATTTACATCATTTTATCTCTTCAATTTTTTTTTTTTTTTTGGAGACAGAGCTTCGCTCTTGTTTCCCAGGCTGGAGTGCAATGGCTCAATCTCAGCTCATTGCAACATCTGCCTCCCAGACTCAAGCGATTCTCTTACCTCAGCCTTCCAAGTAGCTGGGATACAGGCACCCGCCACCACGTCCGGCTAATTTTTTGTATTTTTAGTAGAGATGGAGTTTTACCATGTTAGCCAGGCTGGTCTCAAACTCCTGACCTCAAGTGATCCACCTGCCTGGGCCTCCGGAAGTGTTGGGATTACAGGCGTGAGCCACCACCCCCGGCCACTTTAATCTTTTCTTGTAACAGTAATAGCCTAGGACAAACTAGTTTTTCCTGCTTTTTTGCAACCATTTCCATGTATTCACATAGCCCACAGTATCTTTAAAGACATATCCAATATGTCATAAGAAATATAGACTATTAAAAGTTAGAAAGATTCTTACAGAATTCATTCATTCAAGTATTAGGTTAACTACAAGGCGCTGGTAATAAAACTGTGAACAACAGACAAAAATCTCTGCATTCATGGAGTTTACATTTTATTGAGGGATCAAGTAACTAAAAACAGGCTGGGGAGTGGTGGCTCTTGTCTGTAATCCCAGTGATTAGGGAAGTGGAGGCGAAAGGATCATCTGAGGCCAGGACTTTGAGACCAGCCAGAGCCACATAATGAGACCCTGTCTCTACTAAAATATAAAATAGAATAAAGTCGCCAGGTGTGGTGCACAGGTGGCGCGCGCCTGTAGTTCCAGCTACTCTGGAGGCTGAGGTGAGAGAATAGCTTGAGCCCAGGAAGTCAAGGCTGCAGTTAGCCATGATTACGTCACTCACTACAGCCTGAGTTAGAGTTAGCCTCTGACTCAAAATATAAATAAATATTCTAATTAAGACCTAAAGATGGTCAACTGGGGAAATAATCTAGTCCAATTCCTTCATTTTACACATTAGAAAACAAGACTGGCGAAAGTGACTCGTCTGAACTATTATACCAAAAGCAACTTCAACTATTCCTCATCTGTTCAACGTTCAGATGCTTTCAACAATTTTGAGACCCCCTTCTTAAATAACAAAAGACTAATTATGTCCTGCATGTATTTAAAAATCTCCATATGTATCACGCTCCCTCTGACCATTTCCGGATCATTTCCTTGGGTGTTCTTTTCCCCCAAATCAGGCTAGGTCAAAGGTTATGCCTTCCTAGCACCTGGCCATAACGTTATGCCTTTCCCGTTGTTTGGATAGGAAGCTTTTTCTGTAAGTGAATTCCCTCCCCACACTCCCCTAACACACGTTTTACGCTCCATCTACCCCCGACTGGCCGAGGCAAGCCCCCGCCGCAGCCGGCCTTGGTTCGCCCCCGCCCGTGGCCTCCCTCTGCGTCATTGCCCCAGTAGGGTCCTGACGGCCACGCTTTGGTCTCAAACCCCGCGATGGTCTCACCTGGCCGGAGGGGCCATGCGGGAGGTGCGGCTTCGGCTTCCACGCGGCATCCTAGGTACTCGACGGCTCGGCCTCTGGACCTGTAACAACCCGCGAAGAGCTAAGCGACTTCTGAGAAGACCGGAAGACGGGAGGCGGAGCTGGCCTTAATGCGCAGCCAACCAGCACACAGGCAGAGGACTTCCGTTCTCCGACGTCTCCGCGGCCTGAAGGTCACTGGAAGAGGAGGACGTCACGGGGACGCCTCGTCCTTCGCGACCGACGTCATGAACTTGGCGCCAAGATCTTTAAAACCTGGAAGTTCCTGTGGTTGGTCCGCAAACCTTGTCCTCCGGTCCTCGCATCAGACCGCTTAGCATTTTGCTTCCTAGCGCAGCTGAACCATCGCTGCTTCCTTCAAACATTTGTATTAAATCCAACCTTAAGAGTGCCTCACATCTCTGGCTGGATTGCCAGGGGACCTTGGGCAGATTGCTTAGCTTTTGTGAGCATTCAGTTATAAGGGCAAATATTTTTGGAGGCACAATGTGGACGCGTAGTATGAACTGAATGAAAGAAATCGTTTTCGCCAAGAATCGAGAGTTGAGTTAGTTCTATTTGGTATTTCTTGTCTGTGGATCCAGTCAGCAAAAGTTTAATTCAGGCAGCAATAATGTTTTACATTTATGTGTTACTATTTATTTTCAGTTCCTTTTCGTATGTATTACAGAATTTGCGTCCAGAATTGGGATAGTAACCATACACTGGTAAATTCAACAAAAATTTACTGAGTGGCTAGCTAGGTTCTGGAGATACTTCACCAAATCAGGTAAGATTCTACCTTCACGAAGTTAAGTTTCACGGAGGGAAGACACAAACACCTATGTAAATCAGGTGGTGGTGACATGAAAAGCGAGGAAGGAGACTGGAAATTAAGAGGTTATGCAAGGCGGGGGTCATTTGAACCGAGTCCTTGAAGAGGTTGGGGGAGGCAAGCCATGTGTTTATGAAGGATAAGAACGTTACAGGAAGAGAGAACAGCAATTGCAAAGGCCCCAAGGATCTGTGCTTTAGTAATACTTGGTGTGAAATGCTTTTTTTCTTTTTTTTTTTTTTGAAATGTAGTCTCGCTCTGTCTCCCGGGCTGGAGTGCAGTGGCGCGTTCTCGACTCACTGCAGCCTCCGCCTCCCGGATTCAAGCGATTCTGTCTCAGCCTTCGGAGTAGTTGGAATTATAGGCGCACGTCAACACCCCTGGCTAATTTTTTATTTTAGTGGAAACGGGGTTTCACCATGTTGGTCAGGCTGGTCTCGAACTCTTGATCTCAGGTGATCCACCCACCTCGGCCTCCAAGTGCTAGGATTACAGGCATGAGCCACCAGGCCCAGCCTGAAATGCTTTCAACAGTTACATTAAGCATCGCTAAAGTAAGGGGAAATTTGACTAGTGGCATTTCATAATGGGCTCATGAGAAAGTCCCTTGCAGTTGGCAGTGAGGTTTATTGAGGAGAGGAAGCAGAGATGGAACCCCCATTTCTGCTTGATGTCAATCAGAAATTTCTCCCTTCCACCAGAGGAAGTGGAGTTTTAAAACAGCCTTCCCATGTCCCAGCAAGGGCAGAATGTACTTGAAACTAAAGGGTGAATAATGTGGGAGCTAAGCTATGAGGATGCAAAGGCAAAAGAATGATATAATGGGCTCTGGGGATTTGGAGGGATGTGCTAGGGGGATAAGGGATAAAAGACTACACTGTTCAGTACGGTGTACACTGCTCGGGTGATGGGTGTATCAAAACCTCAGAAATCACCACTAAATAACTTTTCTATGTAACCAAACACCACCTGTTCCCCCAAAACTATTGAAATAAAAAACATTAAAAGATCGTTCGAACAAAAAAAGGGCGAATAATACAAAAACCTTTTGTAAAAAACAAAGCTTTATTATTACATAACTTCTTAAAGGAATGAATGCTTTACAAATAATATGACTTTTTACTTGCTTTTAGATAATTCATAAGCAGAGATGAAGAAAATGAGTCTTACATAGGATACATCCTGGCACAAGAAGAGTTTAGAGTGAGGAGAACTTTGGACAATTCAAGACAGAAAGGAATCCAGACCAGAACAGACACCATTTTACTCAAACGTGGCTAAGTCATTCATTCCTAAATTGAAAGAATATTAGATGTTCATACAAGGTTATTTTGTGTTGGTAAGGGATTGGAGAAAACCCAAATTCCTGCCAATAGAAAATTGGTTAAAAAAATAATGGCAGGCCGGGTGCGGTGGCTCACGCCTGTAATCCTAGCTCTTTGGGAGGCCGAGGCAGGCGGATCACGAGGTCAACCGATCGAGACCATCCTGGCTAACAGGGTGAAACCGGTCTCTAGTAAAAATACAAAAATTAGCCGGGCGCGGGGGCACGTGCCTGTAGTCCCAGCTACTTGGGAGGCTATGAGGCAGGAAAATGGCATGATCCTGGGAGGCAGAGGTTGCAGTGAGCCAAGATTGCACCACTGCACTCCAGCCTGGGCGACAGAGTGAGACTCCATCTCAAAAAAAAAAAAAAGGCATATTCACATAATAGGCAACTATAAAAAAAGAATGAGGAATCTTCTCTGTATATTAATATGAAATGATTTCCAAAATAAACTACAAGTGATAAAAAAGCAAGGGACAGAATTGAGTACAGTGTGCTATTATTTGTGTAAAACAAACAAAAAGATCATATTGTATATGCATAAAATATCTGAAGTTGATAACACTGGTTGCCTTTAGGCAGTGGGACTGGGTGTCTGTGGTGGGGGTAGGGGCATTCAGTAGCTTTTGGATTTTGAAGCAGTTAATGTATTCTATCCAAAAAACAAATTAAGAAAAAGTTAATTGAAACAAAGAACAAAAAACTCAGAATTGAAAATACCAGAATTCTGCTACATATCATTTATAGTTTGCTGAGACAGATGTGTGAAGTTCACTCTGTTTTTCTGAGATGGAGTTTCGCTCTTGTTGCCCAGGTGCGATCTTGGCTTGCTACAACCTCTGCCTCACAGGTTCAAGCAATTCTCTTGCCTCAGCCTCCCAAGTAGCTGGGATTACAGGTGTGCACCAGCATACCCGACTAATTTTGTACTTTTAGTAGAGATGGGGTTTCACCATGTTGGTTAGGCTGGTCTCAAACTCCTGACCTCAAGTGATCCACCTGCCGCGGCCTCCCAAAGTGCTAGAATTACAAGTGTGAGCCACTGCGCCTGGCCAGTTCACTCTTTAGTAAAATTTCTACAGCAACTTCTCATTCCATGGTGATTTCAGTCACTCTCAACAAATTTACTTATAGTTACCAATATTTGAACTTTTGCAGGTGTTATCATAGATATGACATTGGCTGAATGGACTCTTGAATATTGTAGTAAACCTTCTGCTCAAATTAGGTAACAGGCATTTGAAGTTTTAAAATTATGCAAACTGTGTTCCAGAAATTTTACCTCTAGCAATTTAAGAAACTGTCATGATTGTACCAATAAATGTGTTGTAGGGATGTTCATTTAACAAAATGTATAAAACAGAGAAAACTTGTAAACAACCTAAGTGTCCTATAATAGAATTCGTTAAATAAGTTACGATATATACATATGATGAAATGTATGCAGCCATGAAAAAATGTTATGAGGGGCTGGGCACAGTGGCTCAAATCTGTAATCCCAGCCCTTTGGGGAGCCAAGGTGGGCAGATCACTTGAGGTCAGGAGTTTCAGACTAGCCTGGCCAACATGGTGAAACCCCATCTCTACTAAAAATACAAAAAATTAGCTGGGTGTGGTGGCTCATGCTTGTAATCCCAGCTACTTGGGAGGCTAAGGCAGGAGAATTGCTTGAACCCAGGAGGTAGAGGTTGCAGTAAGCTGAGATTGCACCATTGCACTCCAGCCTGGGCGACAAGAAGGAAACTCCGTCTCAAGAAAAAAAAAAAAATTAGGAAAGAATATTTGACATGAAAGGAATTTTTACAATACATACATTGCGTGAAAGAGCAGATTACATGATACTACACAGTGTATTTATATTTTGAGAAAGTAAATATATATTTTGAATATTGGAATTATATATACCCAACTAATAATGTTATCCATTGAGTCATGGAATTATAAGTGATTTTTTTTTTTTGCTTGTCCCTATTTTCCAGTTTTTCTACAGTGACCATACTTGCAATAATTAAACATAGCATGGTAGTTTAAAATATGTCCACAAATTATTTGATACTCTCTTCAAAAGGTGGAGCCCAGTCCCTGTCCCCTTGAGTGTGGGCTGCGTTGCCTAATTCCCTTCTGACAGATAGTAAAAGCAAAAGTGATGGTTTGCAACTTTGCAAACTACATCATAAAAGGTAC
This sequence comes from Mandrillus leucophaeus, assembly GCF_000951045.1. NCBI lineage: Eukaryota > Metazoa > Chordata > Mammalia > Primates > Cercopithecidae > Mandrillus > Mandrillus leucophaeus. The sequence goes on along the minus strand of NW_012109352.1, from coordinate 179,069 downwards.
TGTGGCTTCCTCCTTGTTCACTGTTTGATTACTCACTTGGGAAAGCCAGCTGTCACACCATGACAGCTAAGCAGCCTGTAGAGAGGCTCATGTGACAGAAACTGAGCCCTCAGGTCAGCAGTCACATAAGTGAGCCACCTTGGAAACAGGCTTTAGGTGACTGCAGTCTCAGTAGATAGCTTGACTGCAATGTCATGAGACACCCTGAGACCAAATGACCCAGCTATGCCACTCCAGAATTCCTGACCCACAGAAATGGAGATCCTAAGTATTTTTTTATATTTGTTTATTTTTGAGACAGAGTCTCACTCTGTCACCCAGGCTGGAGTACGGTGGTGTGATCTTGGCTCACTGCAACCTCTGCCTCCCGGGGTTAAGTGATTCTCCTGACTCAGCCTCCTGAGTAGCTGGGACCACAGGTGTGCACCACCACACCTGGCTAATTTTTGCATTTTCTGTAGAGATGGAGTCTCACGCTGTTGCCCAGCCTGGTCTTGAACTCCTGGACTCAAGTGATCTGCCCACCTCAGCCTCCCAAAGTGTTGGGATTACAGGCATGAGCCACTGGGCCCGGCCCTAAGTATTTATTTTAAGTCACTAGGTTTGGAGTAGTTTGTTACATAGCAGTAGATAAGTAATACACATATTTCCTACAGTGACCGCATTTATAATTTAAATTTAATTAAAAAGGCCAGGCACAGTGTCTCATGCCTGTAATCCCAGCACTTTGGGAGGCTGAGTCTGGAAGATTGCTTGAGCCCAGGAGTTTGAGACCAGCCTGGGCAACATGGCAAAAACCCTCCTCTACAAAATACAAAAAAATTAGCTGGGTATGGTGGCGTGTACCTGTGGTCTCAGATACTTGGGAGACTATGATGGGAGAATCACTTGAGTCCAGGAAGTTGAGGTTGCAGTGAGCTGTGACTGTGCAACTGTACTCTAGCCTGCAGGACAGAGTGAGACTCTGTCTAAAAAAAAATGTGTTTTTGGCCAGGGGCGGTGGCTCATGCCTGTAATCCCAGCACTTTGGGAGGCCGAGGCGGGCATATCACAAGTTCAAGAGATCAAGATTATACTGGCCAACATGGTGAAACCCCATCTCTACTAAAAATACAAAAATTACCTGGGTGTGGTGGCACGCGCCTGTAGTCCCAGCTACTTGAGAGGCTGAGGCAGGAGAATCACTTGAACCCGGTAGGCAGAGGTTGCAGTGAGCCGAGATCATGCCACTGCACTCCAGCTCATTTTTTTAAATTAAAAAGTTCTAGTATCTAAATGAGCAAAATCACCAGGTGCAGTTGATCACACTTGTAATCTCAGCACTTTGGGGTATAGAGGTGGGAAAATCATCTGAGGTCAGGAGTTTGAGACCAGCCTGCTGTGAGCAGAGATTGCACTACTGCACTCCAGCCTGGGAGATAGAGTGAGACCCCATCTCAAAAAAAAACAAAACAAAAACAAAAACCCAAACATAAAAAACCAACAAATGCAGTTGAAAAGAACAGCATCAGCCAGGCACAGTGGCTCATGCCTGTAATCCCAGCACTTTGGGGGAGCTGAGGGTGGAGGATGGCTGAGCCCAGGAGTTTAAGACCAGCCTGGGCAACATGGTGAAAACCTGTCTCTACAAAAAATACAAAAGTTAGCCAAGCATGGTAGCATGCACTTGTAGTCCCAACTACTTGGCACGCTGAGGTGGAAGGATTGCTTGAGCCTGGGAGGTCGAGGCTGAAGTGAGCCATGATTGCACCACCACACTCCAGCCTGGGCAACAGAGCAAGACCCTGTCTCTACAAACAAACGAACAAACAAAAAACACATAAACACAAAACAGAACAGAATCATTTCCTTATCGATAGTTTGAAGGAAGTGAATTGCCTGTAAAAGTTTAGTGTGAGGCCAGGCATGATGGCTCATTCCTGTAATCCCAGTGCTTTCGGAGGCGGAAATGGATTGTCTGGGCCCAAGAGGTTGAGGCTGGTGCTTGTGCCACTGCACACCAGAAGCCTGGGCAACAGAGCTTGCCCCCGTCTCAGAAGAACAAAACATGGTTTACCACAACCAACAGGACAATTCTGGATAAAACTATATATGAAATATTTACTGCTGTGCTCAACAAAGTAGTATAGAGGCCAAGGGCAAAAGTCCTGGGGTCAGGCTACCTGGTCTGCTATCTAATTAGCTGTGTCATCTTTGGAAAGGTACTTGAACTCTCTGTGCCTTAGAATCTCTTTTCTAAAATGTGGGCTGGGCACAGTAGTTCATGCCTGTAATCCCAGCACTTTGGGAGGCTGAGGTGGGTAGATCATCTGAGGTCAGGAGTTTGAGACCACCCTGGCCAACAAGGTGAAACCTGGTCTTTATGAAAAATACAAAACTTAGCCAGGCATGGTTGTGGGCACCTGTAATCCCAGCCACTTGGGAGGCTGAATCTGGAGAATTGCTTGAAACCAGGAAGCAGAGGTTGCAGTGAGCCAAGATCATGCCACTGCACTCCAGCTTGGACGACAGAGCAAGACACTGTCTCAAAA
>NW_012109352.1:174299-176488 GCF_000951045.1 Mandrillus leucophaeus | reverse complement strand
AAAAAAAAAAAAAAAAAAAAAAATGTGGATAGCAGCATCTACCTCGAAGAATTGTTGTGGGATCAATAGTGTGGAGAACCTAGCAACTATAAAAAAAATTTCAGGACCCCATATAAATTTATCACACCAAGGGGGAAGTTACACCCTGATCGAGTCGCATAGCATGTTTGTAACTTCTGGTTCTTAAATTATAATTTATTCTTTCCTTATTTTCATACTGTAAATGACTATGAGAGAGCAGAGACTAGACCTCCTCGCCTTCCAATCACTCATCTTTGTTAGAGATTAACTGCCTCCTTTATTATTCTGTACCTAACTCACACCAGATGGCACAAAAGACCCCATGACTTACATATTCAGTGTGAAAGGTTAAACACACCTTTCCCGGAAAAAAGACCACCTCATCTGGGTGCAGTCACTCATGCCTGTAATCCCAGCACTTTGAGAGGCTGAGGTAAGTGGATCTCTTAAGCCCAGGAGTTTGAGACCGGCCTAGGCAACGTGGCAAAACCCCGTCTCTACAAAAAATACAAAAATTAATTGGGTGTGTTGGTGCGCGCCTGTAGTCCCAGCTACTAGGGATGCTGAGGTGGGAGGATGGCTTGAGCCTGAGAGGTTGAGGCTGTAGTGAGCTGCTATGGTGCCCCTGCACTCCAGCCTGGGTGACAGAGTGAAAGAAAGACCCCCTGGACTAATCAGATTAACTATGTATTAACCCTTAAACGGAGAGATGCTTTAATTCAGCTAAGCTTCTCTAAACTTTGTAAGTGATCCCAAACTTCTAAGCCTCGGACCACTGACTTCCACTCTTCTGTATCTGTGCTTCCCAGGTGGCCCTCCTAAAACTCTGTGCATGAATAAACTCCCTTTAGATTCTGACCCTTTTGATTATTTGAGATTGGCACGCCATGCAATATACATTATAATATGCAAATATTAACCTTCAGAGTAGTCTATGACATTTTTAGGTAGAAATCTTTTTTTTTTTTTTTTTTTTTGAGATGTAGTCCTGCTCTGTCGCCCAGGCTGTAGCACAGTGGCATGATCTGGGCTCGCTGCAACCTTGGCCTCCCAGGTTCAAACAATTCTCCTGACTCAGGCCCCCGAGTAGCTGGGATACAGGCACCCACCACCACGTCCAGCTAATTTTTGTATTTTTAGTAGAGATGGGGTTTTGCCATGTTTGCCAGGTTGGTCTTGAACTCCTGACCTCAGGCGATCGGGCTGCCTCGGCCTCCCAAAGTGCTGGGATTACAGGAGTGAACTACTTAGTGTACTCCTAAACTACATTTAGGTAGAAATCTTACACATATTCCTATCTTTGGTCTCTCTCTGCTTATCTTTGTGACCTTTTCTTTACAGATAAGAACAAATCATTTGTGGACTTGAAAAGAGTTACCATAGTAACTGAAAAAAAACCAGGAGAGTTAAAATGCCATTCTTGCTCCTCTCTTTTAATTAATAAACCCTCAAAAGGCTAATCCACTTGGACACTACTTAATTAACAATCAAGTAAGGAAAAGATATGGAAGCAGTAAACTTAAGTGACAGGGAAAAGTTCTGTTGACCAAACATGGATTCTCTCCTCCTCAGAAACAAGTTACAGTTGGAGTTACAGAAAATACTTTGAACAGGTCCTTCGGTATCCTGTAGGAAATCAGACAAAAACACAGATCAGTTACTTTTTTTGTTTTTCTTTTTTTGACACAGGGTCTCACTTTGTCACCCAGACTGGAGTGAAGTGGGGCGATCATGGCTCACTGCAGCCTCAACCGCCTGGATTCAAGCAATCCTGCCGCCTCAGCCATGCAAGTAGGGGACTACAGGCACGCACCACCACCCCCAGATAATTTTTTGTATTTCTGTAGCAACGTGGTTTCACCATGTTGACCAGGCCAGTCTGGAACTCCTGAGCTAAAGCGATCCGCCGGCCTGGGCCTCCCAAAGTGCTGGTATTACAGGCCTGAGCCACTGGGCCCAGCCCAATTACTTTCTTCAGTCTGAGCATGAGCACCGGAAGAAAAGCTCTTACTTGCATATTTTTTTTTAGAGACAGGGTCTCCCTCTGTCACCCAGGCTGGAGAGCAGTGGCGCAATCTTGGCTCACTGAAACCTCAACCTCCCGGGCTCGATCGCGCACACACACACACACACACACACACATATATATATATATATATTTTTTTTTT
>NW_012109352.1:156064-173369 GCF_000951045.1 Mandrillus leucophaeus | reverse complement strand
TGTGGCCACCTGTGGCCACCCGTGGCCACGCGCCCGTGTCTGGGCGCTCCTGGAAGACCCAGCAGCCCCGCCTCGAGTTCCGATGGGCTCCGCTTGTGAAGCGGGGGTGCCTTCAGCGGCGTCATAGAGGCAGACCTTCGAGGACGTCACAGTGGCGGTACAGTGCCTAGAGCAGGGCTGTCTTTTCCTTGGAGTGGAGCCTGGTAACCCGGACATCCCTGTCAGGTCCTGTAGGTTGCTGGAGAAGGGTAGTTGACAAACTCCAACTCAGCACAGGATTTATGTTGGTCAAAAATAGGAAACTATGTTCACGCGCGGCAGAGGCGGGAGGATCCCTTCAGGTCAGGCGATCAAGAGCAGCCTGGGCAACACGGGGCGACCCCATCTCTGAAGTCCCACCTCAGCCCCCCAGCTGCTTGAACCCCAAGGTTCAAGGCTTCAGTGAGCTATGATCCCACCACAGCACTGCAGTCTGCGAGACTGAGGTAAATTCTGTCTAAAAAAATAAAAAAGAAAACTATCCAAGTGTGCAACAGGGAGGGACTGCTTAAAGAAAACATGAGGCTGGCTGGGCCCTGTAATCCCAGTATTGTCAGAGGCGGAGGCGGGAGGATGGATGGCTTGGGCTTAGGAGTTCGAGACCGGCCTGGGCAACATGATGAAACCCCGTCCCTACAAATGATACAAAAATTAGCCGGAAGTGGTGCACGCCTGGCCTAATTTTTGTATTTTTTTGTAGAGACAGGGGTCTCGCTATGTTGCCCAGGCCGGTTTCGAACTCCTGGGTTCAAGCGATCTTCTCACCTTGGCCTTTAGAGTTGTTGGGATTATAGCTGTGAGCCACCACACCCTTCCTGGGTTAGGCTATTTAATAACATAAGAAAGTGTGGTGGCTCACGCCTGTAATCCCGGTACTTTGGGAGGCCAAGGCCGGTGGATCACCTGAGGTCAGGAGTTCGAGACCATCCTGGCCCATGTGGTGAAACCTGGTCTCTACAAAAAATGCAAAAATTAGCTGTGTGTGGTGGCACATGCCTGTAATCCCAGCTACTCAGGAAGCTGAGACGGGAGAATTGCTTACACCGGGGAGGTAGAGGTTGCAGTGAGCTGAGGTTGCACCACTGCATCCCAGCCTGGGCGACAGAGCGAGACTCCAGAGTTTGAGACCAGCCTGGGCAATGTAGTGAAACCTTGTCTCTACAAAACAGACAGACAAAAAAAGCCAGGTGTACCTGTGTCCACCTGTGGCCCCAGCTACTTAGGAGGCTGAAGCAGGAGGATCACTTGAGGCCAGGAACTCAAGGCTGCAGTGAGCTATGATCATCCCACTGCTCTCCATCCCGAGCAATAGAATGAGACCATGTCTCTAGATAGCTAGCTAGATAACTGATACGTAGTTTTCTGTTGGAAATTTTTTTCCTAGATTTGAACATGTTTTTCTAAAGTAGCATTCAACACATCAGCATTTTACAGTGTTATTAGTTGTTAATATGATTCTGTTTTTCTGAAATACAGTATCCTTCACAAGCAGTTTTGTCTTTCAAAGTACATAGATAGGTCCTTAAGTGAATTTGTCTTATGTTGGCGACCTTGGTACCATTTTCTCCAGTTGACTGGAATAGTCAGTCAATAATTTCAGGTCACTGTTGGCCTTAGAAGAAGAGCCCAAAGGCAACAAGCAAATGTGCTGGTGTCCAATCACCTTCTAGAAACATTTTCACTTTCCTGTAAGGTTTCCCTTGATGAACATAGAAGTAGTGTATGTAGAACTGACCCAGTGCTGCCGTGGCAACTTCGTATATTAGGCCAAATTTACATTTCTTACTTTTATGAGAGGCACCTTGGTAGGCTAGTGGAGTTACACACGAAGTCTGATCTCAGCTGCACTGTCCAGAGATGCAACACGGTCCAATCAAATAACATTCTCTGAGCCTGTTTCTTTAGCTGTTAAATAAGAGTAATAATTATATCCATCTAAAAAGACAGTTTAGTGTATCTGAGTGGTCTTTTATTTTCTATGAAACTGTCTTTAACATAGTAATTGTTTTAATTGCAATACCACATTTGTGTTTTGTTTTTGTTTGAGATGGAGTCTATTTTTTTTTGAGATGGAGTCTTGCTGTTGTTGCCCAGGCTGGAGTACAGTGGCATGATCTTGGCTCACTGCAATGCCCACCTCTTAGGTTCAAGTGATTCTCCTGCCTCAGCCTCCCGAGAAGCTGGGATTATAGGCGCCCACCACCACACCTGGATAATTTTTTTTTTTTTTTTTAGTAGAGATGGGGTTTCATCACGTTGCCCATGCTGGTCTCAAACTTCTGACCTCAAGTGATCCACCCGCCCTGACCTCCCAAAGTGCTAGGATTATAGTTGTGAGGCACTGAGCCCAGCCTCTTTTTACATAAGAATTTCTTGGTTGGGCGTGGTGGCTCACGCCTATAATCCCAGCACTTTGGGAGGCCAAGGTGGGAGGATCACCTGAGGTCAGGAAGCATTTATTATGTATTTATATGCCCGATATTATGCGAAGCACTTTTACTATCTTCTTTACTACTTTACTATCTTATCAAATCTTCAGGATAGACTTTATCAAATCTTCAGGATAGATCTTCAGTTCTTGTGACTACAAGAGGATACTAAGGCTCTGACAGGAGAAGACATGTGGCCAGCCTGTGTCCCCAGAGCCTATGATCTTACCATTAGGTTACAGTGCTTCTAGGGAGCACATGTTGTGAGGTTTTTGCTTTAAAATGAACCAATAAAAAAACAAAGGCAAAAAAGGCATAAGCTATTAAAACATGGGAGAAACACTAACAGAACCTTAAGCACATAACTAAAAATATTATGGAAATGTTATTGAATTCATTAGCAAATTTACTCTAATTCTAGATTTTCATTGAGGGATATGTTATATTACTCATAATGAAGAAAAAATGTTCAAGTATATTAACATAAATATCATCAATATGGTTTATCATGTTTAAATGTTCATTTAAAGGAATTCAGTTAAAATTCTGCATATCATACAATATTATAGCTTGCTAGATTGCAAAGTAAATAGTCATCCAAATAAAAACACCAAAGCACATGATGTTTTTCACTGGCTGTTGCTATTTTTAGGTGAGCATTTGATATATACCAACAGATAGATAATAACATATTGCTAATTTCTTTCATCGTCATATAAAGGTGGGTTCAGGATAGAATAGCATAAGGCAAAGAAGAATTTGAAATCTAACATCAGTTTGGTGATGTATCAAGATAAAAGCAGAGGCCGGGCATGGTGGCTCACACCTGTAATCCCAGCACTTTGGGAGGCCAAGGCGGGTGTATCATGAGGCCAGGAGTTCGAGACCAGCCTGGCCAACATAGTGAAACCCTGTCTCTACTAAAAACTACAAAAAAAATTAGCTAGGCGTGGTGGCGGGCACCTGTAATCCCAGCTACTCAGGAGGCTGAGGCAGGAGAATGGGTTGATCCCGGGAGGCAGAAGTTGCAGTAAGCTGAGATCGCACCATTGCACTGCAGCCTGGGCAACGGTGCGAGACTCTGTCTCAAAAAAAAAAAAAAGATAAAAGTAGAGACAATAGGGGTATCTTGGTGAATACCAAATTTAACAAAGCAGATTAAGAGAAACAGTATAAAAAAATTCTATTAAATCCCTAAGATCCAGGGCTTTGCAATAAATATGTAAGTAAATCCCCAATATCCATGCTGAAAGTTTAAAAGAAATAATGATAATTAAAGAAATACAACTTTTCCTTAGCTTTGCAGTAATCTAGAAAGAAAGAATGTTTCTAATATTTAGACAGACACTACATAGCACCTTACAAGGAGAGACGTGTAAGGATGGCATGATTCACCAGCAGCCCTGGTCTTGTGCACGGTACCCCCATAACGAACAGTAACTCCACTGTGTAAATGCTCATGAACACAGGATTACAGGACTTTTCCAGTTTAGACATACCACATTTTCTTTCAGACAATTCTTCAACTTGTTTATGAAGATCAGCGATATGATTATTCCATTTCTCTGAAAACTGAGCAAAAGTTGACTCTCAATAATACTTCCCTATGTCAGAGCAGCACTAACATGTAATGACTTATTTCCTATATTTTACATCCTAACAATCCATATCATTTTACTGCTTTTGAAAATTTTTTTCCCTTTTTTGGTGGTTCTTAGAATTAGTTTAATAGGAGACTGTAAGAGAAGTTTTAAAGTTTAGTATCTCTAAAAGTCTTTTAATTTCTGAAAAGCAGAAGGGCAGAGATGAATCAAATTAAACACGACAACAGGGAGGCCACAATGAGGAGGTCTCCAGGGGTCTGTTAGCAAACTTCCTAAAACATGTCTTAGCTGTGTGGAAATAAGACTTTACAGTGGTCGGGTATGGTGGTGCAGGCCTGTAATCCTAGCATTTTGGGAGCAAAGGTGGGCAGATTGCTTTGGGCTCAGGGCAACAGAGCAGAAACCTCCCTCCTCCAACCCCACCCCCGCCCCCATCTCTACCAAAAATACAAAACTGAGCTGGGCGTGGTGGCAGGTGCCTGTAGTCCCAGCTATTCAGGAGGCTGAGGCAGGAGAATCACTTGAACCCAGGAGGCGAACATTGCAGTGAGCCGAGACTGCACCCCACTGCCAGCCTGGGCGACAGAGTAAGACTCCATCTCAAAAAAGAAAGAAAGGGGAAAAAAAAAGGTTAAGAGTGATCCAGACCTTAAAAATACAAGTTTAAGAGGGACCCTGGCTGAGTGTGGTGGCTCATGCCTGGGACTATGAGAGGCGGAGGCGGGTGGATCACGAGGTCAAAATATCTAGACCATCCTGGTCAACCTGGTGAAACCCCGTCTCTACTAAAAATTTATACAAAAAATTAGCCAGGCGTGGTGGCACACAGTTGTAGTCCCAGCTACTCAGGAGGCTGAGGCAGGAGAATGGCGTGAACCCTGGAGGCGGAGGTTACAGTGAGCCAAGATCGCGCCACCACACTCCAGTCTGGCGACAGAGCGAGACTCCGTCTCAAAGAAAAGAAGAGGGTCCCCAAAGCAAAAGCAAAAAAATCCCAACCCCAACACTTTTTCTCCCAATCCCAATCACTGAAACACCAGGAGGGTGTAATAGTTTTGAAGCCTAGCTGTAGTAGGCTGATCGTGACCCCCCAAAATGTCCATATCCCAATCCCAGGAATCGGTGAACATGACCTTATATGGCAAAAGGAGCTTTGCAGATATAATGGAGTTAAGAATCTTTGGCCGGGAGGATTATCCCAGCTTGTCCCTGCAGGGTTGATGTACTCACCAGGATCCTTATAAGAGAAAAGCAGGTGATGGAGAGGGTGGGAGGTGTAGTGATGGAAGCAGGAAACACGAGTCATTCAAAAAGGGCAGCAAAAGCTGAGGAGTGAAGGCGCCCCCAGGGCCAGGAAATGGATTCTCCCGGAGAGCCTTGTAAGGCACCAAACCTGCTCCCACCTTGACTCAGTGGGACTGACTAGAATTCTGACCTTCAGAACTTTAAGGGAATACATCTGTGTTGTTTTAAGCAACTAAGTTGTGGTAATTTGTTGCAGCAGCAACTAGAAACTAGTATTGTAGTGAAGCCTCAAAACCCACCTGAAGGGGCGGGGAGTGGTGGCTCATGCCTGTAATCCCAGCACTTTCTGAGGCCAAGGTGGGCAGATGACTTGAGGTCAGGAGTTTGAGACCAGCCTGGCCAACATGGTGAAACCCTGCCTCTGCAAAGAATACAAAAATTAGCCGGGCGTGGTGGCACATGCCTGTAATCTCAGCTGCTCAGGAGGCTGAGACATGGGAATTGCTTGAACCCAGGGGGGTGAAGGTTGCAGTGAGCCGAGATTGCACCACTGCACTCTAGCCTGGGTGACAGAGCGAGAATCTGTCTTTTTTTTTTTTAAAAAAAAAAAAAAAAAAAGCAAAAAACAACCGATCGGAAGAAGGTTTCCAGTTCTGTCAGCTGTCTTCCACCCAACCCCTAGAAGCAGACTTTCCTTTGCTGTGGGCCGTGAACAGGCAGAAAGAAGCATCTCCTCATGCAGAGGCCTACCCAGGAGAAACCCAAGGGAAGGCACTGCTGGGCCAGCCCCTCTGGCAAGGCCATTTTCTTTACACAGTTTTACTCTCACTCTGTCTCTCAGAATGGAGTGCAGTGGCAAGATCTCAGCTCACTTCAACCTCTGCCTCCCCAGTTCAAGCGATTCTCTTGCCTCAGCCTCCCGCATAGCTGGGATTACAGGTGTGTAGCATGCCTAGAGGAGATGGGGTTTTGTGATGTCGCCCAGTCTGGACTCGAACTCCTCACCTCAAGTGATCCACCTGTCTCAGCCTCCCAAACTGCTGGGATTACAGGAGTGAGCCACCGCACCCAGCACTCGCCAAAGCAGGCTTTTTCCAGGGGATCAGTCCTGGTCTGGTCTGGCTCTGCCCACTCTCCCTCTCACCTAGCTGGAATCCCTAGCTCCTTCTCAGTAGAGGAGTGTGGACCCCAACCCCAGCTTGGTATGGTTCAGATCTGCGTTTCACTCATGGAACCTGGCTGCTCCCCAGGCCCTGGAGAAAAACGGTCTCCCTGTGGGTATGATACAGGATGGGCCTGTCCCCAGGACCCTGTGAGAGGGAAGCCCAATGTCCCACCGGGTTGGCAGGGCTGGGGAAAGGTAGCCCCAAGACTAGAAAGAGGCAGCAGAGGGAGCAGGACAGTGCTCCCATGGAACTCATGCCACTGCCTGAGTGAGCGGAGGGAGGAGTGCACCCAGTGACGTCAGGGGGCAGAGAGGCGTGGTTCCAGGGTGGCTTTCCCCCTCACTTCCTGCCATGTTACTCTGATCCCCTCCAGGTGAGTCTGCCCACTTTGTGCCCAGGGTTGCCGCTGGGGCCTGTATCAGAACGCAGACCCCTATAGCCATGGCCCCAGGAGTGGGGCAGAGCAGGGAGCAGTTCTGGACAGAGGAGAGGCAGGCCAGGAGGGAGTGGGCCTCCAACTCCAGGAGGGGTCTCTTCCCATGGGTTCTGCTTTCCGGCCTCTCCTCCCTTTACTCCTGGGTTGATCAACTGGGGAAGAACTGAGGCAAGGTTTCTCACCCTCAGGTCCAGGGGTACAATGACTGGGCCCTTAGGAAGGTGTGAGACCCCTGAAACAATGTAAGGTTTTGTTTTGAGAGCGTGCACATGCATTTCTGGGAAAACGGTCCACAGCTCTTACTCTCAGCAGGCTCCACACTCAAAAAAGGTTAGAACTCTTGCTACAGAGCTGTGGGAGCACCTAGGTGAGGGGCCTGCCAAGGGCACTCTGGGGACTATCTGGACACTCCTGAGCCCACTGTCCCCTAGGCAGGCTGTGCTGCTTGGTATTTGCAGAGCTGAGGGGGTGGGGCATGTGGGGACTGTGAAATCACCCTGTGAGATGACCCACAGTCCTCAGCTGGGAAGGGAGGGGTACGTCTCCTGTCGCATCCTCCATCCCTAGACCGTGGGGCCAGGAGAACTGGTCCTTGCAGCAAGTGAAAAGCCTATTACCGACTTCTTCCCTGGCCATGTAGACAGTGAACCAGGGCAGTCATATCAAGTAAATGAGTAAATGCCTTGGTCTCTGTCACCGAGGTGACCAGTAGGCATTCCCAGGTGCAGTGAAGGTCCTGACACCAAGATATGCACCTGGCCACCTGAGGAAAGAGAAAGGACTATCCGAGCGGATGGGGCTGAGCTGGGTGTGGAGTGGTCCTTGTGGGTCTTGGTGAATGGGAGGGGGAGCAGCATGAGCCAGGCCTTGAGGCAGAAGGACAACCAGGAGACAGCCTGGAAAATGTGCTGGATCCACAAGGGTTCAAGGCTGGCCAGAGAGGGAGGTGGGGTGGGCTGAGAAGTCCTGAAGTCTGAAGATTGGCCCTGGAAGGCAGAAACCAGGTAAGGTGGGCAGTTACCTGCACCCTGGGGGCCAGGAGCATTCTTAGCCCAGAGCAGGCACCAAGATTTCTGGCTCTGGGTGTGACCTTGGTCTGGGGAAAAGCCCCAACCCCCACCAGGACCACCTGCTGCCCAGACTACTTCAGATGCTGAGCCCAAGCCAGGGGCAGGAAGCTGGCCTGATGCTTGGGGTATCCCGACAAAGTCCCTGGATCCCCCCAGCTCTGGGGCTAAAGGGGAATTATAGACCAAACCCCAGATGCCAGCTCTCAAACTAACACTGAGCCATCAGTGCCCACAGGGAGATAGAATCAGTGCACTTTCCATATGGGGAAACAGGCTCAGAGAAGTGCAAGAGCCTCACCCAATGCCCCAGACCAGGGCTCCAGGCCCAGGGTGTTTTGTTTGTTTGTTTGTTTTTTGTTTTTTTGAGACAGAGTCTCACTCTGTCGCCCAGGCTGGAGGGCAGTGACATGATCTCGGCTCACTGCAAGCTTTGCCTCCCTGATTCAAGCGATTCTTCTGCCTCAGCCTTCTGAATAGCTGGGATCACAGGCGCCTGACACCACACCTAGCTAATTTTTGTATTTTTACTGGAGACAGGGTTTCCTATGTTGGTCAGGCTGGTTTCGAACTCCTGACCTCAGGTAATCTGCCCACTTTGGCTTCCCAAAGTGCTGGGATTACAGGCATGAGCCATTGCGCCCGGCAGGCCAAGAGTGCTTTTTGTTACTGTGTCCGGAGGGCAGCAGCTGCTGTGATGTACCCACCTGAGCCTGGCAACATTCTCCAACTTTGGAAGCCCAGGAGCACGGCCCGTGTCCACAGATGCACCTGGCATGAGGTGCGCCCAGAGGGACAGAGGCAGATGAGTTTTGCCTCCTCCACTGGATTATGAGAGCCTTGAAGGAGACAAGGATCTGCTTGGGAAAGCCCTTGAGACTTAATGATCTATCGCATAAGGCTGGCAGTGAACAGTGAGCAACCTGAGGCAGTTTCCCTCGGGATAGATCCGCAGTGCCTGGATGGAACCTGGCTCAGACAGAGTTCAGTTCTCCAGGTCACTGAGGCATGGAGAGGTCACAGCTACCAAGTGTAGGAATCTAGATTCAAAGCCAACAGCATGACTCCAAAGTTCCTGCCCTAGCCCCTGGACCACCCACCTCTCGGGCGTCACCCTTGCAGGCTCATCAGATGCCCAGGCCAGCAACACAGCTGGCCAGGGCCAGGGAAACTTGGGAAGCCTCAGAGAACCCCCAGGTATTCCAACCTATTCTTGGCACCCTTGCCCCTCATTACCCTTTTTCCTGCTTCAACCTCACCCCCTACACAGAGCCTGGGCCACTTAACTTGGCATCAAACAGATGGCTCAATGAATCAGAGTCTGATCTTGAACAACAACAAGAAACAAAAAAACAAAAAACAAAAAAAAACCACTTAACAGATATACGGTTGCAAGTTAGAATGCTAAAGAACATAAACATGTAACAACTTAATGTACATATAAATTCAACAGATATCCAATCATTGTGACTGTGACACAGTAAAATATTAAAATACCATTTTCAAAATGTATACAAGCTTAATGATCTATTCAAAATACAAATCATCAACATAATTTGCCACTAATATCTCGTTCAGTCCCTTCACAGGACACATGATCCACTGGGAGTTAAGAGATTAGCAGCTGGCAGGCAGTGATACACAGCAAAAATGAAAACCAAGAGGTGAAATAATTCTGAAATAAAGAAGGTTTTAAAGCTAAGAGAAATTATTGAATTACTAAGTCATAAGCACTAATTTTGAGCCAACTAACTAATTACTATGAGATGATACAATGTCCTATGCTTTGGTAAATACAAACTATATTTAAACAATGTCTGTAATGGGACTTTCAAAATGCTCCTGGCTTTACAAAGATAAGATTACAATGTAGTAATACATTTTAAAGCATTTTCCCCTCCAGAGCATGCTGTAACTTTCATCAGTCACATTGACAGTCCAGAAGACGAAGGAAAAGGTCGTGGATTTCGCTGAGAACTTACCAGAGTTGAACTCCCTCACTTTCCGTTGCCCAGCATTGGCAGGTTCCAAGAGTGGTGGCTGTAGTGGCTCATTGGTCTTTGGTCTCTTAGAAGGTGGGGAATAATCATCATCTTGAAAAAGAAAAAATGGTCATTACTAAAGGAACCATCTTAGAGTTACAGCCACCTCCGGGTCAACTCCCAACATTCAAAAGTTGAGTGGAGGTTTAAAGCTATTTTGAGTATTAATAATTATTTCTGTATTGTGAACTTCAGCATACTTTTTTCTAGTTACATTTGAAATGTTATTCTTTTGGGATGTGCTCAAGTGAATACTGCTTTTTCCTCTGTCTTGCTTCACTACTTTTTAGTTTGCTTCATTTGAATCATCATTATAAATCTCCCTTTCTCCTCAAATAACTTTCAAGTTGATGCCAAGAACTATATTCTATTTTAAGCCTTTTGAGAAAAAACTTTAAACAAAGACAGTCAGTCACCTAAAGTTATACAAATGTAGAAGAAAGGGGATAAAATAAAGCTTAGATTGGAAAAAATGTTTAAGCTTATACAAAATTCAAGCATACATAAACAAAGGAAGCTGGATAATTGTATATACAAATACTTTTAACAAGTGCAAAATATATAGGTTTAAAGAAATAAGGCTGCCTGGGCGTGGTGGCTCACGCCTGTAATTCCAACACTCGGGAAGGCCGAGGCAGGCGGACCACTTGAGGTCAGAAATTTGAGCCAGCCTGGCCAACATGGTAAAACCCCATCTCTACCAAAAGTATAAAAATTAGGCTGGGTGCGGTGGCTCGTGCCTGCAATCCCAGCACTTTGGGAGGCCGAGGCAAGTGGAACACCTGAGGTCGGGAGTTTGAGACCAGCCTGACCAACATGGAGAAATCCCCATCTCTACTAAAAATACAAAATTAGCCAGGAGTGGTGGCGCATGCCTATAATCCCAGCTAGTGGAGAGGCTAAGGCAGGATAATCGCTTGAACCCAGGAGGCAGAAGTTGTGGTGAGCCAAGATTGCGCCACTGCACTCCAGCCTGGGCAACAAGAGCAAAACTCCATCTCAAAAAACAAACAAAAACAAGAAACAAAAATTAGCCAGTCGTGGTGGCACCTGTAATCCCAGCTACTCTGGAGGCTGAGGCAGAAGAATCGCTTGAACCTGGGAGGAGGAAGTTGTGGTGAGCCGAGATCGCACCACTGCACTTCAGCCTGGGTTACAGAGCAAGACCCTCTCTCAAATAAATAAATAAGGCTACATTATTTATGAAACAGATACTGTTGACTCAGTCACCAGAAAGCCTGTGTATAAATGAGCAGTGAGATATTCAAGCACAGCACACACACACTACTCAGGGCAGCTGTCATGAGAGTTCCATGCTCAGTTCCTTGTGGATACACCAGCAACTCACTCTGTTATGATCCTCCAATATACCTCATGTTAGAATTAGAGATATCGGCCGGGCGCGGTGGCTCAAGCCTGTAATCCCAGCACTTTGGGAGGCCGAGACAGGCGGATCACGAGGTCAGGAGATCGAGACCATCCTGGCTAGCATGGTGAAACCCCGTCTCTACTAAAAAATACAAAAAAGACTAGCCGGGCGAGGTGGCGGGCGCCTGTAGTACCAGCTACTCGGGAGGCTGAGGCAGGAGAATGGCATGAACCCGGGAGGCGGAGCTTGCAGTGAGCTGAGATCCGGCCACTGCACTCCAGCCTGGGCGACAGAGTGAGACTCCGTCTCAAAAAAAAAAAAAAAAAAAAAAAAAAGAATTAGAGATATCTGGGCCAGGTGCAAGGCCGAGGCAGGCAGATCATCTGAGGTCAGGGGTTTGAAACCAGCCTGGCCAACATGGTGAAACTCCGTCCCTACTAAAAATACAAAAATTAGCTGGGTACTCACCTGTAATCCCAGCTACTTGGGAGGCTGAGCCAGGTGAATTTCTTGAACCCCGGAGGTAGAGGTTGCAGTAAGCCAAGATAGCAAGATAGTGCCACTGAACTCCAGCCTGGGCGACAGAGCAAGGCTCTGTCTCCAAAAAAAAAAAAAAAAAAGGCAAAACAAAACAAAACAAAAAAAGAGTTAGAGACATCTGGATCAAATCAGCTGCCACTGTCATCTTCTAGTCCCACAAGTATCAGGTAACGTCCTATTAAGATTGCTACTCACACTCACATCTATAAAATACAGAAAATATCACTTTAAGAAATCTTTATTTATTTATTTATTTATTTATTTATTTTTATTTATTTTCTGAGACGGAGTTTCACTCTTATTGCCCAGGCTGGAATGCAATGCTGCGATCTCGGCTTACCACAACCTTTGCCTCCCAGGTTCAAGCAATTCTGCCTCAGCCTCCCGAGTAGCTGGGATTATAGGCATGTATCACCATGCACAGCTAATTTTGTATTTTTAGTAGAGACAGGTTTCTCCATGTTGGTCAGGCTGGTCTCGAACTCCCTACCTCAGGTGATCCACCTCGGCCTCCAAAGTCCTGCCAGAGAGGAGGGGCAGGAACAATAATGATGCACCTGGCAGAAGAGGTAATATTTTCCAAACATAAACATTAGCGTAACCTTACTGGACTTGTAAGAATTTTTTTTTTTTTTTTTTTAGTAACAGAAGCAGATTTTCCTGAACTGCATCATTTCAGCTAGCATTTATTTACTCAAGATTAAAATAATACAATAACTAAAAAAGTCAAGAGGTGGGCAGGCATAGTGCCTCAAACCTATAACCCCAACACTTTGGGAGGCCGAGGTGGGTAGATTACCTGAGGTCAGGAGTTCGAGGTGAGCCAGGCCAACGTGGTTCAAGCGATTCTCTTGCCTCAGCACCACAGTAGCTGGGATTACAGGCCTGTGCCACCATGGCCAGCTAATTTTTGTATTTTTAGTAGTGATGGGGTTTCACCATGTTGGCCAGGATGGTCTTGAACTCCTGACCTCAAGTGATCCGCCCACCTCAGCCTCCCAAAGTGCTGGGATTACAAGCATGAGCCACCGTGCCCAGCCAGGATTGCTTTCTTAGAGACCATCTGTGAGAATCAGAGATGTGGATCTACTCAAAATGTAGTAGGGGAAACCAATGGTCAAACCTCAGTAAGACGGAGTACAGTCATCAGGTCCAGAAAACTATTAATAGAAACAGGCTTGAAATCAAAGACTAAGACAGGGCTCTGGTCAGTAAATGTGTCTGGATCAGAGAAGACTCAGGATGTTACCAAATCGAACTGGCTCCCCTCACCCAGTGCAGTAAAGCCAAACATCCACATCGAGGTTTGGCAGCAGGAGAAAGGAGGGCATTTATTTGCAGGGCACCAAGCAAGGAGAATTGGGCAGCTACACTTAAGACATGACCTCCCGATGGCTTGTAAGCAAGGATTTTTAAAGGCGGGTAAATTTCAGGAAAGTAGAAATTGCAGATAAAATTGTAAACCAATACATGGAGGCTATACTTTGATTTGGCCCAAAAAGGCAGGATATTTTGAAGTGGAGAGTCTTGCAGGCCAGAGGTGGATTCAAAGACTCTGATTTGTGATTGGTTAAGGAAGTGAAGCTTTGTCTAAAAACTTGGGGTCAGCAGAAAGGAACGTTAAAGCCTGACCTGTGGTTGTGACTTCCTCTAGGCCCTGCAGGAAGAAATTTAGAACAAAGAATAGCAGCAAACGTTCGGTCCTCAGATCCCCCTTATCTGAGGTCTACACACCAGCAGATCTGTTTGGTGGGGCCTGGGTTTCTTCTGGGTTTCTTCTTCCTTATTAGGTTGCTCACTTCTCAGGGCTAGCTAGGCGCCTGGAATTTCCCTTAAAGGAACTCAAGATTTTCCTTTATTTCCATACTTGGGGGGCCCAGCAGGCTTCTCAGAGGGTTCCCTGCTCCTTCTCAGGGATGAGTGTGGTAAACATCTCTCAAGAAGCCTGTCTGCAGTGTGTTCTATCTCTCTGTAGGATAGCCAACTGTTTTTTGTTTTGTTTTGTTTTTTTGAGACAGGGTCCCACTCTGTCACCCAGACTGGACTGTGGTGGTTCCATATTGGCTCACTGCAACTTCTGCCTGTCAGGTTCAAGCAATTCTCCAGCCTCAGCCTCCAGAGTAGTTGGGGTTACAGGCATGCACCACTACACCCAGCTAATTTTTCGTATTTTTAGTAGAGATGGAGTTTCACCATGTTGGCCAGGCTGGTCTCGAACTCCTGACCTCAAGTGATCCATGGGCCTTGGCCTCCCAAAGTCCTGGGATTACGGGCATGAGCCACCGCGCCCGGCCTGGCCAACTGTTTTGTTTTGCCTGGGACATCCCTGGTTTTAGCACTGAAAAACTCATCTCCCGGGAAATCCCTTAGTCCTGGGCAAACTGGGATGGTTGGTCACCCTTGATACCTGACTTTTGCCTTGATTTAAAGGGTCAGAGGTGGGGCAGAAAGTATTAGACAGTCACAACCTATATCAGAAAGGAGGCTGCTGGGGACCCAGCAGAGTGTATACTCCTTGTAGGGCCCGTATATAATAGAACAAGGAGTTGACTGGCATGTATTCTGCTTTGTGACATTGCTAGTGAGGATGAAGAACGGCTCAGCACAATCAAGCCATGCAGAGCTGATTCAGCTACTTTCACACCTCCCTGGATCAGGGATTGTATATGACCCTGCTCATGCCTTTGCTGGTAAACCACTAGTACCCTTGGTAATAGCAGCCTCTGAATGTGGGCCATTGTGACAGGTCCTCCTACAGGAGTCTAACTTTGGAGAGTCCTATATCCCCAGTGGCAGAGAGCAAAAGCTGTGTGCTAGTGGGAAAGTGACCGCAGATGTGATCCAGTGCTTCATATGCACACTCATTTACTGACCTCAAAAGCAAATGCAACAAAACAAAACTTGACAACTGGGACCTAATTAAAAAGCTTCTGCACAGCACAAGAAACTATCAACAGAGTAAACAGACAACTGACAGAATGGGAGACAATATTTGCAAATTATACATCTGACAAAGGACTGATACTCAGATTCTATAAGAAACTTAAACACATCAACAAGAAAAAAAACCCCAGTTAACCCCATTAGAAAGGGAGCAAAGGACATAAACAGATACTTTTCAAAAGAAGACATACAAGTGGCTAACAAACATGAAAAAATGCTCAACATCATCAATCATTAGAGAAATGCAAATCAAAACTACAATGAGATACCACAGCACACCAGTAAGAATGGCTATTAATAAAAAGTCAAAAAACTCCACCAGTGGCCGGGTGCGGTGGCTCAAGCCTGTAATCCCAGCACTTTGGGAGGCCGAGGCGGGTGGATCACGAGGTCAGGAGATCGAGACTATCCTGGCTAACATAGTGAAACCCCGTCTCTACTAAAAATACAAAAAACTAGCCGGGCATGGTGGCGGGCGCCTGTAGTCCCAGCTACTTGGGAGACTGAGGCGGGAGAATGGCGTGAACCTGGGAGGCGGAGCTTGCAGTGAGCCGAGATCATGCCACTGCACTCCAGCCTGGGAGACACAGCGAGACTCCGTCTCAAAAAAAACAAAACAAAACAAAACAAAAAAACAAAAAACAAAACTCCACCAGATAATGGCAAGGTTGTGTAGGAAAAAAAAAAAAAACCTACTTATACACTGTTGGTGGGAATGTAAATTAGTTCAGCCCCTGTGGAAAACAGTTTGGAGATTACTAAAAGGACTAAAAGTAGAAGTACCTTTTGACCCAGCAATCCCGTGACTGGGTATATGCCCGAAGGAAAATAAATTATTCTACCAAAAGACACCTGCATCTGTATGTTCTTTACAACCATATTCACAATAGCAAAGACCTAGAACCAACATAGGTGCTCATCAACAGTGGACTGCATAAAGAAAATGTGATACGTATAAACCATAGAATACTATGCAGCCATAAAAAAAGCATGAAATCATGTCTGTTGTAGCAACACAGATACAGTTGAAGGCCATTACCCTAAAGGAATTAATGCAGAAACAGAAAACTGAATGCTGCCTGCTCTCATTTATAAGTGGGAGCTATTCACTAGGTATACATGGACACAAAGACAGGAATGATGGACGCTGGAGACTCCAAAGGACGGGAGGGAGAGAGAAGGGAAGGGGTTGCAAAACTACATGTTGGGTACTATATTCACTCTTTGTGACTGGATCAACAGAAACTCAAACTTCAGCATCATGTAATATTCCCATGGAAGAAACCTGCACATGTACCCCCTGAATATAAAATAAAATAAAATAAATGTTTACTGATATTATATTAAGTCAGGTTCTCAAATGTTAGCATACACTAGAATCCCCTGGAGAGCTTGTTGAAACAGAGTCTTGGGCCCCATCTCCAGAGTTTCTGATTCAATAGAATTGGAAAAGGGCCTGAGAATCTGCATTTCTAACCAGTTCCAGGTTGATGCCAATGCTGCCAGTCTGGAGACCAAGTTTGAAAACCACTAGATTAGGTGCCAGGGACTCTGACATCTCAGGAAAAGCCCAGCAAGCAGGGAATCATTCCTGTTTTACAGAAAGAATGTATGTCGAGCAAAAGGGAAGAAATGGTTTGCCCAAAGTGGCCACCACTAAGTGACAGAGTTGGGAATTTAAATTCCTCTTTTCTGACTGCAACTCCGGTCTTTCTGTCTCCATCTGACTTCCTTCCCATTTGAAGGAGAAGCATGCCACGAATGGTTATGCTCTTAACTTCCGAAGAAGTCCACATTTTCCAGGTTTCTACTTGATTTAATCCATTCTTCTCATATTCTACACTGAACTCCAGGTAGTGAATAAGAAGTCAAATTCAAGATTGAGGAGCTTTATCCCTATTGTAAAACATGCAACTTGCCCACTTTCTGAACTTGGTTTCCTTGACTCTATTTAACACCTCATCCTGTCTCCAATCTGATACCATTATTTGAATGCAAATCATAGGTCTTGGGGAAAGGTCAGTGTAGACACATTCTAATTCCTAATAGAGGCTGCCCATGCAGTTTGGAAATCAGTATTTTTGTAGAACTCTCTTCGTGCTCTAATGAAGACTGTGTCATGGAGAGGAAGGCTTTTAGAATCCTGGTATCATGTTACCTGGATTTCAGAATGCTCAATTGGGAAGCACAATTTCACTGATTTTTGGAGTCAAATGTCCTGGGGCTGGACAGGGCATTAGTAATTATAGTTCATTACTCTTTTTCTTTCTTTCTTTTTTTTTTTTTTTGAGACGGAGTCTCGCTCTGTCGCCCAGGCTGGAGTGCAGTGGCCAGATCTCCAATCACTGCAAGCTCCGCCTCCCAGGTTCACGCAATTCTCCTGCCTCAGCCTCCCGAGTAGCTGGGACTACAGGCGCCCGCCACC
>NW_012109352.1:148881-155229 GCF_000951045.1 Mandrillus leucophaeus | reverse complement strand
AACCCGGGAGGCGGAGCTTGCAGTGAGCTGAGATCCGGCCACTGCACTCCAGCCTGGGTGACAGAGCAAGACTCCGTCTCAAAAAAAAAATAAATAAATAAATAAAAAACTGGCTCATGGTTCCACACGCTGTACACGAAAAATAACTGGGGAGGCCTCAGGAAACTTACAATCATAATGAAAGGTGAAGAGGAAGCAGGCATATCTTTCACATGACCAGAGCAGGAGGAAGAAAGTGAAGGAGGAGGTGCTACACACTTTTAAATAACCAGATCTGGTGAGAACTCACTATCGCAAGAACAGCAAGCGGGAAATCCACCCACACGATCCAATCCCCTCCCACCAGGCCCCTTCTTCAACACTGAGGATTACAATTCGACATGAGATTTGGGCAGGGACACAGATCCAAACCACATCAGATGCTGATAAGCCAGTGTCATGTGCTTGTAAAAAAGTGACGCTAAACAGGAAAAAGAATAGATGTGCTAAGAAAAAAGGCATCTTCTACCAACTGCATTTAATTTTTTTTTTTTTTTTTTTTTTGAGACAGTCTCTCTTGGTTGCCCAGGCTGGAGTGTAGTGGCACAATCTCCACTCACAGCAGCCTCTGCCTCCCGGGTTCAAGTGATTCTTCTGTGTCAGCCTCCGGAACAGCTGGGATTACAGGCGCACACCACCATGCCCGGCTAATTTTTATATTTTTAGTAGAGACGGGGTTTCACCATGTTGGCCAGGTTGGTCTCAAACTCCTGACCTCAACCTCCCAAAATGCTGAGATTACATGGTGAGCAACTGCGCCTGGCACATTTAATTTTTTTGATGGAATATCTGTACTGTTGGATTGTGGAACTGTGGAATATACATAGATTCTACCAAGGCATTTGATATCTTTCTAAGTTTGAAATTTGGGTTATATGGCATTACAACCACAGGGATTCAAAATAGATTAAACATCTGGACTAAAAAGATATTGATGGTGAATTAATGTCAGGCCAGAGTGGAAGTTCAGGGGGATGAAATTCAGGGCTCCACTCAGAGCCACATCTGATGTCTTGGAATCAGTGACTTGGATGTTCTAGAAAGGGTGGCCATAGTCATCATGCTGGATGACACACTGGATAGTGAAATCCATCTCATGAGGTCAGAGTGGTGAGCTAAGCATAAAAATGTGGAATTTAGGCTGGGCGTGGTGGCTCACCCCTGTAATCCCAGCACTTTGGGAGGCCGAGGCGGGGGGATCACAAGGTCAGGAGATCGAGACCATCCTGGCTAACACGGTGAAACCCCGTCTCTACTAAAAATACAAAAAATTAGCTGAGCATGGTAGCGGGTGCCTGTAGTCCCAGCTACTCGGGAGGCTAAGGCAGGAGAATGGCATGAACCCGCGAGGCGGAGCTTGCAGTGAGCTGAGATTGCGGCACTGCACTCCAGCCTGGGCGACAGAGCGAGACTCCATCTCAAAAAAAAAAAAATGTGGAATTTAATTGAAATCAATATGGAATCATGCATTTGCACCTTAAATCGCTCAGTTACAGCCTGAGAGAGACCTGGTTTAGCAAGTGTGAAACATTGAAAGGTTTTATTTATTTTATTTTATTTTTTTGAGACAGAGTCTCGCTCTGTTGCCCAGGCTGGAGTGCAGTGGTGCAATCTCAGCTCACCGCAACATCCACCTCCTGGGTTCAAGTGATTCTCCTGCTTCAGCCTCCTGAGTAGCTAGGATGATAAGTGTGTGCCAACACGCCCAGCTACTTTTTGTATTTTTAGTAGAGACAGGGTTTCACCATGTTGGCCAGGCCAGTCTCGAACTCTTGACCTCAGGTGATCCACCTGCCTCAGCCTCCCAAATTGCTGGGATTACAGGTGTGAGCCCCTGCACTCGGCCTCATTGAAAGGTTTTAGTTGACTACAAGCTCAATATGCATCCATGTCAAGAGTAGTTGGCCAAAAAGAGAAGGAAAGAAAAAAAAGCCCAATACAGCAATTATAGCTTGGATTAATAGAGGCAAATGGCCTGGAATGAGTAAGGCAACAGGTGCACTCTGCCCACCTTGCAGAGCTAGATAACTCCTGGAATACTGTGCTTGATTCTGGGCTGGACCCACCAACCTGGGACACATATTAGGAAGACAGCCCCTGCAGGCCTCTTGTTTGGAGTGTTCTGTAATCTCAGCTCCCAGCCTAGGCTTCCACGTTATGAGAAAAAGGCATTCATTCATTCATTCATTCAGCACTTATTCTCTCAAAAGCACCAGAATGTGTTCAAAGGTGGATCTACTTTGAAGCTGATGAAACTGAAGCTTCAAACTCCTTTCTTGCCTCAGTTTTTCTTCCAAGGTGTGTTGGATAAGCCTCAGCAATGTGTTTGCAACCTCATATGTTTTTGCTAAATTCATAAACCTAATACATTATAAGTGTCATTGTTACTGAATCAAACTTGGGTTCCCCCGCCCAATGCAGCAAAGCCAAACACTGACATGGGGATTTCAGTGAGAGAAAGCGAAGCGG
The DNA here is from genome assembly GCF_000951045.1 of Mandrillus leucophaeus. Lineage (NCBI taxonomy): Eukaryota > Metazoa > Chordata > Mammalia > Primates > Cercopithecidae > Mandrillus > Mandrillus leucophaeus. The sequence goes on along the minus strand of NW_012109352.1, from coordinate 152,721 downwards.
TTATTGCAGGGCGCCAAGCAAGGAGAATCAGGCAACTCATGCGTAAGACCTGAACTCTGACGGCTTGCAGGGAGGGGTTTTTAAAGATGGGAAGGCAGAGGTTACAGGCAAAACCATAAATCAATGCATGGAGGCTCTACGTTGGTTTGACCTAAAAATGGGGGCTTGGGGGCACAGGTCATAGGTGGTTTCTGATTTCAAAGGTTTTCTGATTTGAAATTGGTTCAGGAGGCAAAGCTTTGTCTAAAAATTAGGGTTCAGTAGAAAACAATGTTAGCTCTGGCCTGTGAGCATGGCTTCCTCCAGGTCCCGCAGGAAGAAATTTAGAACAAACAACGGGGGTCAGGGTTCAGGCCTCAGCTTCCCTTCATCTGAGGCCTCTGTGTCATCGGATCCATTTGGTGAGGGTCTGGGTTTCTGAAAAGCAACTTGGGGTCATATGTTAAGATGTTATCTTTAGTTTCCGTAGGGGACCAAACATCTCTTCACTGTAACTTCCTTGGCTATCATTTTAAGCCACTATTACCTTCTTGCTTATCAAACTGTTCATTTACATCTCAGAGCTGGCTAGAATTCCCCTTGAAGGAACTCAAGATTTTCCTTCGGCAGGGGGCTGGGCATGGTGGCTCATGCCTATAATCCCAGCACTTTGGGAGGCCCAGGCAGGGGGATCACTTGAGGTCAGGAGTTAAGAGACCAGCCTGGCCAACATGGCGAAACCCTGTCTCTACTGAAAATACAAAAATTAGCCAGTGTGTTGGTGCTTACCTGTAATCCCAGATACTCAGGAGGCTGAGGCAGGAGAATCACCTGAACCCAGGAGATGGAGGTTACAGTGAGCCGAGATCGTGCCACTGCACTCCATCTTGGGTGATGGAGCAAGACTCTGTCTCAAAAAAAAAAAAAAAAAAAAACATGAAGGATACAACACTACTGCAATGAGAACATCTATGACACATTGGTAAACGAGGGTCATTGTAAAATTGTGATTTATAGTAAGACATACATATTACATTTCCCCATCTCCCTGCACATGGCTCCTAAAAGCCTTTGTAATCTCCAAAGTGAATTTTTTTTTTTTGAGACCAAGTTTCACTCTTGTTGCCCAGGCTGGAGTGCAGCCATGCCATCTCGGCTCATTGCAACCTCTACCTCCTGGGTTCAAGCAATTCTCCCACCTCAGCCTCCCAAGTAGCTGGGATTACAGGCGCCTGCCACCACACCTGGCTAATTTTTTGTATTTTTAGTAGAGATGGAGTTTCACCATGTTGGCCAGGCTGGTCTTGAACTCCTGACCTCAGATGATCCACCTGTCTCAGCCTCCCAAAATGCCGGGATTACAGGCATGAGCCACCGCGCCCAGCCGCACTGTGTCTTTTTGCAGGTTAATATGATGATTGGTGGTTGCTGGCTCCTGCACAGCCTCAGAATGGGGCTGGTTGCCGGGGAAACAACCATGTGTTCAGACGGTTGGAACTTTCAGCCCAACCCTCGACCTCCAGACAGGGGAGAGGGGTTGAAGGTTAAGTTGATCATCAGTGGCCAATGATGTGACCAATCATGCCTATGTCATGAAGCCTCCATGAAAACCTTAAGGGACAGGGTTCAGGGGCCTTCTGGATAGTGGGACACGTTGGGGTTCCTGGAGGGTGGTAAGCCCAGAGAGAGTGCAGAAGCTCCCCGCCCCTTCCCACATGCCTGGCCTCATGCCCGTCTCCCATCTGGCTGTTCATCTCTATCCTCTGTAATATCCTTTGCAATAAATAGGTGAACATAAACATTTCCCTGAGTTCTGCAAGCTGTTCTGGCAAATTATCTCCAGATAGATAGCATCAGAACTTAATTGAATTGAATTATAGGACCTCCAGTTGGTGTCTGCTGGAGAATTGCTCGATTCGTGTGTGGGGGAAACGCCCCCCTCCACATGCTACACATCTGATGTCAGAAGCGTTGTGTTGAGTGATGTGTGATTTTCCTTTTTTCCTGTCTCTCAGAGTCATCAAGACAAAGAGTATTTGAAATTTGTCCCTGTGCAAGAAATGTCTCCAATTCTTACAGTAATCAAAGAAATTAACTTTATGAACATAACATCATTATTAACAAGTTATGATGCTCAAACAAACATTTGCAAACCCTCAATAATACAAAACTAGTTTTAGTCAACCGTGCTTGCTATCAAAAATGGTATTACAAATTTAAAAATCATTTGAAAAGGCAATCAAGGTTTATGTGCCCAAAAAATTGGAGGTTAAAAATGTATTACAAAGGGGTGTCAGGTAGTTAAGAAATAAACATATCTATTATTTTCCTGGTTTTGTTGTATTTGTCTGTTTTTAAAATTTGTAATTGGCAGTGTGCTCTTCCTTCATTCTAAATAAATACTCATTTTGTACCAAATCTGGTGCTTATCATTTTAATTATTTTTCTTAAAGAAGGCTTTTCAAATTGTGTAAGTTACAGGATCCACAAAACCTACATCCACCCTGACTGAGTTTTAGAAAAATTTAAATACAGATGTGGCCAGTGACTGGCCAAGGAGTTTATCATATAGGAGGAGAGATGAGACAAATTCATCCAAGAAGAATGCCTGGCAGGATGTGACAAAAGTCTCAAGAAAAATGTTAACAATGATTTTGGGGGTTCAGGGGTCTCTGGGGACACCTTCACTAACATCTCAGCTCTCCCAGCCAGCCTTTTTTTTTTTTTTCTTCTAGAGACAGGTTCTTGCTCTGTCACCCAGGCTGGAGTGAAGTGGTGTGATCATAGCTCACGGTAACCTGAGCTCAAGCAATCCTCTCACCTCAGCCTCCCGAGTAGATGGGATGACAGGTGCACACCACCACACCTGGCTAATTTTTATGTTTTTTTGTAGAGACGGGATCTTGCTATGTTGCCCAGGCTGATCTCAAACTCCTGGCTTCAAGCCCTCCTCCTGCCTTGGCCTCTCAAAGTGCTGGGATTACAGGCATGAGCCACTGCACTGGGCTCCTTCTTTTAAAAAAATTTTAGATTCGGGGGTACATGTACATGTTTATGACATGGGTATATTGCATAATGGTAAGGATTAGGCTTCTAGTAAACGTGCCACCTAAATATTGAACATTGTACCCAATAGGTAGTTTTTCAACCTTTCCCTCCCTGGCCACTTTGGGAATCACCAGTGTCTATTATTTTCCATCTTTCTGTCCATGTATACCAAATGTTCGCCTCCCACTTATGAGTGAGAACAGCTTTCTGTTTCTGAGTTAGTTCACTTAGGATAATGGCCTCCAGCTCCATCCATGTTGCTGCAAAGGACATGGTTTCATTCATTTTAATGCCAGCCAGACCTTCTTGCATTCACAATACTCTTCCTAAAAGGAAGGCTCCTTAAAAAAAATCACCCTTCCATGTATAAACTACATGCTCAGAATGACACATCCATGTCTCTCTTATGCTGTTTTCCTGGCCTGTAATGTCCCTGCCCCAGAGGAATGTCCTGAGTCCACAGCAGTGTTATGGAGAGGCAATGGATTCCAGGCTTGAGACCTGGGCTCCCTTCCTCACCAGCTACATGACCTTGGCTAGCTCATTTGACTTTTCCTCACTTCTAAAGTAGGGACTAAAATACCAACCAATGTCAACCTCAAGCAGTATAGAAAGGCACTAAATGGGTTCATGCATGTAAAACACTTGTCAACTTTAAAGCTCTGAACAAATGTTACATGTTATTACTACCAATCCTTCAATACCCAATTCAAATGCTACCACCTTTACAGTCTCCCCCAGCCCTCATCCCATCAATCATCTCTTCTTCTGTGCATAATACTTGCTTCTCTGTTTTCTTTTTTTTTTTTTTTT
>NW_012109352.1:145745-148023 GCF_000951045.1 Mandrillus leucophaeus | reverse complement strand
AAGGGGCTGCTTGAGCCCTGCCCCCAAAATTCTACTTTAACTGTCCTGGAATGAGACCTAGCATTGAATTGTGTGTGTGTGTGTGTGTGTGTGTGTGTGTGTGTGTTTATTAATTATGATTATTATTATTTTGTGGTGGTTGTTTGTAAAGACAGGGTCTTGTTATATTGCTCTGGCTAGTCTTGAACGCCTAGCCTCAAGCAATCCTCCTGCCTTGGCCTCTCAAAGCACTGGGATTATTAGCAAGAGCCAACATGCCCAGCCCATTGAATTCTTTTTAAATCACCCCTTCCCTCCAGTGATTCTAATGTACACCTGGGTTTGCAGCCACAGCTCCAAGACAATTTTATTAATTGGTGACTGACACTTGCACACCTAGCAATTATCTTCAGTTCACTGGCCCATCATGGGGATGACTCTGGGGATAACAAATCCTACTTAATTTCCTCGTGCCTGAATCTTGGGAGGCCGACCTACCCCTTCCCCCTCACTCAGCTGTGCCTGGTAAGCGGTCTTTGATAGTCATTTGTGTTTTTGGTGTCCTGCAAAGGCCAGGTCAGACATGCCACCAATAGCTTTCTAGTTTTTTGATCTAAGACGCCATTATTTCATTGGGCAACATGGAGCGGGAGACACGGCCGTGCTGGGACTGCACATTCTCCTGTTTGTCACTTTTCTAGAACTTCTTCCTCTGCTCCATGGATTGAAAAACAAAAAGGGGCCAGGCACGGTGGCTCACACCTGTAATCCCAGCACTTTGGGAGGCCGAGGTGGGCAGACCACCCGAGGTCAGGAGTTCGAGACCAGCCTGAGCAATATGGTGAAACCCTGTCTCTACTAAAAATACAAAAATTAGCCAGTCGTGGTGGTGGGTGCTTATAATCCCAGCTACTTGGTAGGCTGAGGCAGGAGAATCGCTTGAACCCAGGGGGTGGAGGTTGCAGTGAGCCAAGATCACACTGCTTCACTCCAGCCTTGACAAAAGAGCAAAAGTCAATTAAAAAAAAAAAAAAAAGAAGAAAGAGAAAAAAAGGACATATCCATTCACCACAAGGACAGATCCATTCACCAAAGAGCTAAAGAAACCTTCAGAGACTCTCTCCCATTTCCCACTTTTCCATTTCGTCTCACTGTTTCTAGAGCTCTAATGGAATTTTTACACTTCATTTGTTTGTTTTTAGTTTGCTCATTCTTTTTTTTTTTTTTTTTTTTTTGAGATGGAGTCTGGCTCTGTCACCCAGGCTGGAGTGCAGTGGCCGGATCTCAGCTCACTGCAAGCTCTGCCTCCCGGGTTCACGCCATTCTCCTGCCTCAGCCTCCGGAGTAGCTGGGACTACAGGCGCCCGCCACCTCGCCCGGCTAGTTTTTTTGTATTTTTTAGTAGAGACGGGGTTTCACCGTGTCAGCCAGGATGGTCTCGATCTCCTGACCTCGTGATCCACCCGTCTCGGCCTCCCAAAGTGCTGGGATTACAGGCTTGAGCCACCGCGCCCGGCCTTCTCTGTTTTCATGTATTTAATTTACTGTATTATTATTGTAAAGTCATTCGCTTATTTATTCATCCTTTTATTTTATAAATATTTATTGAAGTCTCCCTCTGTAGGAGACACTTGCTTTCTCCCTCGCTGCATTTATAAACTGTCTGGGCAGAGACTGTCTTGTTCTTATTTGTGTCCTCGAGAGCGTGTAACTCATTATCTTGCACCCTCTAAGGGCTCGGTAATGGTTGTTTTTCAGGGGTGACGTGAGCTGTGCCTTCAAGGTTGGGAGGATTCAGATTAGGTGTGGATGGGTATTCCCAGGAGATAGAGTACAAGCCCTGCTTCCTTCCAGGTGGTAATTCCATCATGGCAGGACATTAGAATCATCTTGGGGAGCTTTAAAAAACATGGGGGCCAAGCGAGGCAGCTCATGCCTGTAATTGCAGTGTTTTTGGAGGCTGAGGCAAGAGGATCACTTAAACCCGGGAGTTTTAGACCAGCCTGGGTAACATAGCAAGACTCTGTCTCTACAAAAAAACTTAAAAAAATTAGCCAGGTATGGTGGTACACACCTGTAGTCCCAGCTATGCAGGAGGTTAAGGTAGGAGGATCACTTGAACCCAGGGGCTGAAGGCTGCAGTGAGCTATGCTTGTACCACTGCACTCCAGACTGGATGACAGAGCAAGACCCTGTCTCAAAAAAAAAAAAAAAAAAAAAAAAAGACAAGGGGCTGCTTGAGCCCTGCCCCCAAAATTCTACTTTAACTGTCCTGGAATGAGACCTAGCATTGAATTGT
>NW_012109352.1:135300-144505 GCF_000951045.1 Mandrillus leucophaeus | reverse complement strand
CCTCAGCCTCCGGAGTAGCTGGGACTACAGGCGCCCGCCACCTCGCCCGGCTAGTTTTTTTGTATTTTTTAGTAGAGACGGGGTTTCACCGTGTTCGCCAGGATGGTCTCGATCCGCTGACCTCGTGATCCGCCCGTCTCGGCCTCCCAAAGTGCCGGGATTACAGGCTTGAGCCACCGCGCCCGGCCAAGTTTGCTCATTCTTGTGTTTTCTTTCTTTCCTCCTCTTGAACAGCTTCCCCTCCAGGTGGAGCACCTGTGATTACGCCTCCCGTGCGGATGTGCAGAGCGACATTTAATAACAGGGGCGCTTTCCTGACAGCTGTTTTGATAATGGTGGCGAGGAAGGTTCTTTCATGGGTGCAGTTGCAGAGAAAGCTTGGCCTGGTATCACAGTCTGAGACGTTCTGGGATCCACCTGTAATTACACCTTCTCAACCTCACCTATCCACCTCCTTTTCAGAGCAGAACTATACTGAGTGACAGTTACCTCCCAAGCAGAGGAGATGCTGACTTTTCAAGCAGATCAAGGCAGATTTGGGGTTGGGAAATTAGTATTTCATTCCTCATCTGCCCTGTGGGTGCCGTCACTACCACAGAAAAACTTCTGGCTGGAGTTGGAAAGATCACCCCCACAGGGGGTAACAGCATCTTTATCTTGATGGCCGGGCTTGTTGCCAATAGAAATTATGCCTCCATTACAGGCCATTTAGACCATTAGTGATGTGTTTACATTTCCACAAGAATGTTTACCTTTCCCTGCAGGGAACCGAGGTCAGTCCCTTCCCGAATTAGTAAGTGTGATCAAAGCTCTCTGCTTCAGCTCAGGGAACCGGCCCTTAGGTTTGGGAGTTCAATTTCCACTCACTAATGGGCTCTGCAGGTGTCTTTGTTTTTCATTTCCACTCCCTAAGTGCCCTTGTCAGTCTCAGGCCGGCCTCCCTGGGTGCTAGAGAATTCAAAACAAGTAAAAGAGGAAAACCATGGAGAGCAGGAAACTGAAGGTTACTCTGGAGATCCTTTTGTCTGCTGGATAAATCACTTGATTTCTCCTTGCCTGTTTTGGGATTATGTTGGTAACTACCTACTAGGTTCATGGGAAGGTTGGGTGAGTAAAGGCACAGATACCCTCAGCAAATGCAAGGCAGAGCGCCCCTGCTCATTGAAAGGGAGCTGTTGTTATTTCAATGCTCTTTCTTCCATCATTACAAGAGGGGATCAAAGTCCTGTCTGGATGGTCCCCCCTACCCCTACCTACCCCAGGAGGGAATCCGTAAAAAAAAAAACAGAGAAGCCTTCTGAAATCTTCAGTACCTGGGAAAATCAATAGTTGGAGGACCCCTTTGATGCTTTTTAAATTTTTTTTGTTGTTGTTGTTGAGATGGAGTCTCGCTCTGTAGCCCAGGCTGGAGTGCTGTGGCTGGATCTCAGCTCACTGCAAGCTCCGCCTCCCGGGTTCACGCCATTCTCCTGCCTCAGCCTCCGGAGTTGCTGGGACTACAGGCGCCCGCCACCTCGCCCGGCTAGTTTTTTGTATTTTTTAGTAGAGACGGGGTTTCACTGTGTTCGCCAGGATGGTCTCGATCTCCTGACCTCGTGATCCGCCCGTCTCGGCCTCCCAAAGTGCTGGGATTACAGGCTTGAGCCACTGCGCCCGGCCGCTTTTTTAATTTTTATTTTTTTTGAGATGGAGTCTTGCTCTGTCACTCAGGCTGGAGTGCAGTGGCACAATCTCAGCTCACTGCAACCTCTGTCTCCTGGGTTCAAGCAATTCTCCTGTCTCAGCCTCCCGAGTATCTGGGATTACAGGTGTGTGCCACCATGCCTGGCTGTCTTTTATATTTTTAGTAGAGACAGGGTTTTGCCATGTTGGCCAGGCTGGTCTTGAACTCCTGACCTCAGGAGATCCGCCTGCCTCGGCCTCCCAAAGTGCTTAGATTACATGTGTGAGCCACTGTGCCCACCCCCTTGATGCTTTTTAATCCCAACTACAGCAAAAATCTAAGGTTTTTTGTTTGTTTGTTTTTGAGACTGGGTCTTGCTCTGTTACTCAGGCTGAAGTGAAGTGGTGTGACCATAGCTCACTGAAGCCGCCAACTCCTGATCTCAAGCGAGCCTCCTGCTTCAGTCTCCCAAGTAGCTAGGACCACAGGCATGCGCCACTGCACCCACCTAATTATTATTACTTTTTTTTTTTTTTTTTCTAGAGACATGGTTTCACTGTATTGGCAAACATGAAGTTTACTCACCATGTTGTCTTGGCAAGCTGACAGCATCTTGTTAGTTACCTCATTTATGAATGGGGGTGATTATATCTACCTCATATGGCAGTCATGGGGATTGGGTGAGATAACCTACATTTGTGGTTTCCAAACATACCTAGGCTGCCAGGGGAGATGACGAGTTGAAAGGAGATCAGCAGGGAGAAAGGAGCACCTCCCTTCCCTGGCTGCCACCTGCCACTCCATCACGTTACTCCAAATACATCTGGTTTGCATTATTAGTCTTCTTTGTGAGACTTTGTTTGCAGAGAATGTTCTATAGCAGAAAAATAGTTTGAAAACTACTAACCAGAGTGAGGGTCTTTAATGACCTGGGAAGAGCAAAACTAATGTATTATGATCAATTCATTCATACATTCATCAAATGTGGATTGTACCTAGAGCTGTTCTAAGCACTGAAGATTATAGCCATGCAGCTGGGTGCAGTGGCTCATGCCTACAATCCCATCACTTTAGGAGGCCAAGGCATGAGGATCACTTGAGCCCAGGAGTTTGAGGCTACGGTGAGCTATGACTGCACCACTGCACTCCAGCCCTAGTGACAAAGCAAGACCCTGTCTTTAAAAAATAAAATAAATAGATATAGCAGTGAGCACAATTATGGGGAAGACAGATAGTCAGCACACAATAAATATATAACATGTCAAGTGCCATGAAGAAACATAAAGTGAGGTTAAATGAGTGGATGATTGATGGTGTTATTTAGTAGGGTGGTTGGGAAAAAACTTTGCTGATGAAATGGTATTTGAACGCACATAAGGGAAAGAGGGTCTGAACCATGCAGACATCTGGTGGAAGAACATTCCCACAAGCACAGGGAACAGAAGGAGCGCACAGAGGGAGAAGAGAGAAAATTTGACCTCAAATGATCCACCCGCCTCGACCTCCCAAAGTGCTGGGATTACAAGTGTGAGTCACTGCGTCTGGCCTCAATAACCACTTTAGAAATATAATCTTTAACTTACTGTATCTGCTACCGCAGTGAAAGAATGAAAGTTACCCAAAATAAGTAATTTAAATATTTTACTGTGTCATTTTATAATACCATGAAATCTCAAAGGGAAATGAGAAAAAAAATTATGTTTCCAAGGCACAACAATGTATCAAAAAGTAGAGATTAGGAAGAATACGAGTCCAGTGGAACATTTCCAATCCACTCTAAAATTAGGATTCAAAACAGAGTTGTAGGTTAAAATATATCAATTTGATTTTGTTAAATAGGTTTCATTGCAAAACAGTATTTGTCTGATAGAAAACGTTTCCTTCCAGTTGCATTTAAATAGAAATAGAAAAGCTCAAAGTATTGAATAGAAAGAATATTTGTGATTGGAAAAAAACAAAGAACTTCATTAAGTGGTAAAGAAGACACATTGAAGAAGCAAGGGATAAATGTAATGATTATAAAGTTAAGCAGTAATCGCCTGTATTCAGCTCCCAGTTTTCAATATCATCTACTTAGCAGCCCTGAAACAGCCTTTCCCAATTTTTAATTAAAATGCCTTTAAAAACACAGAAAAATAATAAAACCCACAACTCCATGGAAAACCGGGACCAATAGTCAATCTATTTCTAGCTAGAATTGGGAGATTTTCCTCTACGAGGCCAATGGAATGAATAGCTCACTTGGGCTGAAAGTAGATATTCTGCTTCCTCTCCAGTGTTTCGTCTCCAGTTCAAGGTACATATCACCAGAAACTCGAGCAGTAGCCCATCTCCTACAAAAAATGTTCATTTTTAAAGGCTATAAGAGTGCAATTTCACTTCCCCCAAACTCTAACTCTCCTCACCCAAATCAGGGGCTCTTTTTTCAACATTCAGTCGGAGCCTGTCATTCTCAAAAATAATGAACCCAAGTAGGTGGGCTGGACTGGTAGGAGTCTGGGCACAGGATACACCTTGAAAGGTGAAACCCTAAGGAAGAGTTATTATTTTATTCATTTATTTAGCAGTAATTAGTAAAGATGAGCTTTCGTAGTGCTCTATTTTGGGACCTGTGGGTAAGGTTTCACTTCCTACACTTGTTAGAACCTCAGGCTTTGGGAGTGAAAAGCATCATCTTTTGTAGCAGAACCTCCCTAGCATAAACTCACCACACATTGAGAATCAGGTTTTGTTTTTCTTCAGATGAAGTTTCACTCTTGTCTCCCAGGCTGGAGTGCAGTGCGGTGGCGCGATCTCAGCTCACTGCAACCTCCGCCTCCCAGGTTCAAGTGATTCTCCTGCCTCAGCCTCCTGAGTACCTGGGATTATAGGTGCTTGCCACCATGTCCAGCAATTTTTTTTATTTTTAGTAGAGGAAGAGTTTCACCATGTGGGCCAGTGGCCCAGGCTTGTCTCAAACTCCTGACCTTAGTTGATCCACCCACCTCCGCCTCCCAAAGTGCTGGGATTACTGGAGTGAGCCACCATGCCCGGACGATAATCAGTCTTTTTTTGTTGTTTTTTGAGATGGAGTCTTGCTCTGTCACCCAGGCTGGAGTGCAGTGGTGCGATCTTGGCTCACTGCAAGCTCCGCCTCCCAGATTAACGCCATTCTCCTGCCTCAGCCTCCCGAGTAGCTGGGACTACAGGCACTCACCACCATGCCCGGCCTGGCTAATTTTTTGTATTTTTAGTGGAGACGGGGTTTCACTGTGTTATCCAGGATGGTCTCAATCTCCTGACCTCATGATCCATCCACCTCAGCCTCCCAAGGTGTGAGCCACTGCGTCTGGCCTCGAGAATCAGTCTTAAAAGCTGCATTCACTGAAGCTCTGAGAAGGGTGTTTGACCCAGCACATAAGTAAACACCACAGGCAATGCACATATTCAACCATTGGTAAGTATCATGACTAAACGTCTCTCTCTGCTGTCAAGGACAAGGAAAGAGACCCCACCACCGTGACCACCACGTGCAAAATGCATAAATAACAGGCCAGGTACGGTGGCTTATGACTGTAATACCCGTCCTTTGGGAGGCTGAGGCAGGAGGATCGCTTGAGGCCAGGAGTTCAATATCAGCCTGGGAAACACAGAGACCCTGTCTCTACAAAAAAGTTTAAAAATCATGGCATGGTGGTGCACATCTGTAGTTCTAGCTACTCAGGAGGTTGAGGTGGGAAGTTGAACCCAGGAGTTTCAGACTGCAGTGAGCTATGATTGCACCACTGCACCCCATCCTAGGCAACGGAGTATGAATATGTCTCTAAAATAAAAAAATAATGAGTAAAATAATAATAGAAACCTGATGAAACAAAAATGCATAATAAGTGGGCAAAGGATTTTACTACCTAGACTAAAAGGAGGAGCAATAAAAGAGAAAATTTTATTTTATTTTATGTTTTGGGACAGAGTCTCACTCTGTTGCCCAGGCTGGAGTGCAGTGAGGCAATTTCAGCTCACTGCAACCTCTACGTCCCAGGATCAACCATCTTCCAAAAAGCTGAGACTCCAGGCATGGACCACCTTGCCCAGATAATTTTTGTATTTTTTGTAGAGACAGGGTCTTGCCATGTTGCCCAGGCTGGTCTTGATCTCCCGGGCTCAAGAGATCCACCCTCCTCAGCCTCCCACAGTGTTGGCATTACAGGCATGAGCCATCACATCTGGCCTAGAAAACTTAGGTTTCTAATTTTTTTTTTTTTTTAGAGGGAGTCTCGCTCTCCCCCAAGCTGGAGTGCAGTGGTGCAATCTCGGCTCACTGCAAGCTCTACCTCCTGAGTTCACGCCATTCTCCTGCCTCAGCCTCCCGAGTAGCTGGGACTACAGGCGCCCGCCATCATGCCCAGCTAATTTTTTGTATTTTTGAGTAGAGACGGGGTTTCACCATGTTAGACAGGATGGTCTTGATCTGCTGACCTCGTGATCAGCCCGTCTCGGCCTCCTAAAGTGCTGGGATTATAGGTGTGAGCCACCGCGCCCGGCCTGAAAATTTATTCTTGATAGGCAACGTCTAACCTCTATGATCCAGGAATGCAAAGCCAAAAGAGAAGAGGCTGAGTTGAAAACAACAAAATAAGAAGGAAACTAAACAAGGTAAGAAAAACTTGCAGAGAAATTTAAAACATCATTGGGTAAAGAGAATGACCTCTTCATTAACTATTATATTGCCAAGGCCTAACACATCATCTGCAGGGTACCAACCTATATTCCAAAAATTGCCTAGGCAAAGCACAGAAAGGTCATTACTTCATATCCTAAATATTAGAATATGCTGGGCTCTGTGTAAAAATCGTCCTCTATTAGTAGGTTAATATACCTTGATTTTTCTGATAATCTCATCTAATTACAAGCTATTAGGTTATGATTTACCTCATTCATAACCAACAATTCACATTGCTGATACATTGGATGTAGTTGGGGAAAACAGAAACAACTACAAAACAGAATAAAGTTCATTAGATCAGGGGTCCTCAAACCCCGGGCCAAAGGCTGGTACCAGTCTGTGGCCTGTTAGGAACTGGGCCGCAGAGTAGGAGGTGAGCAGCAGGCCAGTGAGCGTGACCGCCTGAGCTCCACCTCCTGTCAGATTAACAGTAGCATTAGATTATCATAGGAGTGTTGATACAGGAGGGGGGTAGGGAAGTGCTGGGTAGAGAGGAGTGGGGTCCCTGGCAAGGGCTCCACCCTCGGGCCTGTGCCCACAGACCTACGTGAGGACAGGCATTCCTGTTTTAGTGCTCAAATGTTGCATTTTCCAAAACTGCTCTGGCCCACCACACCCCCCATCCTGTGCCTATAAAAACCCTTGAGACCCCCGCAGGCACACACACAAGCAGCTGGACACCAAGATGAACACACTGGCAGAAAAACACACCCACAGACGCTGGCAGGCGATTGATGATGGAACAACACGGACACCAAGGGGAATTCAGCAAAGGGCAGTCAGAGGAGAGCCCGGCTGCTGAGCAGCCCGACTCCAGGAGAAGAGCACCTTCCCACTCCATCCCCCTTCTGGCTCCCCATCCATCTGCTGAGAGCTACTTCCCACCACTCAATAAAGCCTTGCACCCATCCTCCAAGCCCACCTGTGATCCAATTTTTCAGTACACTAGGGCAAGAACCTGAGATACAGAAAGCCCTCTGTCTTTGCCATAAGGCAGAGGGTGTAATTGAGCTAATTAACACAAGCTGCCTGAGCATGGCTAAGCTGAAAGAGCACGTGGTCACAGATGCGCACTGGGGCTTCAGGAGCTGTAAAAACTAACCCCTAGACTTGCTTGTTTGCGTGCTCCCGCTAGGTGTTTGAGCAGCAGGGCACTGAAGAAGTGAGCCACACCCCCATTGCATGCCCTGTGAGGGAGATAAGGAAAAACTTTTCCCATTTCAACATTAACCCTATTGTAAACTGTGCACGTGAGGGATCTAGATTGTGCACTCCTTATGAGAATCTAACTAATGCCTGATGATCTGAGGTGGAACAGTTTCATCCCACTACATCCCCCCACCCCCAGCCCCCTCTGTGGAAAAATTGCCTTCCCTGAAACCAGCCCCTGGTGCTAAAAGGGTTGGGGACCGCCGCATAAGATCCTATAGAGATAATTCTGTCACTGGCCCTTATTAGGGTTATGCCCTGAAGAGCTAATAAGTTAATGGCATTTCTCCAAAATTAGAGAAGCATAGAAAGCCGGTTAAAACCATTAGGTTCAGTACCTCTTTTGGTTTGGACATGTACTTACATGCCTTCCTCTTGTTCAAGACAACTCCCTGCACTATCAGTACCCCTCCATCACATCGGTTAAAGGATATAATAATTGAGCAATACTTCATCCTGTTCAAAGTGTTCTCACATCCATCATGTCATCAGAGCCTCACAGCAGTCCTGAAAGGAAATAGATCAGGTGTCTGCCTGTGTCCATGCTGGAGAAGTCAGTGCAGAAAGAAAAAGATGACTGTGGCTTTCCAAGGCAGCAGGGGAAAGGATGGTAGATTCGCACCTCTCATCATAAACCTTTGCCCTCTTTTGAGCCACTGTGAAACTTCAGGACACAGTGCCCAAATCTAACACCTGAGTCATGGAAACCTTAGTCTACAAACACAACCAGGACTTCCTCACAAGGGACTGGCTGAGAAACTGCTCAAATGACAGTTTGCAAAGATCCTTAAAAACAAATCAACAAGGCCGGGCTTGGCGGCTCACGCCTGTAATCCCAGCACTTTGGGAGGGCGAGGTGGGCAGATCACGTGAGTTCAGGAGTTCAAGACCAGCCTGGCCAATATGGTGAAACCTCGTCTCTACTAAAAATACAAACAAATTAGCCGGGTGTAGTGGCACACACCTGTAATCCAAGCTACTCAGGAGGCTGAGGCAGGAGAATCACTTGAACCTGGGAGGTGGAGGTTGCAGTGAGCCAAGATTATGCCACTGCAATCCAGCCTGGGCAACAAGAGTGAGACTCTATCTCAAACAAAAACACAAAAACAAATCAACAAAAACACAGTCGATCTCAGGTACTTTGGGGAAGGCAGGTATAGGAGGGGTATGGAAGGGTGGTTCTAGATTGTTGATGTGTTGCATTTCTTGAGCTGAATGTTGGCACGTGGATGTGCTCAAATTGTGACAGTTCATTGATCTGTGTCCTTATAATTTGTGCATGTTTCTGTGTCAAGGTTGTGCTTGTGTAAAAGTAGAGATTTTTAAAGGCACAGATACCTTACTAATTTCATACTCGCCTTTGCCTCTGTTTTCGTTTCTCGATTTTTGCATTCTTCTCTCCCCTCCCAGGGTGAATCACCCTACTCGTTAAAATTGTACTACAGCAAATGTTAGTAAATTATGTGCCTTGTGGTGGTGATGAAGTCAAATCAAACACACTTGACACTGAAGAGATGGCCTCCAGCTGTTTATCTGGGAGATATAATGGAATACTAATGGGATAAACACTAGAAGTTGCCAGTTTTGTTTTTACTATAGGTGCGGGCTAAAATATGAGAGAGTGAATTTCA
>NW_012109352.1:123412-134326 GCF_000951045.1 Mandrillus leucophaeus | reverse complement strand
AGCCAGGATGGTCTCGATCTCCTGACCTCGTGATCCACCCGTCTCGGCCTCCCAAAGTGCTGGGATTACAGGCTTGAGCCACCGCGCCCGGCACAAACAGAATTTTTAAAATACATGATAGTTCTTCCAAAGAATTTAACACAGGTGATCTCAAAATCAATTCCTCTTACTCCATCCGTAAAGAATACAGAGGATGCTCTTATTTACATAGTACAACTGGGACTTTATTTTAAGCCCAAGCTCTCTATGTTCACTACTGATATATGTACTTATCCCTGCATTTCACATTGCATTTGCTCAATTTGTACTTTCCAAAAATACTTGTTGTTTTGCTTACCTTTGAGCCACACCCACTGCCAAATAGAAGTTTTAAAGATTTCAACAAAAATGAGCTGGGCACAGTGGCTCATGCCTGTAATCCCAGTGCTTTTGGAGGCTGATGCAGGAGGATCACTTGAGGTCAGGAGTTTGAGACCAGCCTGGGCAACATAGTGAGAGCCCATCTCTACCAAAAAAGGTTTGTTTTAATTAGCTGAGCCACCTCACACCTAAAGTCCCAGTTACTCAGAAGACTGAAGTAGGAGGATCACTTGAGCCCAGGAGTTCAAGGTTACTGTGAGCTATGATTGAGCCATTGCACTCCAGCCTAGTTGACGGAATAAGACCCTGTCTCAAAAAATATACCTACATTGGACGAAAGTGACAATGAGCATTGAAAATATTTAAGTGACTCAAAAAGTGGATTTATAATTTAGAAGACAATGATATTGCAAGTAGAAGTAAAGTGTTTGTGTAAAATTTAACAAATTTTAAACATGTCTGATGGCATTCTATAATACTTCTGGAACATCCTGCATGCTCTCCAAATTGAACCACAAACTTGGGTCCCACTCTGAGGATGCCTGTCATCCTAGAGAGGTGAAATACAGCAAGCACAGACCCAATAAAGACACCAAGACATTAGCGCAGTTCATTGTTATCAAGCATCTTTTGACTTTTGGTTTATCTAGTTGCAAAGGTGCGAGGTCTAGGTCCCATGATCCCTTCTTTGGACAAAGCCACTAACACAGAGAGCAGTTAAGCAACACATCCAAGCTCCCAAGACTGAAACCCAGGTTCCCAGGACTGTTTTGTGACTGTTCATGAAGATAGTTAGAAATCACAAGGTCGGCAGGGTGCCATGGTTCACGCCTGTAATCCTAGCACTTTGGGAGGCTGAAGCGGGTGGATCACCTGAAGTCAGGAGTTCAAGACCAGCCTGGCCAACATGGCAAAACCCCATCTCTACTAAAAATACAAAAATTAGCTGTATGTGGTGCCGCACACCTGTTATCCCAGCTATGTGGGAGGCTGAGGCACAAGAATCACTTGAACTTGGGAGGTGAAGGTTGCAATGAGCTGACATTATGCCACTGCACTCCAGCTTGGGAGACAGAGGGAGACTCTGTCTCAAAAAAAAAAAAAAAAAAAAAAAAGAAGCGGGGCATGGTGGCTCACACCTATAATCCCAGCACTTTGGGAGGCCAAAGGGGGCAGATCACAAGGCCAGGAGTTGGAGACCAGCCTGGTCAACATGGCAAAACCCTGTCTCTACTAAAAATACAAAAACCAGCTTGATGTGGTATCGCATGCCTGTAATCCCAGCTACCTGGGAAGTTGAGGCATGAGAATTGCTTGAACCTGGGAGGCAAAGGTTGCAGTGAGCCGAGATCATGCCACTGCACTCCAGCCTGGGATGCAGAGTGAGATTCTGTCTCAAAAAACAAAAAACAAAAAAAGAAAAGAAAAGAAATCACACAGGTCAAGCATTCATGAATCACAGTGGTAGTGTAACAGGAGGCAAGATATGCTTGTATTGGGGATGCTGTCATAGATATGCACTGAATGTTGGAGGTGCAACTGACCAAGACCCAGGACCAAACCCATCAGTGATGATAGCAGTCGTCAGAAGGAGATGCAATGGAGCAAGCAATAGGCAGTCTACGTTGGGGGACAGTCAGTATTTGCAAAGCATGACACTAGGCTGTTATCAGAGGTCTTGCAGAAAGGCAGAGCCCTAGATCAAGAAAGTCCATCGTGATGCAGGCAATAGGGTCTAACTTCCAGTAGAGCTACAAGTGTTCTGGACAAGGCTGAGTACTGGGCTCAGGACCTTGCAGGGTTTCAAGACCATCCACAGTCAGAAATCAAGCAGATTCCATTACAGGCATGTATTAAGGTGTTCACTTTTTTTCCCCCCGAGACAGAGTTTTGATCTTGTCACCCAGGCTGGAGTGCAATGGCACAATCTCGGCTCACTGCAACCTCCAACCCCCAGGTTCAAGAGATTCTCCTGCCTCAGCCTCCCGAGTAGCTGGGATTACAGGCTAATTTTTGTATTTTTTTTTTATGGAGATGGGGTTTCACTATGTTGTTCATGCTGGTCTCCAACTCCTGACCTCAGGTGATCCACCTGCCTTGGCCTCCCAAAGTGCTGGGATTACAGGTGTGAGCCACCACGCCTGGCAAAGTGTTCACTTTTCTAACCTCTCCCTTATATATGTGTGTGTATATATATGTGCATGCGTGTGTGTGTGTGTGTATATATATACGTGTCTCTATATTTATACGCATATATATTATACTACGACAGAGACCCTGTCTTAAATATATATATATATGTGTGTGTGTGTATGTCACCATGCTCAGTATGGTGCTCGTGTATGTATACGTATCTACAAATATATATAAATACATATATGTATATATATACGTATACGTATAAATATATAGATACATATCTACTTATAAATACATATATACACATATATACATATCTATAAATATATACATATACTGAGCATGGTGACATACACACACACACATATATATATTTAAGACAGGGTTGTGTCGCAGTGGCGCAGTCACAGCTCAGCTCACTACAGCCTTGACCTCCCAGGCTCAGATGATCCTCCCACCTCAACCTCCCAAGTAGCTGGGACTACAGCTATGCGCCACCACACCTGGCTAATTTTTGTATTTTTTTGTAGAGACAGGGTTTTGTCACATTGCCCAGGCTGGTCTTGAACTCGTGAGCTCAAGAGATACTCCTGCCTCAGCCTCCCAAAGTGCTGGGATCACAGGCATGAGCCACCGTGCCCAGTCGTCTCTCCCATATAGTTTTGCATTTAACCCATCACCTCCCCATGCTGAGAAAGGCTTGTCCAAATAATTCAACACCAGGAAGGGAGAGAGGGAGCAGACAAGTCATCAGTTCTTTACCCCGCCACCTCTCCAGGATGACTGCTTGCCTCTTTCCCTCTGTTTAACATGAGCCTGTTCACTGAGCCACAATTTTCAGAAAAATTCAATCTCCTTGAATTAGAACCAGAGAAACACATTGTTCTTCAATATTTTCTGCTCCATCAGATCAACCTTACCTTTCCCCTTCAACCATCTTTCCATTAAAAATTATCTTAAAATACACACAAAGGGGAAAAGGCAGCCCAGTGTGCATGCTAATTACACTGTGTTCATTTCTCCTCAAGCACAGCCTGCTAACAGAATCATGTTACACATTTGTTTCACACTCTGTTCTATTCTGTAATGCACAGTTGTTAGACTCTCGCTTGGTAGACATAGCAGAACCAACAGGATTATACACTTCACATCTGGAAATATTCCACAATCTTTATAGACCAAAATCTGTGTTGGGTTTCTTCCCTCCTATGTCAACCAGGTAAAACAAGAAAGAGAGAAGGATACATTTGCTCACCCAGAGAAGCCCCATCAGAGAAACCACCAGGATAATGGAAATCAGATGTTCTCAGGGCTGGTGACTTATTCTGGATGTGAAACCCACATGTGGCAAGTAAGCAAAGAGAACACTTGGAAAGGCTTAGGTGATAGGTTTTTAACGCTGTCAAGGGAAACATTGAAATCCTCCAATTTGTGAGTACTATGCCAGCACTTTTTTTCTCCAAAAACTGGAGCACAACTCCAGACCCTAAATGAGGCAGAGTCATAGAGAGACTAACTAACCAACCAATACTCAAATTCGAGGAAGTCAGCTGGGCTTACTGGTGTCGTCGTTCTCACCGCAGGTCTCACATAGGGCAGGTTTCTGATTCCCGCCTCTGCACAGATTTCTGCAACGCAAGGAGTTACGGGGCCACTCGAGGATAATGAAACCCACAAAAGTGAAATTGTCACAAGAAGAACTTAGCACCGTGGTGCTCAGCCTTTGACGTGCATCAGAATGGCTCTTTGAATGTCTGCATGCAAACCTACTTAGTTGGAATCTCTGAGGATGGGATCCAGTGTGCCTAATTGTAAATGATGGCAGGCGTGAGTTGGCTGTGTCCCCTCCCCTTTTCAGAACAATGGTTTCTCAAAAAACATTGATATGCAGTTCCATTTATTTTTACATCTCACTCTACCGTCTGTGATGAGTGATTTCTTTTTTGGATAGGACTTCATCACAGAAATATTCCATGGAAGGCCATCTCACTGTAGATTAAAATGGAGTGAAAAATGCAAGGGTCATATCTCCATGCCGAATCCATTAGCTCTTATTCCCAGCCCTTTCTCACCTCATCTCAACTCCAGTTGACTCGCAGCCAGTATAGAAAAGGCAATAGCTTTACGAAATCTAGTGTCCTCTTCTCAGGATTCAAATGCATAGAATTTTCCCTACCAAAAAGGAGCCAAGATGGTACAATCCTTATGTGCATGTGGACCCAAGCCAGATGCAAATCATGACCTGGCTCTGTTTGGAGAGCTGGCTGTGGTGAAGGGAAAATAGCCCAAGCCCGAGAGTTCAGAGACCCAAAGCCATTTCTGTTTTCACCACTTAATAGCTTTGGGGCACTGGGCAAAGCGATCTCCCCTGAAAGCCTCAGCATCTTCAACTTGACACAGGGTTGTAATAAAATTATATAGCTTTCCATATAAAGACGAGTTCTTGCTATGTTGCCCGGGCTGGTCTCAGACTCCTGGCCTTAAGTTGATACTCATGCACTCATCTTCCCTCCCTATCTTCATCTTCTAATCTGCTCCATCCTCAGACTAGGAGCCTCACCAGGAGCACTGGAAGAACTTGTGGATGAGACAGAGCTTCACCCTTGGTTGGTGCTGCTTTGCTCTTACTATTCCTTGACCCAGTTTTGTGACATTACTTCTGCTCTCTATGGCAAGCCTTGCTGGCTCTGACTGTGGCTATTTGATCCCCCTCCTGACAGTCTCAGATCTGAACTGGTGCGGGAAGGAGAACTAACTCCCTCCAGGCCTCACTCTGACATTCAACCTCAGTTTCCCATCACCTAGGTGCCTCTGCCCCCATTTCTCAGGAGCATATTCTGATACCTAGACTTGCACCTTGTGCACCCAAACCAGGATCTACCTGGAGTCTCACCTTTTCATTTGTTTTCTGTTTTAGTCCAGCTCATAGTCACCCATTTAACATTCTAATTCTCATCTTGGACTGAAGCCCTAACCTTCAGTCCCAACCCAGTCAGTGAGTGACTCAGCCTGCTCCTATGGAAAAGCCTTATTTATTTATTTATTTATTGTTTTGTTTTTTAGAGACACAGCCCTGCTCTGTCACTCAGGCTAGAGTGCAGTACAGCACTCAGGCTAGGTATGATCATAGCTCACTGCAGAGTCCACCTCCTGGGCTCAAGCGAGCCTCCCACCTCAGCCTCCTGAGTAACTGAGAACACAGGCATGCCCAACTAATGTTTTTTATTTTTTGAAGAGACAGGATCTTGCCATGTTGCCCAGACTGGTCTCAAATTCCTGGCCTCAAGTGATCCTCCTGCCTTGGCCTCTCAAAGTGCTGGGATTACAGGCATGAGCCACCATACCCAGCCCCAGAGAGGCCTTCTTAATGCCAAGAGTCTGCAGGATTGTCCAGCTAGATACACCCCACCCCCTTCCCAGGTGCTCTATCTCTGTGCACTGCCCACCTGCCAATCTTGTCCAAGCGGCAACTAGAGATGGCCTCACTTTTCTTCTATCTGCTGCTACTGTACCTACAGCCAGGCTGTTGGCCCCAGACTCTGGCTCACCCCAGGAGGCGGGCTTGGTGCCAAGACCCAACCCCTTCCAGCCTGGCTCACCCTTCCCATCCCTGGTCAACGAAGTCCCACCCCTTACTCTGAGCCTTGCCCTCACAACCTGTTGCCTCTACCCTAATTTAAAAAAATGCACACCCCAAGTTCAATGCCTGAGGCATTGAACTCTGCCAACCACTCCCTCTTTGGACAGTTTATTATACCCTTGGTGACTGTATTCTTTGCTTGTGTTGCTGTAATAAGTTACCACAAACTTAGTGGTTTAAAGGATGCAATGTGTTATCTTTCTTTATAAAGAAAAGGTGATAATGTGAGCCATGGGCAATGGCTGTAAATACAGATGAAGCTTTGCTTGCTTACTGGCCCAGTTCCTAACAGGCTACATACTGGTACCTTCCTTCCTTCCTTTCCTTCCTTTCATCCATCCTTCATTTGTTTTTTCTTTTTTTTGGAGACGGAGTCTCGCTCTGTCACCCACGCTGGAGTGCAGTGGCGCGATCTTGGCTCACTGCAACCTCCGCCTCCCAGTTCAAGCAATTCTCCTGCCTCAGCCTCCTGAGTAGCTGGGACTACAGGTGCATGCTGCCACACCTGGCTTTTTTTTTGTGTATTTTAGTAGAGACGTGGTTTCACCATGTTGCCCAGGCTGGTCTCGAACTTCTGAGCTCAGGCAATCTGCCCGCCTCGGCCTCCCAAAGTGCTAGGATTACAGGCATGAGCCACTGCACCCAGCCTCCATCCTTCATTTCTTTCATCCATCCTTCATTCCTTCCATCCTTCCCTCCTTCCTTCTCTCCTTCCTTCTTTCCTTAGGTGAGGCAATATTTTTCCCATGCATGATTTTCTTTAACTTGCATAACAAATAGTTCCTATTCCTGGCTGTACATATCTGAAGGTATTCCTCCAGATCCAATAACTGAAAAAGCAAGGTTTAACCATACTATGAATTTATCCACGAATACAAGAATTGGTCAAGGACCTCCTTTATGGTAGCAAGTAAAAGATGAAACCAGTGCTCTAGATAAGAATAAATGACCCCATGTTGACCTGTTCATGGCTTTCATAGTGATAACATAAATAGGCAAGTATTCACTCCTGCTGTGCGGCCAGTTCCTAACAGTCCAAGGACTGGTGCCAGTTACCGTTTGTGGCCCCTGAGGAGGTGGACATCTTTGGGGGCCACTATTCTGCCTGCCACAGAGATGGGGACACTTCTCTCTCCTAGTTCTCTCTTCTTTGCTTTCTGACCACTCTGCCTCATTTCCCTTCATTGGCTTTTTATTCTTCTGTGATTTTTTTTTTTCTTTAAGGCAGGATCTTGCCCTGTTGCCTAGGCTGGAAAGCCGTGGTGCAATTTTGGCTCACTGCAACCTTCACCTCCTGGGTTCAAGCAATTCTCCCACCTCAGCCTCCCAGGGATCTGGGACTACAGGTGTATCCCACCATGTCTTGCTAATTTTTGTACTTTTTTGGTAGAGACAGGGTCTCACCATGTTGCCCAGGCTGGTCTCAAACTCCTGGGCTCAAGCAATCTGCCTGCCTTGGCCTCTCAAAGTGCTGGGATTACAAGTGTGAGCCACTGCACCCAGCCCCGGTGAGCTCTTACATGTTGCCCCCCCACCACGATTTCACCGTGGCCCTGTTTCTGCTCTAAATCTCCCTGTGCACTCCTACCAATATGGCTTAGGTCATACACTGATGAATTCCTGAGTAGATATCTCCAGCCTAATCCTTTCTCCAAAGTTTCAGACCTATATGTCCAGTGGTCAGACCTCTCTGCCTGTGTAGACGGCAAGACCAGTGTTCCCAGGGGGTGGTATGCCCCAAAACAAAATAAAAAAATAGCTCATGTCAGAGCCTCAACAAGGGGACCTCTGGACATGATTTTGTCCCTCCTGGGTGCAATGAGCAAAAAGAGACAAGTTCATCCTTGCAGGAGAAATCAACATAGACAAGCAGAAGAAATAAACACGTATTAATTTTTTACTAATCTTCCTTTTCTGATATGTAAATAGTCCCATTTTCCCACATCTTACTTCCCTAGTACCTTCTCCATGAAAGAAAAAAAAAAATACTTAAACATAATACGAGGAAGAAAACTACAGAGGATAAGAATGTAAATGGCTATCCCTTACTGGGAACTTATCAGGAATTTTGTAGAGCACAGTAAGTGAAATATTAAATATCCCATTTAATCCCCATGAAGAGCCAGTGAAGTATTTTAAAAATCAAATGAACAAAGTATGGCCTTGGAGGTTAAGTAACTCACCACGTTCATACCACTGTAAAGGAGGCTGAGCCCAGCCTTGAGCCAAGATCTGCCTGACAATGATGTCCATGCATCTTGAGATAAGACAGAAGGCATATGTTCAAGAATAAAGAACACGTAAAAGCAAACAGGCAATAGCTTCTCTTCTTCCATAAGGCAACACTCATACTGTAGCAGGACGAGCCACAGACAAAACTCCTCAGACACCGGATTAAAGAAGGAAGAAGGTTTTTATTCAGCCGGGAGCGTCGGCAGACTCGCGTCTTAAGAGCCGAGCTCCCCGAGAAAGAAATACTTGGCATTTTTAAAGGCTTACAACTTTAAGGGGTCCACGTGAAAGGGTCGTGATAAATCGAGGAAGCGTAGGAAACGTGACTGGGGGCTACATGCATCAGCTAACAAAAAGTTTTACAATGCTTTTTTCATACAGTGTCTGGAATCTCCAGATAACACAAGTAGTTTAGGTCAGGGGTTGATGTTATTATCATTACTTTGTTTAACTCCTAGGGCCGGGTGGTGGTGCCAAGGTTGTCTGGCTATTTATCTTACTTTTGTTTCTTTCTCTCTTTCCTCCTGTCTTGAGAACTAGGCAAGGTTGGGGGAGGAGGGCAGCAGGAGTAGTAGTGGTCTCCTTCCTTAATACCTTCTGGTGTCTTTTATTTATTTACTTATTTTTTGAGATGAAGTCTCTCTCTGTTACCTAGGCTGGAGTGCAGTGGCTTGAATTTGGCTCGATCTTGGCTCACTGCAACCTCCTCCTCCTGGGTTCAAACAATTCTCTTGCCTCAGCCTCCCCAGTAACTGGGATTATAGGCTCACACTACCATGCCCAGATAATTTTTTTTTCTGGACACAGTCTTGCTCTTATCATCCAGGTTGGAGTGCAGTGATGCAATCTTGGCTCACTGCAACCTCCACCTCCCTGGTTGAAGCAATTCTCCTGCCTCAGCCTCCCCATTAGTTGGGATGACAGGTAAGCATCACCACGCCCAGTTAATTTTTTTTCATGTTTTTAGTAGAGATGGGGTTTCACCATGTTGGCCAGGCTGGTCTCAAACTCCTGACCTCGTGATCCAGTGGCCTCACCCTCCCAAAGTGCTGGTACTATAAGCATGAGCCACCGTGCCCCACTGTGTCTTTTAATTTTTAATTTGTATGGGTGCACAGCAGATGTATATATTAGGTTGGTGCAAAAATAATGGCAAAAAAGTGATTATTTTTGCACCAACCTAATATTTACGGGGTACATGAAATATTTTGATACAGGCATGCAATGTGTAATACATCAGGGTGGATGGGGTATCCATCACCTCAAGTATCTATCCTTTCTTTGTGTTATAAATATTCCAAATATACTCTTTATTTATTTATTGAGATGGAGTCTTGTTCTGTCGTCAGGCTGTAGTGCAGTGGCGGGATCTCAGTTAACTGCAACCTCCTCCTCCCAGGTTTAAGAGATTCTCCTCTGTAGCTGGGACTACAGGAGTGCGCCACCATGCCCAGCTAATTTTTTTGTATTTTTAGTAGAGACGGGGTTTCACTATGTTGGCCAGGACGATCTCGATCTCTTGACCTTGTGATCTGCCTGCCTCAGCCTCCCAAAGTGCTGGGATTACAGGTGTGAGCCACAGCGCCCAGCATAAGTTATTTAACGTACAATAAGTATTGTGGACTGCAGTCACCCTGTTGTGCTGTCAAATACTAGGTCCTATTCATTCTATCTAACTATATTTTTATACCCATTAACCAACCCACATCCCCCCTACTACCCTTGCCTTCCCAGCTTATAACCATCCTTCTACTCTATCTCCATGAGTTCAACTGTTTTGTTTTGTTTTGAGATGGAGTGGCATGAGCCACTGTGCCCAGCCAAGTCCAGTTATTGAATAATTTTTTATTAAGAGCCTACCATGACCAGGGCAGTGCCAGGCACTAGAGGTACCATGATAAACAAGACAGACATGCTCTCTACTCCGACAGCTTAAAATTCACTGATCATTCCATTTCATTGGGGACGCTGACAATGTAGAAAGTGCTCAGGAGAAGGCAGATGGGAACGAGGTCAATAAACCATATGGTGGACTTAGCAAAAAAAATACTGGTAATTTTTGCCGCTGGGTGATGAGCATGGGCGGAAGGGGTCATATTAGAATCCTATTTTGAGGTGTTTTGGAAACTTCCGTAAGTCACGTGGAGTTGGCATGCTGAAATGAGGTAAACATGATGAGTGTTGCCCAAAAGGATACCCTTTAAAGTTTTAGCACTTTCCAAACCAGTGTGGTCACAACCAATGCTAACAGGAGTGGTGTGAAGTAGGCAGGGGAGGTAATAACTATGCTTATTTTATGAATGAGGAAAACACTAGATTCGACTCATAGAGGCTTGGAGTTAAAAGGGACTTAAGAAGCCTGCTGTCAGTTTTCCATCCTAATGCTTAACTTGACAATGATCCCACCCAGCACAACACATTACATCAAAAGTTATAGGAAGGGCCAGGCGCAGTGGCTCACAGGCCTGTAATCCCAACACTTCGGGAGGCCTACGCAGCCTAGCGCAGGCGAGGGGGAGGGAGGGGGAACGATGAGGACAGGG
>NW_012109352.1:105430-122610 GCF_000951045.1 Mandrillus leucophaeus | reverse complement strand
CCCCGAGGGCGGTCCAGGGTAGCCCGAGCTAGCCTGGAGTAGGGGAGTGGCGCAGAGCTGCGTGGAAAGGCGCGGGGCGCCTGCGTGGCGAAGGAACTCAGCTGCCTGACACGCCTGCAAGGCCTACGGAGCTGCTCGGGCCACGACCTCTGTTGGCCAAACGCAGGGCGGGGCGTGAACGCCTGGCGGGGCCCTGGCGTCAGGTGGGGACCTGTTCGCCTGCGGAGGGCGTGCTCTCCAGGGGGCGTGGCTCTCTGCTCCGGTGAAGGCCAGAGGGACTCCTTGGGCTGGGCGGAAACGCGACTGATTGTGGCTGCGGACAGGCGGTGACTGCAACGCGGAGGAGCTGGGGTCGCGGTGGGTCGCTAAGCCCAGCACAGGACATGCGCGCTTGGCGCACGAGACTCAAGGGGAGCGCGGAGGGGTCCGGGTCGCCAGGGGCTGCTGGGCCCTTCCCTGAACCCGGCGCGGGGCACGCTAGGAGCTGGCTCAGGCGCACCCGGTGGCTGCAGCTGCCGCGAGAGGAGCTCGGCGGCTCGGGGTCCTCGGAGACAGCGTTTCTCCCGGAAGGCTTCTTGGGGCGGTGGGTGGGAAGTGGGGGCCGGGGCGGCAGCGGGAGGCGTCATGTCTCCGCAGATGGGCACCATGCTCCCTGCAGCCCTGCGCGGGGCCCTGCTGGGCTGCCTGTGCCAGGCCTGGCCTGAGACAGTATGTGAGAAAGTGCAGAACGACTGTGGGGCCCCTCCGGATTACTGAACAATACGTGGACTATGGCCCGATAAAAATGAAGGATGTAATGGATCGTGGCACTTTAATTTAGAAGAGATTAAGGATATTTTGCCGGAAATGAAGGCACACTGGTCTGATGCAATTCACTCGTTTCCCAATCGTAGCCACTTCTGGAAGCATGAGAGGGAAAAGCATGGAACCTGTGCCGCAGTGGTGGACGCACTCAACTCCCAAAAGTACTTCAGCAGAAGCCTGGAACTCTACAGGGAGCTGGACCCCAACAGTGTGCTCCTAAAACTGCGTCTAAGCGCATCCATCAATTACTAACAAGCTGCAGATTTTAAAGATGCCCTTGTCAGAGTGTATGAAGTGATACCCAAAATCCAGTGCCTTCCGCGAAGCCAGGATGGGAAAGTATAGACAATTGGTCAGATAGAACCTTGCCTCGCTGAGCAAGACCAGTAGCTGCAAAACCGCATGGAGCAGTGCAGGTGGGGGGTGGGGTTGGAAAGCAGCCATCCCCCAAGTAGGAAGTTTGGCTGGCGGATGGGGCTGCCAAGAGCCAGGGTTTGAGGGTCTGTGAAGATGCCCCAGTGTTTTATTCTCCCACCTAAAAAAAGCCAGCATTGATGCCCAAGTTTGGGAAATACTCTGTTTTAAAAAGCAAGAGAAATTCACAAACTGCAGCTTTCTAAAAAAACAAAAAACGAAAACACAAACTGCAATTTCTTTTGCACCAACCTAATACAGTATATCTATAGATATATCTGTTAGTCAAATTACATATATCATATAATGTGTATATAACATATGCCGTGTATATCTAATGTAAATTGTATATAATATATATAATGTGTAATGTATATATAAAATGTAATGCATATATCATATGTAATGTATATGTAATGTGTGTATATTTATATATGAGAGGAGATTTATCATGGGAATTGGCTCACGGGATTATGGAGCCTGAGAAGTTCCACCATCCGCCAAGTGCAACCTGGAGACCACGAAAGCCCGTGGTGTAATTCAGTCTAAGTCTGAAGATCTGAGAATCACGGAAGCTGATGATGTTAACTCCAGGTTTAAATCTGAAGGCCTGAGAACTGGGGGTGCTGCTGATGTAAGTCCTAGAGTTCAAAGGCCCAATCACCCAGAGCTCTGATGTCTGAGAGCAGAAGATGGATGTCTCAGCTCAAGAAGAAAGAGTTAATTTGCCCTTTCTCTACCTTTTTGTACCATGGGGGCCCTCAATAGATTGGATGGTGTCCTTCCACATTGGTGAGGGTCAATCTTCTTTACCCAGTCTACTGATTCAAATGCTAATCTCTTCCAGAAACATCTTCACAGATGCACCTGGAAATAATGTTTTACCAGC
Source organism: Mandrillus leucophaeus (assembly GCF_000951045.1). Taxonomy (NCBI): domain Eukaryota; kingdom Metazoa; phylum Chordata; class Mammalia; order Primates; family Cercopithecidae; genus Mandrillus; species Mandrillus leucophaeus. Next base: position 120,503 of record NW_012109352.1, on the reverse strand, counting down.
CATCTGGGCATCCCTTAACTCAGTCAAGTTGACACATAAAAGTAATCATCACAGTGGTATATGAAGAGGATTAAGTCACTCAATTTTGAATAGGTTTGTGAGTGCTGAACTTTCTTTGTCAAGGCTGATTCGAGTTCATAATGATCTGCTCACTGTGTCCCTGGAGAAGTAACATGGGAAATGATGCTCATGGATTGTCATGGTCCTTACTAGAGAAGACCTGTATTTCTTGTATTGTTTATGGGGGTACAATACAGTGATTGAGGGCATCTACTGTGGAGTTAGTCTGACATTACTGTTCGAGGTCTGTCATTTGTTTGCTCTGTGACTGTGGGTCAATTTCTCAACATTCTAAAGTCCTGCTTGCCTCATCCAAAACATAATAATATTTTACTTGAGAATTGCTGTGAAGTTCTGACAAGATAATGCATGTAACTAGCAAATAGTGAATGTCTGGTCAATAGTATTGTCTTAAGGTAGAGACAGAGACATAAAATTATCTACACAAGTGCACACACACATAATTACATACACATATACACAAATAATTACACATATATACATACACATTTTTACATGAATGACATGGTGTTTTATAACCTGTTTTTACTCAATACTATACCATGAATATCTGCCCAGAAAAATGTGTAGCTTTCTACCACTGTTTAAAGAACTGATAGTATGGATTTACCCATTATATGGATTTACCATAGTTTAATTTGTCACAACTGATGGACATTTAGGTTGTTAGACAACTCTGCCTTTTAGCAAGACACAAAGATACAACATAACTAAGACTTCAGTTACCTTGATTCACCCACAGCCCTAACTCATCTTATGTTTCTTTCCATTTCCAGCCTCTGACTCTTCTCTTTGCCTTCTGAATTCTTACTCATTCCTTGCTCTGGTGGGAATCTCCTTTCCTCATGATATTATTCCTGTAGCAAACACATGATGCTCCCTGGCATTGACCCATCCAAGACCCTGGCTTCGTGTGGTTCTAGGTCCAGCCAGCATGAGTCCACATGGCCAGCATTTCTATTGTGTTTACCCAGCCTTACAGAAAGGAACCAACTGATAGGAAAGCCACCAATATTGTTTTAATGGTGGAATCATTCTACATCTCTGAATAAAATGCTACAGAACCTTTAGGGCTAGCAGCCATCTCAGAGGACTTCTGATGCAATCTTTTTCCTGTGGACTACCAGCAAAGAGAATAACCCTAAACCCAGATGTGATGATAAAACACTAAAGGTGATGTTCTACAAGGTAGAAAAAGAGATAATGGAATTTAGAATAGGGGAAACAGACTTGTCTCTGATTCAGAACCTAGGGCTGCAAAAGCCTTGTTACGGAAAAGGGTAATAAAAGGATTTCTTCCCTATGAAAATGATATGAAAATATATCTTACCAAGAGACTGAACTAGAAGTCTTCCAAGCTGTCTTCTAGTGATCCTGAATTATCAGAGTTTATGTCTTCTATGAAAGGGGACTGGTAATATCAGATTCACAGTGTTATAAAGATTACCTAAAATAATGTACAAGACATTAATAATAATGTATTTGTAAGAGAGACATTACTACTACTGTTATAAATAGTCTTAAGAACTATAACCTCAAAGTAGCTTCCAGTATGTTTACATTTTGCAGGGGCTCAATATATTAAACCAATAGACTAAACAATGTAAAAGGAGCTAGTTATTAAGGAAATTACCTAATTCAAAATTTTTTCCTCTTAGACTAGATGACAATTCTAAAATTCCAATTCTATGATTCATAATGGCCAAAAGGTGGAAACAATCTGAATGTTCATTAGCTGAAGAATGGGTACACAAAATGTGGTCAATTCATGCAATGGAATAGTATTCAGCAATGAAAAGGAATGAAGCCCTGGTACATGCTACAAAATGAATGACTCACAAAAACACTATGCTGAGTGAAAGAAGCCAATCAAAAAAGACCACGTGCTGTATGACTCCATTCATATTATGTTCATAACAAGGAAATCTATTGCGAAAGTAAATTAGTGGTTGCTTAGAGCTGGGAAGGATGTGGGAATTGAAAGGTGACAGTGAAAGGGCATGGGGTTTTAGAGGTGATGAAATAGTTCTAAAATTGTGGCTATGGGTGCACAGATCTGTGAATATACTGAACACCATTGAAATGTACAGTTTCAATGGATGAATTGTATGGTACGTGAATTATATATAAATAAAGCTATTAAAAAATGATTGCCAAGTCAAAGACCCAATTCAGCCAGTTACAAAGTTAAGGCAGAGAGACAACTATTTTAGCTCACACCCTAAAAAATAAATGGGAAGGAACACCACTCCTGGGGAAAGGCAACTGCAAAGTAAACAGGGCTCCCAGGGCTATTCCAGACTTGTCTGAGCCAATGGGGTATTAGGTAGCAGGACCACCCACAAAGTCGACACAGGGTCACCCAACTCCATTTATCAGTGACCTGGGACACAAGCCCATTACTGCCTCACTTGCTGACCATCTCTGACATGTTCTGGCTCTGCCACAGTGCATGGCTCTGGCTCTTACTGCGTTCGGAAACTGAACATCTCTGACCAGGTTAACCAGTGGGTTCCTAGGAGGTGTTGTCTCTGAAGGGCTGTTACAATGACGCAGGAAGGCTGAGGCAGGAGAAAGTAGCAGGAAAGAGTGTTTTGTGTACCATCTGTGTGATCCACATTTCTTGTTGCTTTTGCTCTAGTTTCTTGGGTCAGTGAGGGAAAAATCAAGTTTCTCACTTTCTTTTACAATGCCTGGGTTTTTCTTTTTGTGAAATGAGGTCTATGGAGCCTACAGATTACTGTTCCCTCTTCAGGCCCATTTGTCTTACAGTTAATGGAAATTTCTCTGAGATCTCTATGATAACCACAGGCATTTTAGAGGAAAACATAAAAAGGAACTATCAGAGCGTGCTGCCTGAGGCTTTTCCATTACGTATCTTTTCTTCTTTTGAGACACAGTCTCGCTCTGTCACCAGGCTGGAGTACAGTGGTGCCATCTCGGCTCACTGCAGCCTCTGCATCCCGGGATCAAACGATTATCCTGTCTCAGCCTCCCAAGTAGCTGGAACTGCAGGCAGGTGCCACCACGCCCAGCTAATTTTTGTATTTTTTTTGTAGAGATAGAGTTTCACCATGTTGGCCAGGATGGTCTCGATCTCTTGACCTCGTGATCCGCCCACCTTGGCCTCCCAAAGTGCTGGGATTGCCTCCAGTACATTTCTTAATATCAACATTAATGCTCCAAAGTGCTCTATTCTTCTATGATGATATTGTTCATTTTTTATTTGCATTTGGACAGGGCTTAGAGGGCAAATTTGCACACACGTTTAATTTTGGCTCTTTAAGATTTGGAATTCAAGTTTTCCAAACCCAATTTAATATTAATGGAATGCAACCACTTTGCACTTCGTTATGTTTCAGAGCATTTCACAAACATGATTACATGAGATGATACAGGCAGAATGAGTGCTTGGGTCCGGAATCAGGACTTTTGGGCACTAGTTCTGGCTGTCCCTGCACACAGAGGGTGGGACATTGGAAGATCCACTTACTCTTCCTGGACCTCAGTTTTCCAGTTTCTAAAATAAAGGGGATCTGGACAGGCATGGTGGCTCATGCCTGTAATTTTAGCACTTTGGGAGGCCGAGGCAGGTGGATCACTTGAGGTCAGGAATTTGAGACCAGCCTGCCCAACATAGTGAAACCGTCTCTACTAAAAATACAAAAATTAACTTGGCCTGGTGGTGCATGCCTGTAATCCCAGTTTCTTGGGAGGCTGAGGCGGGAGAATCATTTGAACCTGGGAGGTGGAGGTTGCAGTGAGATGAAATTGCGCGACTGCACTTCAGTCTGGGAGACAGTGAAACTCAATCTCGTAAATAAATAAGTAAATAAATAAATAAATAATGTAAATAAAGAAAATAAAGGGGATTGACTTGATGGTCACCGAAATTCCTTTCACATCAGTTATTTTATGTCTCTGTGTTTATAACCAATGGTCATATTGATTTAGCACAGGGAATGAGATAATTAGCCTCAAAGAAAAATAAGCAACCATTTGTGAATGATGAAATCTTCCTATTTAATGAAGACTTTAAAAGTTTTCCTTGTAAGTCAGAATAGAGCTTTGAGTTTTACTATCATCATTCTGTACTTTCAGTTTCATAAGATTAGAATTTCATTCCTCTTGTATGCTTTGCTTGTAATGAAAATAAACTGCTCCTAGTCCACTTAGGGTTCCTTGCTAGGGCCCAGGTCACAGCCGTGCTTTATTTAGAACAGTAGTTCTCAAACTTACAGTGCATAACAGAATCACCTGAAGGGCTTGTTCAAACAGATTGCTGAGCCTATTCCCAAGTTTCTAATTCAGCAGGTCGGGGTGGAGCCTGAAATGTGCATTTCTAATAAGTACACAGGTGATGCTAAGGCTCTGACCTGAGGACCACACTTTGAGAACTGTTGAGTTGGGGGTGTGTTGGCTTTCTTTGTTTTTCCTCTGTTGCCAGAGAAAATCTGAGTCTTCTGAAACAAGTACAGAAGAGGAATTAGCTTATGTTGGCCACTTCCTTCTCTCCTTGTCATTTTCTCTGATTAATTTCTAGTATGATCTGAGGCTCCCTGGGTTGTTATAGAATTTGCACCCCAGGGACTGAGGCTGGGATGGGTGGGCCATCTTACTCAAAATAGCCAGGAAAGGAAGGAGCCGTAAGAGTCACAGTAATGAATCTGGGAGTTGTATTTTTTACAACCAAGAAAAGCAATGGTGACAAGGGGAGAAGGCAGGAAAAATCTGCATAGCAGTATGTACTGGTGATGAAAGTTTCTAATGTTGTGGCAGACTTGTTCACCCACACGAGTGTTCTTTTCTTTTTCCTGAACACACAGCTAGACTTCACTCAAAGCTGAATATAGTCATGATTTAGTTATTTCCAATGAAATGTGAGTCGAAGTGATTAGTGCTCATCCTAGGCCAAGACTTTTAAGAGATTTTATCTCCTCCTTGTTCTCTTTCCTTTTTCCATCTTCTGGATGGAGACTCAAGGAGCCTAAGTCCTTGAATCACCACATGGCGGAGAGCTGCTTCTCTTTCAGCAGCTCTTGAACTTACACAAACTAGAAATATATGTCTGTTGTATTTGAGTCATTATAAACTTTTAGGTCTATTTTTTACTGCATACAAATGCTAACAGTAAGTCTATATTCCATTCTTTCTTTCTTTCTTTCTTTTTTTTGAGATGGAGTCTTGCTCTGTCACCCAGGCTGGAGTGCAGTGGCATGATCTCTGCTTACTGCAACCTCTACCTCCCGGGTTCAAGCGATTCTCCCAACTCAGCCTCACAAGTAGCTGGGATTACAAGTGTACATCACCATGCCTGGATAATTTTTGTATTTTTAGTAGAGATGGGGTTTTGCCATGTTGGCCAGGCTAGTCTCAAACTCCTGGCCTCAAGCAATCCACCTGTCTCGGCCTCCCAAAGTGCTGGAATTACAGGCATGAGTCACTGCCCCAGGCCTCCATTATTTCTTAAGGGTAGAGGACCAAGCTGTGGGGATGGGAGAAAACAGAAAATTATCACTAGATCAATGCATCTAAAATCCTTAAGAAGGAGCTGGGATCATTCAGTCACTCACAAGCCCCATAAGGGCCAGGACATCCCCTTCTCTGATGTAAACCTAGGTAAAGATTACCTAAAATAATGTCAAGGAGCTTTCTACAGGAAAGTTTTCTTACTACTACTGTTATAATTATTCCTAAGAACTATAACCTGAAAGTAGCTTCCAACACATTTTGCATTTTGCAGGGGATCAATATATTAAATCAATAGGCTAAACAATGTAAAAGTAGCCACTGATTAAGGGAATCTCATTCAGGTCATTCTGATATAAAGAAAAGGGGACATCCTGGCACTTATGAGGCTTGTGAGTAGAGCCCAAAGAAGTTCACATGAAATCTCCTCTTGAGAACCCCCCAATACAGGTATGCTTTCCTACTTTCAGGATGAGAACATTAAAGAATAATTCACATAGGCTAGGTGGAAAAAATGCTGAAAAATAAGAAAATGACAGAAGTTCTTGGTATACTAAGTAGAAAAATACAGTTCCAAAAATATTTACTGAAAGAACAAGGCAACCTTTTAGAAAAGTGTTTGGTGACCACAATATTTTCGGGAAGACTGCCTTGATCAAAGAGGAAGCAAAATTATAAAAAGGAAATGGAAGAGGTGAAGGGTTTAACAGGATGAGATTCAGACTTAATAAGCCAAGACAAACAGGAAGAAAAAGAAGTTAACAGAAGAAATCAAGGAAACTGATATACAGTATTAAGGTTAAAAAAACACAATGACGTGGAAGACAAACTTGAGAAACTCTCAGAGTTCAGGAGAAAAAAACTAATAGATAAATGTCAGAAAAATTAGACAGATATGGATCATATATATAGAAAACTTAAGAATGATAAGAGATTTCTGAGGAAAGAAACAGGCCAAAGGAACAAAATAAAAAATGTGTGTTTAAGGAATCTATATGAATTTGAAAAACATCTGAATTTAAAGATCAAAATGGTTTGTTATACTACAGGTAAAACACACACACAAACTCACTCATTTTTTAGCAATAAAAAAAAATTCCAAGAATTAAAATAAGCCTCACAGGCCCAGTGTGGTGGCTTATGTCTGTAATCCCAGCACTTTGGGAGGTTGAGGCAGGAGGGTAGCTTGAGCCCAGGAGGTGGAGACCAGCCTGGGTAACATGGTGAGACCCCCATCTCTACAAAAAATGAAAAAATTAACCAGGCATGGTGGCGCATGCCTAGTAGTCCCAGCTACTCAGGAGGCAGAAGCAGAGGAACACTTAAGCCCAGGATTTGGAGGCTGAAATGAGCTTTGTCTGTGCCACTGTACTCCGGCCAGGGTGACAGAGTAAGGCCCTGTCTCAAAAAAAAAAAAAAAAAAATCCATACAAAATTTTGAAAATATCTAGGAATATCTAGGCAGGAAAATACTCAGTTTCACCACAGGACAACAAAATATCAGGTTGGTTTCAGACTTCTACTCCTTAATATGAAATGCAGAAAGGAATGGTATAATATCCCCCAGGTTTTACAGAAAAGACGTTTAGATCCATGGATTTTTTTTTTTTTTTGAGATGGAGTCTCGCTCTGCCGCCCAGGCTGGAGTACAGTGGCGAGATCTCAGCTCACTGCAAGCTCTGCCTCCCAGGTTCACGCCATTCTCCTGCCTCAGACTCCGGAGTAGCTGGGACTACAGGCGCCCGCCACCATGCCTGACTAATATTTTTTGTATTTTTAGTAGACGGGGGTTTCACTGTGTTAGCCAGGATGGTCTCGATCTCCTGACCTCGCGATCCGCCCAACTTGGCCTCCCAAAGTGCTGGGATTAGAGGCATGAGCCTAGCCAGATCCATGGATTTTAAACTGGCCTGAATTTGTATTTGTGGTTGAAGGTAGAAGCAAAATATTATAGAACATGTAAGGATCTAGGAAATCTACCAACTACTTGCTCTTTGTAGGGGAAAAAGTTGTTTTGGAAGACATTGTCTAATTGACCTAGAGCTAAATCAGTATTATGAACTCATAAAAATCAGTGCTCTGACACTCTTTGTATGGAAAATGATCCCTAGTCAGGCACAGTAGCTCATTCCTGTAATTTCAGAGTTTTGGGAGGCTGAAGTGAAAGGATTGCTTGAGGCCAGGAGTTACAGGCCAGCTGGGGAAACATAGCAAGACCCCCTGTCCCTCCAAAATAACAATAAAAATTAGCCCAGCATGATGGTGTGTGCCTGTAGTCCCAGCTACTTGGGAGGCTGAGGTAGGAGGATTGCTTTAGCCTAGGACTTTGAGGTTGTAGTGAACTATGATTGCACTGCTGCACTCCAGCCTGGGCAACACGGTGAGACCCTGTCTCAAAAATGATCCTGGAGCTTCTACCTCATCCTCCATCCAGGCTGCTAGCCTAGGGGCCCATCTCAGCTCTGCAGAAGGCCCACTGATACAGTTTGGCTCTGTGTCACCACCCAAATCTCACCTTGAATTGTAATAATCCCCATGTGTCAAGGGCAACACCAGGTGGAGGTAATTGAATCACGGAGGTGGTTTTCCTGATGCTGTTCTTGTGATAGTGAGTTCTCATGAGATCTGATGGTTTTATAAGGGACTTCCTCCTTTGCTCAGCATCCATTCTGTCTCCTGCCACCCTGTGAAGAGGTGCTTTCCACCATGATTGTAAGTTTCATTTTTATATACAAAGTGTGTCAGAGCACTGACTTTTATGAGTTCATTATATTGATTTGGCTCTAGGTCAATTAGACAATGTCTTCCAAAACCATTTTCTTCCCACAAAGAGCAAGTAGTTGGTAAGTTTCCTAGGTCCTTACATGTTCTATAATATTTTGCTTCTACCCTCAACCATAAATAAAAACTTAGCCGTTTAAAATCTATGAATCTAAACATCTTAGGCTTCCCCAGCCATGCAGAACTGTGAGTCAATTAAACCACTTTTCTTTATAAATTATCCAGTCTCAGGTATGTCTTTATAGCACCATGAGAATGGACTAATACACCCACCTTGCTCTGTCATACCCCTGGACAACCCGTTCGGCTCCCTACTGCATATCCTTGCTACCCGGGAACCCAGGACAGCTCAGGAGAGCCAAATCTCAGGGTGTTTCCCTGTCTGACTGATACTCTGCAAACAGATTCATGTGACTGCACCCCGAGATGGTGCTGGGGAAACATGAGAGGCAAGACTCAGAAGTAGAGTCGTAGATGAGAAATGTAGTCTGGGGTCTGCTTTGCACTCTGTAACACCTTCATTTATCCATATATCTGCCTCCTGTAGCACCTTCATTTATCTGTATAGCTGTCCTTCTCAGGCTGGAGAGAGGAAAATTGGCACATCTATATAAGAGGGCGAGATTTTCCCTTTCCTCTTTCTATCTGTATGTCTTTTAAATAAAAATCTACAATCTAAATGACAAAAATAGTTGGCTTGGGTTGTGTTAGGGTAGGGGAGATTATGAGATTTAGACATACCTTTCTTCAGAACATACCTCAGATTGTCTGATACAGGTATTGTATGATGCAGAATCCCATTTTTGAATTTCAAAAGCTGAGTTTTACTTCAGTTTACTCTATGCTTTCTTTCGATAATAAACTCCCTTCATACAGAGTTTACTACAAGCTGATTAGGGCTGACTAGGATGAGGATAGTTTATAGAGAAAAGCAACATGTTACTATGTTACCTTTAGATTAAATGACCCTAATATTTATATATTTTATCTAACATGTATGTCATATTTGTAAATATACAAAATTTAACAAGTTACGTATAATGATTTTTCCTAGTAGATAGTATTAGTAGTATACCGTTTTTTTCTTTATTTTAGCCTGAAATGTTATTTTTGTAAGTTCACTATAATGCATATGCATTGCTTCTATAATAAAAGCACAGTAAGTATTGCTTACAAATGTTGTAAAAGTAAGAAGTTTAGGAACTTACAATTGCCAAAGCAGATAATACATAACAAAATTCAAAATGGCAGTAATGGCCAGGTGCGGCGGCTGACGCCTGTAATCCCAGTACTTTGAGAGGCCAGTGTGGGAGGATCGTTTGAACTGAGGTGTTTGAGACCAGCCTGAGCAATATGGGGAAATTCTGTCTCTACAAAAAATACAAGAATTAGCCAGGTGTGGTGGTGCGCAGCTATAGTCCTAGCTACTGGGGAGGCTGAAGTGGGAGGACTGCTTGAGCCCAGGAGGCCAAGGCTGCAGTGAGTTGAGATCATGCCACTGCACTCCAGCCAGGGTGATGGAGGCAGACCCTGTCTCAAATTAAAAAAAAAAAAAAAAGGCAGTAATAATTTGTAGGACAGAATTGTGAGACATAATATATTAACAAATGTATATACATAAGAGTCAAAATATAATTTTCTTTTAAAAACCCATATGTTGGGAAGTCAAAGGGAGCAGACTGCCTGAGCTCAGGAATTCAAGACCACCCTGGGCAACATGGCACAACCCCATCTCTACTGAAATACCAAAAAAAAAAAAAAAAAAAAAGAGGCCGGGCGCGGTGGCTCAAGCCTGTAATCCCAGCACTTTGGGAGGCTGAGACGGGTGGATCACGAGGTCAGGAGATCGAGACCATCCTGGCTAACACGGTCAAACCCCGTCTCTACTTAAAAAATACAAAAAACTAGCCGGGTGAGTTGGCGGGCGCCTGTACTCCCAGCTACTCGGGAGGCTGAGGCAGGAGAATGGCGTAAACCCAGGAGGCGGAGCTTGCAGTGAGCTGAGATCCCGCCACTGCACTCCAGCCTGGGCGACAGAGCCAGACTCCGTCTCAAAAAAAAAAATAAATAAATAAATAAAAAATAAAAAGAAAAAAAATTTAGCTGGACGTGGTGGTGCACACCTGTAGTTCCAGCTGCTTGGGAGGCCGAGATAGAAGAATCGTTTGAACCTGGGAGGCAGAGGTTACAGTGAGCTGAGATGGCTCTATTGCACTCCAGCCTGGGAGTCAGCGAGACTCCATCTCAAAAACAAAATGAAACAAAACAAACAAAAGACAAAAGCCCATATGTGTTTTTAAGTTTTAAATAGTCAGAATGTTCAGATGGAAAAGTCCACTCACTTGTTCATATGTTGCTATGGCTGGTCAGGGGACTTACGCAGACATGTTAAATAATACAGGTGGCATATTTGATGTAAATGGTCATGGTTTTATCCATAGGAACAGTCTTTCTTTAAGCTGACCTCATTGTCTGTTTGTTTCTTCTTACTGAGGGCTGATTCTGGAAGGACAAAGCTAGAATTCTGTTCCAAAGCCTGGCTTTTATCACTGTTTTTCTCTCTCTTCAAAGGAAAAGAATGGAAGGGTGTTACAAAACAAGAACCATAGCTTGTTGGAGATGAATTACCAAGTGAGGAATCAAACCAGGGCCACCGATGGTGCCCTAAATCATAAGAGAGGACTGTCAAGGGAAACCCCATAGGAGATTTAGGACTTCGCACCACCTATCCATCTCATCCAGGATGCATTTAGCGGACTCATGTACTCATGTGTCAAGTGGTATTTGGGGGCACAGATCTCTTGGGGCTCTTACCAAAAGCTTCTGTGACTAATTAGAAAGGAATCAGTCCCCCTACCTTTCTCTGGAACTGTGTGAATACTGTGAGGTGCTAGAAATGAGTATATACATTTGTGTCATTCCAACTTTACCCCATTTGTTTAGAATAAGAGCTGGCTCTCTGTGGACTTCGCCATCTTTCTCTTGAAACTAACTAAAGGTCAGTTGAGCAGTACATCAACAGTTCTGTTCCTAAAAAACTGTGGATTATGAAAATAGGAATGAATTTTATATCGGGGAGAGTGCCAAGGTGTCATTGACTAATAATCCCACCTCACTAAGTTCCCGTATGGAAAGACCAGATCACTGAGTTGGTTCCTTCTTCCTGTTTTCAAGGATTACCGCCTGAGCACTGGTGCTTAGGAAAAACCAGGCTCCACATGTTTTAGGATGGAATTTTCTAGAATCGCCTGGTTTTCTCTTGGGCACTTTCACCGTCTTGGTTTGGTATCTCTCTTCAATTGAAGTTGGCTTTCTGCCAGCAGCTCTTGTTTGGTTCTCTCCTGATTTCAGAACGTGCTGTTAACTCTCTTCTTCAGCCAATTCCCAAGTGTCATCGTCAACAGTTTGAACTCAAGCAGGCATGTGAAGCGAGCACCCAGCAAAGTGGTTTGGAAAGTGATGATGTTAGGCAGAGTGTGGGTAATTTTCAAAACAAACCAGCTGAATTCAGTCAAGCAACCAAGCAGTTTGTAACTGGTTGGTTGTGATCCAACTGTTGGAAGAGTTGTTATCTTTCAAAGCCATCTGCGTATATAGACATAAACTGACATCCTTATCATCATTCCTCTTTTTTTTTTTTTCTGTGAGATGGAGTTTCGCTCTGTTGCTCAGGCTGGAGTGTAGTGGCATAATCTCGGCTTACTGCAACCTTTGCCTCCCTGGTTCAAGTGATGCTCCTGCCTCAGCCTCCCTAGTAGCTGGGATTACAGGCGCCTGCCATTGCACCTGGCTAATTTTTGTATTTTTAGTAGAGATGGGGTTTCACTATGTTGGCCAGGCTGGTCTCGAACTCCTGACCTTGTGATCCACCCGCTTTGGCCTCCTAAAGTGCTGGGATTACAGGCGTGAGCCACTGTGCCTGGCCCATCATTCCTCTTAATTGACACATTAATACTTCTTACCCTTTAGGTATTTTTTTCATGCTTGATGGTATATTTCATTAGGGAACTGATTTATTCAAGACACAATATTCTTCTGTTAAACCTGATTTCATCTATAAAATAGGTTCTTCAAGCATGATAGAATTTTACAAGCACAAGCAATTTCAATTGCAATGTCCTTCTAAGTCTGGGAACTGGAAATGTAATTTGCAGTGAGCTCCGTCTTCTTCAATTTGTCCTCCTCATTTTTTTCCTCCCCTCTTTCATTTTCCTTCAGGCTCTCAGCACATCACATTGCTAATCTAGATTCCAGAGGCTAAACATTGCTAGGAATGGGGAAAGAACATGAATCACCTCTTTCCCTCCTTTTTCTGCTCTAATTTTAAATACGTGAATCATAATCCTAGGAAAATATGCTGGGTAAACAAAGGAAGTATGTAGGGAAAGGGGGGGAAACACACACCTGGTCCAACTTCCAGCCAGCTTCTGCAAGGCAGCACCAGACAGGCTAAGAACCTAAGACAATGTCTGACAGGTTGCTATTTCGAGTTTGCTTTCCTGAAAATATTTTTGGGCTCAAAATATAGCAGCACCTACCTGCAACGTGAAATTCTAAAAGAAGACTCAGAGAAGGCAGAAAAGAGTGTCTAGTCACTCTTTTCTCTAGTAAAAGGATGACTTCTGATTTTGTCAATCTATTTCACAGCTTATACAAGTTATTGATTTAAATAATCTACGACAAGACTCCATGGGCTCAGTTTGCAGGGAACAATTTGCTAGCTAGATTTTTCACTAGATTCAATTGAAATTTTTCTTTTTTCTTTTTTTTTTTTTTTTTAGAGACGGGGTCTTTCTATGTTGCCCAGGCTGGTCTCAAACTCCTGGCCTCAGGCAATCCTTCTGTCTCAGCCTCTGAAAGTGCTGAGATTATAGGCGTGAACCACTGCACTCAGCCACTATGTTCAATTTTAATGACTTGTCACAGTGAACATTAATGTTTTACTTTTATTTCTCTGCTTATGACTTGCCTGGGCCCTTTATGTTCTTGGACCCCTCAGCAGAGTTCTCCTCTGTTTGCTCTAATGCAACAGTCCCCAACCCTTTTGGCATCAGGGACCAGTTTCATGGAAAACAATTTTTCCATGGACAGCAGGGGTGAAGGGGATGGTTTCGGGATGACTCAAGTGAAATATGTTGATTGTTCACTTTATTTCTATTATTATTACATTGTAATATGTAATGAAATAATTCTACAACTTGCCATAATGTAGAATCAGTGGGAGCCCTGAGCTCGTTTTCCTGCAACTAGATGGTCCCATCTGGGGGTGATGGGAGACAGTGAGAGATCATCAGGCATTCGATTCTCATAAGGAGTGTGCAACCTAGATCCTTCACATGCACACTTCACAACAGGGTTCCCGCTCCTATGAGAATCTAATGCCACCACTGATGTGACAGGAGGCAGAGCTTAGGCGGGAATGTGAGTGATGGGGATCAGCTGTATGGTACAGGTGAAGCTTCGCTCAGTTGCCCGTGGCTCACCTCCTGCTGTGAAGCCCGGTTCCTAACAAGCCATAGACCGGTACCAGTACTGGTGCCGGTCTGTGACCCAAGGGTTAGGGACCCCTGCTCTTATGGGCTTGCTTCCTAGGCCACAACCTGATCAGAGAAGACTGTTGTATTTCTGGCTTTCTACCTCCCAGAATGCTGGGAACCCACACCTTCTACACCCCTTTCTTCCCCTTGGCAGGTCCCAGGTGGTTCAAGCATAGACACTTATTGATAGTCACTGAAGTTTTCTTGAGTTGTCCATGGTGCAGCTGCCTGGGTCATAGACCACTGACCTTGACTTCACTCATTGCTGAAGGAGTGCTACAACTCCTCTGTTAGACTCTCCGAATAGAGGCCCTGGTCCTTTTGCTTCCTTGTAACTCCCACTGTCCTGGAACAAATTCCATCGGGGCTGCTAGAAAAAGGCTCACAGAGCCACCATCTCCCTCTTGGAGGGCCAGGTCTTGCTGCTCCTCCAAAGTAAGAAGCTCTGGGGTATGTGGGGCACCTCATTACCAGTTAAAGAGAGAGAGAATACACTTTGGGAGGCAGAGGCAGGCAGATCACGAGGTCAGGAAATCGAGACCATCCCAGCTAACACGGTGAAACCCCGTCTCTACTAAAATACAAAAAATTAGCCGGGTGTGGTGGCGGGTGCCTGTAGTCCCAGCTTCTCAGAAGGCTGAGGCAGGAGAATGGCATGAACCCGGGAGGCGGAGCTGGCAGTGAGCCGAGATTGCGCCGCTGCACTCTAGCCTGGGCGACACAGCGAGACTCCATCTAAAAAAAAAAAAAAAAAAAAAAAAAAAAGAGCCAGAATAAGGAATGGAAGGGTGTGGGGTCCCAGCATTCTGGGAGGTAGATAGCCGGAGGTATAACTGTCTTCTCTGACCAGGCTGTGGCCCAGGAAGCAAGTCCATTAGAGCAGATAGGTCCCAAGAACATAACCGTTCCAGGCAAGTCACAAGCAGAGAAATACAAGTAAGAAATAAGCGTCCACTCTGGCAAGTCACTAAAATTGAACATGGTGGCCGGGTGCAGTGGCTCATGCCTATAATTCCAGTGCTTTGGAAGACCAAGCTAATAGAATCGCTTGACCCTGTTTCTACCAGAGAAAATAAGCCAAAACCAAAACAAAAACCCTATAATTGAATGTAGTGATAAGTCTGGCTAACAAATTGCTTCCTGAAGACAAGAGCCCACAAAGTCTTTTTTGAGCCCCAAATTTAGAATACCACATATATTTTTAA
>NW_012109352.1:95773-105154 GCF_000951045.1 Mandrillus leucophaeus | reverse complement strand
GCTGGGATTATAGGTGTGAGCCACTGTGCCCAGCCACAAAGTCTTTTAATAGATTATTTAAATCAACAACTTCTATGAGCTGCAAAATAGATTGACAAAATCAGAAACCATCCTTTTTCTAGTCACTCTTTGCCTTCTCTGAGTCTTTTGTGTAGCCAGCATTCCTCTGAATAGATGTTCTTGTCTCTTTAACTAGCAATGGGGTGTTTTCATCTATAGCAGAGTTTCTTACCTTGCAGGAGCAGCAAGACCTGGACCTCCAAGAGGGAGATGGTGGCTCTGTAAGCCATTTTCTAGTGGCTCCAGTGGAATTTGTTCCAGGAGAGTGGGAGTTACAAGGATGCAAAAGGACCAAGGCCACTATTTGGAGAGTCTAGCAAAGGAGTTGTAGCACTCTTGGAGGAAAGAAGGAAGTTAAGGTTGGTGGTCCACCACCCAGGGCAGCTGCAATGTGGACAACTCAAGAAAACCTCAATGGTTATCAGAGGAATGCTGGCTACTGCACAGCCACTAGAAAGATGTTGAGACAGGGTACCAGGCAGCCCAGAAGGGCCATTGCTTAGAGCTGCTTACAATGAGTCTGCAGCTCCCAATGATTTACTGTATGATTTGCCTGGATCTCAGAAACTCTATTCTCCAGAGGCTGATGAAGGCGCTCCTAGGGCAATGCTTTATACTCCTGCATAGTATCTGTTTTCCATTTCTGTTCCCTATAAATGTGCATTGTTGGTCACTTGCCTGCACTTGCCTCTCCCTGCACTCTCCCCTTCCTTTTGCCTCATTACCTGCTGTTCTGACGGGATTTTAAAGTCACAGCAAGCATCTGTGTTAAGGACTTACAAAAGAGCCTCCAAAAAAACAAAAACAAAAACAAAAACAGGGAAGGCAATTTTGGGATGAACAGGGAAGATGGGATAAGGGAAATGAAGAAAGACCCTGCCATACTAGGATTGAAGTGCAAACCAGAATGTGACCTTTTGTAATCCACGTTGCTATTTTTGGTTATGAACGGGCTTGTGGCAGGTGGAAAGGAGAAGGAATAAATCCATCCTTGCTCCAGTGCAGGCCTGAACTTTATGAGGATGGAATGGTAAGCACACGACATAGGGTTTTATGCATCAGCACAACTTTGTGTTAAATTGTTCTCAGAGGGCATCTTGTAAGGGAATGTGAAAATGAATGGCTGTGTTCGTTCTGGAGGCTGAACTGCAATTACTGAGATATGATAGGAAAACTGGTCTTAACACTGCCCAGTAAAACAGTATCCCCCCACCCACACTTATGTATAGCACCTATGGTCCATTTAGTCCAACATACACAAAGTAATCTCTTTGGTAGTCCAACTCCCATGAGCCATCCAGAGTACACGGCAGAAAGAACTCTGTTGTCTAGCAACCAATGGAACACGACAACACTAGGTAAATTGGATCAATATTGCTCTAAATATTGAACCCTTAGATGATGGAAAAACCCTCAAAGCCATGTCCATAACTCCTCTGCTCTTTCCTCTCCTAGACTTAGCGGCTGAGGAGAACCAGCTGGTGTTTTGACAATCTGTGGAGACCCACGGGGAGGGAGGATTGGGGGAGAGCAGGCCAAGTTCCACAGGGGAACCCAGCAGTAGTCATTCCAGAAAGGAGATACCTGAAGGCTGAATCCCTAGGAATCTGGAGCCTCCCGTCCACCTTTGCAGCACTGGGTGGCCTGGAAGTGAGGTCATCATCCTGAGTTCCTGACCTGCTGGTGTCTGGTCAGGAATCACTGAAGTTGAAGAGATCAAGGTCACCACCAGTGGTTTTTAGAAAGAACACTTGAGTTGCTGGGCGCAGTGGCTCATGCCTATAATCCCAACACTGGGAGGCTGAGGTGGGAGGATCATTTGAACCCAGGAGATCAAGATCAACCTGGGCAATATAGTGAGATTCCCATCTCAAAAAATAAAAAAAATTAGCCAGGTGCGGTGGTGAACACTTGTAGTTCAAGCTACTCAGGAGGTTCATTTCTACCAAGGTGCAAGGGGCTAGTTAAAATAAAAGAGGTTTTAAGGGAAAGGAAGTTCCAATATGTCAATCTGAGGGTTGTGAGCAGATAGAGAAGGTGCAGTTCACCACTGGGGCTTGGTGAGGAGACAGGAAGATCACTTGAGCCCAGGAGTTGGAGGCTGCAGTGAACTGTGATTGCACTACTGCACTCCAGCCTGGATGACAGAGAGAGAGCTTGTCTGTAAAAAAAAAAAAAAAAAAAAAAAACACCCAAGGTTCAAGGTTGGTGCACAAGATGTCTTCCCATGAGACCCCCAAGGCCCTCCCCATCCCCTCCTCACCAAGCCCCAGTGGTGAACTGCATCTTCTCTGCTCACAACCCTCAGATTGACATATTGGAATTTCCTTTCCCTTAAAGCCTCTTTTACGTTAACCAGCCCCTTGCACCTTGGTAGAGATGAACCCAGTTTGGAAGGGGAGGGGGAACTTTGAACAAAGTCTAATCACTTTTTCCAATGAGTCACTTTTTCTTCCTGGAAATAATGCTAGATCATATTCCTAGAAACAATTTCCTGGCTGAGTAGCCTTTCTGAAGAGGCTCCATATGTCCCCTTGTGCAAAGCTTTCCTTGGGGTCCCAAATTTTAAGGTCCTGTCACGGTGCTGTTGGAAGCATTTTTTCACAGATGAACTGTGAGAGTTGACTTCAGTGAGAATTACTAAGAAGTGGAGGAGAGAAACCAACAACGTGACTCTTTACCACATGCCAAGCACTGCAGAGGATGCCTTAATAAAACTGGAGCTGCTCGCTGAGGTGATGTGATACCCATATAGGGTAGGACCTATTCTTTCCATTTTGCAGATGGAGAAACTGAGACTTAGGTAACTTATCCTTAAGAGAGTTGTGGTATCCCAATGGGCAGTAATTCTGAGCTTCTCTGGTCTTTGTGTGGTCATTGGGAGGTATGTGGCTGAGCAATAGTCCCCTCTCTTAGTTCCAATGGGCCACACAGGGGCCATTTGTAAAGAGAGGATGAAGGCTAGGACCTACAAGGGCTCTGTGTCATTGTCATAATGTAGAGGATGGTCTCCACTGTGCAAGAGAAGAACCTCTCAGGTTATGAGACAAGACAGGAAAACATCTGTCTTCCTTCTAGACATCAGTGGTGCCATCACTGACAATGCATGTTTGCCCTTGGGAGTGGTGAAGTTTGAGTTTGTATAGTTTACTTTTACCTCCGGAACAGTTCAGGCAGGTCCCGCTTTTCATTATTCTCCTGACACTCTGTCCTCCGTCATATTATCACTCAAGCTTGGATTAGGCTGTGGATGTGGGGACTTGCAACATTGGAGGGAAAAACCTTAAAACTGTCAAGGATAATTTCTTCAGAGCTCACCAGGAAGGCCTCCAGGAAGATAAACTCTCCACAGGGGTCCCTTGTGGCACGTTCTTTTTTCTCTGCTGTTTTCTACCTTCAGGGTTTTTTCCTGTCCATCAACTGTCTCATTCTTCCAGTCTCCATGGGGTGCATCTCCATTTTCCTTTTGAGAAATCTATTAAGCTGGTGCAAAACTAATTGTGGTTTTTTTCATTAAACGTAATGCCGTTTGGCTGGGCATGGTGGCTCATGCCTGTAATCCCAGCACTTTGGGAGTCAGACATGGGCGATCACTTCAGGTCAGGAGTTCGAGATCAGCCTGGCCAACACGGTGACACCCCGTCTTTACTAAAAATACAAAAATTAGCCAGGCATGGTGGTGCGTTCCTGTAATCTGTTACTCGGGAGGCTGAGGCAGTAGAAACATTTGAACGCAGGAGGCGGAGGTTGCAGTGAGCCGAGATGGTGCCACTGCACTCCAGCCTGGGTGTCAAGAGCGAGACTCTGTCTCAAAAACAAACAACAACAACAACAACAACAAAAATGTAGCATATATAGAGTATATATACTATATCGCATAATAGGGTATGATTATGTACTCTAAATACATTTTCCCATAACTGTGTTTTTTGGCAAGTTGTTTCTATTGAAAAAAAAAAAAAAAAAGCCATTAAAAGTAATGGCAAAAACCACAATTAGTTTTGCACCAACTTAATACCTTCCTATCCTCAGGGAAATCCCTGAATCTCAAGAGCCATTACTGCTTTCCTCTATCCCACCCCAAAGGTGCATGGATCCAACAGTAGCTCATTAAATTCATGACAACACCTAGGACAGGAAAACTACTGCTTCTGCTATCCCAAGGCAGAAAAACCACAAATGTCCCATGTGGGGCTCAGGCAAGTTCATGCGACATCCCTTGTCTGAGTTCACTGTGCAGGTCTGTTTCTGGACAGGTGTCTAAGTCCACCATGCTCATTTTTCCTCATTGTCACCATCGTCACGGCTGTTTGTCACACTGCTCCTACATGTCAGGCACTGTAAAATACGTATACCACTGCACGTCAGACATCATCAGCCCCATTTTGCAGAGGAGCGAATGAAAGCATAGAGAGTGCATGCAATTTGCCCAAGGACACCCAGCTAATGTGCGGTAACCGTGATTTGAATCAAGTTCTTCCGTCTGAAGTCAAGGCTGTTCTGGGGGTTCGGTTTTGCGGCAGCTGGAGAGGAGATAGCTTATAGCAAAGGCTCTAGGAGTGTAAGAGGGACACAGCAGGTGACTGGCAGAATCTTGGCTTCACTTGGAAAATCAGGAGACCTGGATTTTAGTCCCGGTTTTATTGAACTCCCAATTTTTTTTTTCATCATCTACAAAGTGAAAGAAGGCTGAGTGACCTGCCAGCTCTCAGTCTAATTCAGACCAATGGCCAGTTTCTGAGTCCAGGAGGCAAACTTTGGAACTGAATCCAAAGCCATACAGATCTCACATGTCTCTTCTTTCGTTCTGCAGTTGAAACAGATAAAAGACATAAAGCAATTTCTTCATGCACCACCAATCAGGGAACCACAGAACCGAGTGACCGAGGTCTCTTTCTGCCAGGCTGCCTAGAATGAAATCTTTCAGTCACTGTTTCCTTAGGTTTTATTTCTTTACATATGAATAAAAGTCTTGGTAGAAAAGCATTTCTGGTTTTAAGGAAGAATACCTAAATCTACAAAATGAACCAATTGGGGCTATGAATGTTTACATTACAAAAGAATTCTTAAGAATACCTCCATTTGTGCTATTCTGCATTTAATATTATTATTATTATGACATCAGGCTCAAGTCTTCATATAAAGTAGGCTCAAGTCTCCATATTAAAGTATTTTTTCCTGGAAAAGGACTGAATATTAAAAAATACATTTTATACCTGTAATTCTAGCACTTTAGGATGCCAAGGCGGGTGGATCACCTGAGGTCAGGCGTTCAAGACCAGCCTGGCCAACATGGTCAAACCCTAACCCTACTAAAAATACAAAAATTAGCTGGGTATAGTAGCACACACCTGAAATCCCAGCGACTCGGGAGGCTGAGGCAGGAGAATCACTTGAACCCGGGAGGTGGAGGTTGTAGTGAGCCGAGGGTTGAGTGTTTCCAGTGAATGATATCAGGGGAGTCAAGGACGTGTGGGTACCTGTGAATCACCCAGCATGGGTCAGGCAGGCCCTGGGCTGGAGGGAGACTCCAGGTGTCTTGAAGAATTGAGGCTCTGTTCTCCTGCACACAGCCTGTCACATCGTAAATTGTCCTGTGATCTCATGTTTCTCCCAGGGTCAGTGGGGACTGGAGACACAGAGGAAATGAGTTCTGAGGGCAGATCCCTCCTCCATTGAGATGTCACCATATAATTCTGCCCACTCGCACACGCGCACACGTAGGTAACGATGTGGCCATGTAACCAGACCCAGGTTCAGCTGCTCACCACTTAAAAGCCAGAACACAAGAGGTGAGGGTTGATGGCAGGAAAAGCAGGTTTAATTGGAAAGTCAGAAAACCAAGAAGAGGGTGAGCTAGTGTTATAAAGTACCATCTTATATTTTAAAATTCACCGTAGGAGTTTTAAAGGGAAGCTTGGTGTGAGAGGCATGTGGGCGTGGTGCGGGGTGCAGCGTGCAGGTCTGTGGATCCTCTTCCAGCGGCTATCTAGGAGATTTGAACTTCCGGAGGTCTGGTTGGTGATTACCTGACTTTGGCCTGATGGTGGTGGACTAATTGTGCCCAACGCCTCCCAAGTGGGAAAATTCCACAGTGGCTCCCTGCCTGATTTGTTTCAAGAGTAGTATCTGGTTTTTTTGTTTGTTTGCTTGCTTGTTTGTTTTTTTGACAGGATCTCATTCTGTCGCCCAGGCTGGAGTGCAGTGGTGCAATCATGGCTCACTGAAGCCTTGACGTCCTGGGCTCAAGCAATCCTCCCATCTCAGTCTCCTGAGTAGATGGGACCACAGGTATGTGCCACTATGCCTGGCTAATTTTTAAATTTTTTTGTAGAGACAGGGCCTCCCTATGTTGCCCAGGCTGGTCTTAACCTCCTGGGCTCATGCAGTCTTCCTGTTTTGGTCTCCCAAAGTGCTGGGATTACACATGTGAGCCTGGGATTACAGGTGTGAGTCACTGCACCTGGTCTGGAATTTTTTAAGTGCATAATTGGATAAGCAGGCATTGCCGAAGGGGAGTATCTAGAGAGGTTAGGAGTAAAGCGGTCAGAGGGGAGGGAAGGAAGAAAAAGAAAGAGGGTGATTTAAATAACTGAGGTTCCTGGTTACAAACTCCCCACTGTCAAGTTTCATTCTGTCTCTATGGAAAACAGGCAACTGATTCATTCTGGCTACTTCGTATTGAAAAGGGGCATAGTCAGGGGGCCACGGAATGAACTTATTCACCCAGAGTTGACAGCACTTGAAAGTCCCTGAACTTAGAGAAGAGATCCGCTGGAGCGTCATGGGGAGTGTGTAACAGCAATACAGTCTGCAGCAGAAGAATAATCCTATCCCTGTAATCATGGCTATAATCACGAGCAACTTTTCCCACGAGGAAGCCTGATACAAATCATGAGGAGAGCCATTGATTTAAAGATATTGTGGGATCAGACATAGTACTGGACTGGTTTGCTTGTGCATGTCTTGTAGGGCCGAGGATGTTTTCAGAGTTATCCTGGAAGTACACACAGCATTCAATCTTTTTTTCTTTTTCTTTTTTTTTTTTTTTGAGACAGAGTCTCATTCTGTGGCCCAGGTGGGAGTGTAGGGGTGTGATCTTGGCTCACTGCAACCTCTGCCTCCTGGGTTCAAGCAATTCTCGTGCCTCAACCTCCCAAGTAGCTGGGATTAGAGGTGTGCACCACCATGCCTGGCTAAGTTTTTAAAAAAATTTTTAGTAGAGATGGGGTTTCACCAAGTTGGCCAGGCTGGTCTCGAACTCCTGGCCTCATGTGATCCACCTGCTTCAGCCTCCCAAAGTGCTGAGATTATAGGTGTGAACCCCCATGCCTGACCAGCATTCAATCTTAATTATTAAATTGATTAATAATTAAGTTCTGCACTGTCAGTTGTACCCACAGCTTCTATGGTGATCTGACAGCAGAATGGTTACACATATTTA
This sequence comes from Mandrillus leucophaeus, assembly GCF_000951045.1. NCBI lineage: Eukaryota > Metazoa > Chordata > Mammalia > Primates > Cercopithecidae > Mandrillus > Mandrillus leucophaeus. The sequence goes on along the minus strand of NW_012109352.1, from coordinate 97,650 downwards.
ACAGGTTATAGGAGGAGCTGTGAATATTCATGAAGGCGGTCCTGACACATGTGTATTGAACCAATAAATATGCATGTAATGTAGGACTCATGTTCATTTTGGGATGCAGACTTAACTCTTAAATGTACAGTTAGATTTTATCTGTCAAACGTTCTTTTCAGGACACAAAGGCATGCAGATGTGTAATTTCTGTCGTTCAGCCAGAACTAGTGCATGGTCAGTGGGCGTTTATCAGGAGAAAGTTACTAGAGTCTCTTGTCTCATTAAAATTGTAGTTATGGCTGGGGGGATAGGGAATGGGGATCAGTTGGTCAGCTTCTATTGACGCCATAAATTTTTTGTTTGTTTGTGGGTTTTTTTGTTTGTTTGTTTTTTAGATGGCGTCTCACTCTCTTGCCCAGGCTGGAGTGCAGTGGTTCAAAGTTGGCTCACTGCCACATCCAGTCCCCAGATTCAGGCAATCCTCCTGCCTCAGCTTCCCAAAGAGCTGGGATAACAGGTGTGTGCCACCATGCCTGGCTAATTTTTGTATTTTTAGTAGAGATGGGGTTTCACCATCTTGGTCAGGCTGTTCTCAAACCCCTGACCGCAGGTGGTGCACCTACCTCAGCCTCCTGAAGTACTGGGATTAGAGGCGTGAGCCACCATGCCCAGCCTTTGATCAGCCTTTCACCAAATACACAATGTGCGTCTGGGGGAAGGGTAGAGGAATAGTCACTTATGCCTTTTCTTTTTTTTCTTTTTCTTTTTTTTTTCTGAGACAGAGTTTCACTCTTGTTGCCCAGGCTGGAGTGCAATGGTGCAACATCGGCTCACTGCAAACCTCTGCCTCCCACATTCAAGCGGTACTCCTGCCTTAGGCTCCTGAGTAGCTGGGATTACAGGTGCCTGTCACCATACCTGGCTAATTTTTGTATTTTTAGTAGGGACAGAGTTTCACCAGGCATGGTGGCTCACACCTGTAATCCTAGCATGTTGCAGGAAGTCAGGGACCCCAAACGGAGGGACTGGCTGGAGCCACAGCAGAGGAAACATAAATTGTGAAGATTTCATGGACATTTATCACTTCTCTAATAATACTCTTATAATTTCTTATGCCTGTCTTACTTTAGTCTCCTAATCCTGTTATCTTTGTAAACTGAGGATGTATGTCACCTCAGGACCCTGTGATGATTACATTAACTGTACAAATTGATTGTAAAACATATGTGTTTGAACAATATGAAATCTGATTATAAAACGTGTGTCTTTGAACAATATGAAATCAGTGCACCTTGAAAAAGAACAGAATAATAGCAATTTTAGGGAACAAGGGAAGATGACCATAAGGTCTGCCTGCCTGTGGGGTTGGGCAAAAAGAGCCATATTTTTCTTTTTGCAGAGAGCCTATAAACGGACGTGCAAGTAGGAGAGATATCGCTAAATTCTTTTCCTAGTAAGGAATATATTAAGACCCTAGGAAAAGAATTGCATTCCTCGGGGGAGGTCTATAAACGGTCACTCTGGGAGTGTCTGTCTTATGCGGTTGAAATAAGGACTGAAATACACCCTGGTCTCCTGCAGTACCTTCAGGCTTATTAGGGTGGGGAAAAAAACCCATCCTGGTGAATTTGAGGTCAGACCGTTTCTTTGCTCTCGAACCCTGTTTTCTGTTGTTTGTTTATCAAGACAATACGTGCACAGCTGAACATAGACCCTTATCAGTAATTCTAATTTTGCTCTTTGCCTTGTGATCTTTGCTTTGCCCTTTGCCTTGTGATCTTTGTTGGCCTCAGAAGCATGTAATCTTTGTGACCTACTCCCTGTTCGTATACCCCCTTCCCTTTTAAAATCGCTAATAGGCCGGGCGCGGTGGCTCAAGCCTGTAATCCCAGCAC
>NW_012109352.1:87422-95488 GCF_000951045.1 Mandrillus leucophaeus | reverse complement strand
AAAAAAAAAAAAAATAAAATAAAAAAAAAAAATAAAATCGCTAATAAAAACTTTCTGCTTTTGCAGCTCAGGTGGGCATCACGGAACCTACTGATGTGTGATGTCACCCCTGGCGGCCCACCTGTAAGATTCCTCTCTTTGTACTTTCTCTTTATTTCTCAGACCGGCCGACACTTAGGGAAAATAGAAAGAACCTATGCTGAAATATTGCAGGTGGCTTCCCTGATACTAGCCCTTTGGAAAGCTGAGGCAGGATCACCTGAGATCGGGGCTCGAGACCAGCCTAGCCAAGAGGCTTCAAGATATCCTGCCTTTTGGGGCCAAACCATTTCATGTATTGATTGATGACTTTGCCTGTAACCTCAGCCTCCCTGCCTTTTAAAACCTTTCTATATGGTCCAGGTGTGGTGGCTCACACCTGTAATCCCAGCACTTTGAGAGGCCAAAGCAGGTGGATCACTTGAGGTCAGGAGTTCAAGACCAGCCTGGCCAAGATGGTGAAATGCCAACTCTAATAAAAAAAAAAATACAAAAATTAGCCAGGTGTGGTGGTGTGCATCTGTAGTCCCAGCTACTTGGGAGGCTGAGGCAGGAGAATTGCTTGATCCCAGGAGGTGGAGGCTGCAGTGAGAAAAGATGGTGCCACTGTACTGCATCCTAGGCAACAGAGCAAGACTCTGTCTCAAAAAAAGAAAAAAAGAAGAGATGTGATTCCCAGTATTAGATTGACAATGAAAACGGAAGGTGTCAGCTGGGCATGGTGGTTCACACCTGTAATCCCAGCACTTTGGGAGGCTGAGGTGGGTGAATCACCTGAACTCAGGAGTTCGAGACCAGCCTGGCCGACATGATGAAACCCCATCTCTACTACAAATACAAACATTAGGGCATGCTGGTGCATGCCTGTAGTCCCAGCTACTCTGGAGGATAAGGCAGAATGATCTGTTGAGCCCTGGAGTTTGAGGCTAGGAAGGGTTAAGAATTCAAATCAATATACATAATTGACCTACTAAATGTAATAAGGGTGAAAGGAAATGACTCTGTACGAAAAGTATGCAAGGAATATAGGGTGTTTTTTATAAGAAAAGGTATGAAGTATGAAGGATATGTTTCCATTAATGAAAAAGAGATGGCCGAGCACGGTGGCTCATGCCTGTAATTCCAGCGCTTTTGGAGGCCAAGGTGGGTGGTTCACAAGGTCAGAAGTTCAAGACCAGCCTGGCCAAGATGGTGAAACCCCATCTTTACTAAAAATACAAAAATTAGCAAGGCATGGTGGCAGGTGCCTGTAATTTCAGCTACTCGGGAGGCTGAGACAGAGAATTGCTTGAACCCAGGAGGCAGAGGTTACAGTGAGCTGAGATCATGCCACTGCACTTCAGCTTGGGCAACAGAGTGAGACTCTATCTCAAAAAAAAAAAAAAAAAAAAAAAGAATCATTTTGTCACAAAGTAGAATGAATTGTTCCAGAATGAGAAAGTGGAAAATGTAGAAGGAAAGAAACTTGTAAGAATATAAAACGTTGTATAGGCCGGTCCAGTGGCTCATGCCTGTAATCCCAGCACTTTGGAAGGCTGAGGTAGGTGGATTGTTCAAGAGTCCAGGAGTTCAAGACAACTTGGGCAACACAGTGAGACCCTGTCTTTACAAAAAATTTAAAAATTAGCCAGGTATGTTGGTGCATGCCTGTAATCCCAGCTCCTCAGGAGGCTGAGATGGAGGACTGCTTGAGCCTGGGAGGCGGAGGTTGCAGTGAGCCAAAACTGCACCACTGCACTCCAGCCTGTCAAAAAAACCAAATAAAATTAGCTGGGTGTGGTGTTGCAATCCTGTAGTTTCAGCTACAAAATGCTTAATGACAAGATAGTTTTAATAACTTTGAGATCCTATCAATGAACTAAGAATTCCCAGTTCTCTAGCGGAGAAGCTGACATTCATGAAACTGCTAACACAAGACCAAGCAGAACAAGAATTAATTACATGGGACTGAATGAACTAATAAAGCATAATTGTGGTTATTGTTTTGGAACGTTGCTGGTTTTTACTATTTTGTTTTCTAAATATAAGGAACTCCGCCGCTAGGTGCAGTGGCTCATGCTTGTAATCCCAGCACTGTGGGATGGATCACCTGAGGCCAGGAGTTCAAAACCAGCCTGGCCAACATAGTGAAACCCTGTCTCTACTAAAAATGCAAAAAATTAGCCAGGCGTGGTCACCTGCGCCTGCAGTCCCAGCTGCTCGGGAGGCTGAGGCAGGATAATCACTTCAATCAGGGAGGCAGAGGTTGCTGTGAACCAAGATCATGCCACTGCACTCCAGCCTGGGTGACAGAGTGAGACTCTGTCTCAAAATAAATAAATAAAAAAAATAAAAATTACATTTCATATATATGTATATAAACACAGAGGATGAAAATTAGCAATTTGCTTTTCTCTCTCTGTATGAGTGCATAATAAAACCCATGACTCTGTCAATTCCTTCTTCAGGCATAAATTTGAAAGTGTGAGGCCAGGCATGGTGGCTCATGCCTGTAACCTCAACACTTTGGGAGACTGAGCTGGAAGGATTGCTTGAGGCCAGCATTTCAAGGCCAGCCTAGGCAATATAGTGAGACCCTGACTACAAAATGTTTTTTCTTTTTTTTTTTTTGACATGGAGTTTCAATCTTGTTGCCCAGGCTGGAGTGCAATGGCAGTGTCTCGGCTCACCACAATCTCTTCCTCCCAGGTTCAAGCAATTCTCCTTCCTCAGCCTCCCGAATTGCTGGGATTATAGTCGCCCGCCACCACGCCTGGCTAATTTTTGTATTTTTAGTAGAGACAAGGTTTCACCATGTTGGCCAGCCTGATCTCGAACTCCTGACCTAAGGTGATCCACCTGCCTCGGCTTCGCAAAGTGCTGGGATTACAAGTGTGAGCCACCGTGCCTGGCTTTTGAAAAAATTTTTGAGATGGAGTCTCACTCTGTTGCCCAGGCTGGAGTGCAGTGGTGCTATCTCGGCTCACTGCAACCTCCACCTCCTGGGTTCAAGGGATTCTCCTGCCTCAGCCTCCCAAGTAGCTGGGATTACAAGCGCCAGCCACCACGCCCAGCTAATTTTTGTATTTTTAGTAGAGATGGAGTTTCACCCTGTTGGCCAGGCTGATCTTGAACTCCTAACTTCAAGTGATCCCCCTGCCTCGGCTTCCAGAAGCACTGGGATTACAGGTGTGAGCCACAACACTTGGCCAATTCTCACTCTTAGTTCCTGCAAGAACTGGCTGGGTGCAGGGGCTCACACCTGTAATCCCAGCACTTTGGGAGGCTGAGACGGATAGATCATCTGAGGTCGGGAGTTCAAGACCAGCCTAACCAACATGGAGAAACCCCGTCTCTACTAAAAATACAAAATTAGCTGGGTGTGGTGGCACATGCCTATAATCCCAGCTACTTGTGAGGCTGAGGGAGGAGAATCGCTTGAACCTGGGAGGTGAAGTTTGCTGTGAGCGAAGATCATGCCATTGCACTCCAGCCTGGGCAACAAGAGCGAAACCCTATCAAAAAAAGAAAAAAAAAAAAAGTTAAAAAGTTAAAGAACTAGTTGTTGGAAGAGCTTGGCACCTCCGCTCTCTCGCTTCCTCCTTTGCCATGTGATCTGCACATAGCTCCCCTTCACCCTCTGCCATGAAAGCTTCCAAGGCTGCAGCAGAGGCAGATGCCAGGGGCCATGCTTCTAGTACAGCCTGCAGAACCGTGAGCCAAACAAATCTCTTTTTGACAAAAGAGAGACAAATGACCCACCCTCAGCCTCAGCTCTTCCTTTATGACAACCTAAGAGGACTAGCCACTTTATCGGGTTGTTGTGAGAAGTAGATGAGATAATACAGGTAGATGAGGGTCCGTCTGGCACATGGTGTATCAGTCAAGATAGGCTAATTAGGCTGCAGTCACAAACTCCAAAACCTCAGTTGTTTGAGTCAATAAAGATTTATTTCTCATTCATGCTACACATCCATCACAGGTTGGAAAGGGGGCTATGATTTCCATAAGTTGCTCAGGGATCCCAGCTGAGGGATGCTTAAATTCACACATGCTTCCATGATCACCAAGGCAGGAAAAAGAGATGCAGAAAATCAGACATTGACTCTTGAAAATATTGCTGTTTGCCGGGCGCGGTGGCTCATGTCTGTAATCTCAGCACTTTGGGAGACTGAGGTGGGTGGATCACCTGAGGTCAGGAGTTCAAGACCAACCTGGCCAATGTGGTGAAACCTCATCTCTGCTAAAAATACACAAAATTAGCTGGATGTGGTTGCACATGTCTGTAGTCCCACTTACTCGAGAGGCTGAGGCAGGAGAATCACTTGAACCTGGGAGCCAGAGGTTTCAGTGAGCCAAGATCATGCCACTGCACTCCAGCCTAGGCAACAGAGTGAGATTACACGTCAAAAAAATTTTTTTTTGCTGTTTAAGGCTGGGCATGGTGGCTCATGCCTGTAATCCCTGCACTTTGAGAGGCCGAGCGGGGCAGATCGCTTGAGCTTAGGAGTTTGAGACCAGCCTGGCAAACATGGCAAAACCCCGTCTCTACAAAAAATTAGCCCAGCATGGTGGCATGCACCTGTAGTCCTAGCTATTCAGGAGGCTGAGTTGGGAGGATTACTTGAGCCTGGGAGGCAGAGATTGCAGTGAGCTGAGACCATGCCACTGCACTCCAGCCTGGGTGACAGAGACTCTCTCTCAAAAGAACAAAAGAAACAAAAAAAAAAAAAAAAAAAAAAAAAAAAAAATTGCTGTTTACATTTCATTGACCAAAAAAGTCACATGGTCACCCCTCACATGACAGGGTCAAAGACACACAATTCCACTTCGTGTCTGAAAAAAGGGAGAAAGAAATATTTTGTGAACTTCTATGGTTAGTTGTCATAATTTAAAAAGTGGGCAGAGGGGAGCTCACTGAGGATGCCACATTTGAGTTGAGGCTTCAATGACGAGCGGAAATTATAGGAGCTACACATACGAAGTCTCTGAGGCAGGAATGGGCTTTTAAGGAAGAAAAAGTGGCTTGAATGTTTGGAGAACCGTGAATGAGAGTAAGAATTGAGCAGGGACTGGGTCACACAAAGCCTTCTTGGCAGTAGTAAGGAGTATGAATTATATTTCAAGTGCACCAAGAGACCAGGCAGGGTGACTCACGCCTTTAATCCCAGCACTTTGGGAGGTGAGGTGGGAGGATCATTTGAGCCAAAAAGTTTCAGACAGACCAGCCTGAGCAACAGAGACCCCAAAATGTCACCCAAAAATTTTAAAATGAGCAGGACATGGTAGTATATGCATGTGGTCCCAGCTACTTGGGAGGCTGAGATGGGAGGATCACTTGAGCCTGGAAGGTTGAGGCTGCAGTGAGATGTGATGGTGCCACTGTATTCCAGCCAGGGCAACAGAGTGAGATCTGTCTCCAAGAAAAAAAAAAAATTGGCTGCGTGTGGTGGCTCACGCCTGTAATCCCAGCACTTTGGGAGGCTGAAGCGGATGGATCACTTGAGGTCAGGAGTTCAAGACCAGCCTGGCTAACATGGTGAAACACGGTCTCTACTAAAAATACAAAAATTAGCCGGGTGTGGTGTTGCATGCCTGTAATCCCAGCTACTTGGGAAGCTGAGGCAGGAGAATCGCTTGAATCCAGGAGTTGGAGGTTGCAGTAAGCCAAAATTGTGCCATTGTACTCCAGCCTGGGAGGCAGAGTGAGATTCCATCTCAAAAAAAGTGTGAACTGATATACTGGGCTGTGACTTCATGAAAAGATATTATCATTGTTTATAGTACTGGTACAAGTTTGTACCCTATAAACACAAGAATTGTAATAACTTCTAGTGCACATAATTCTCATAAAAATGCAAACTCTATTTTAAAAAAGTTAGCCAGATATGGTGGCATGCACCTGTGTCCAGCTACTCAGGAGGCTGTGGCAGCAGGGTTGCTTGAATCCAGGAGTTGGAGGCTGCAGTAAGCTATAATTGCACCATTGCACTCCAGTCTGGGTGCCAGAGCACATCCCTGTCTCTAAAACATGTGAACAAAACAAAACAAAAACTGTGTGTGTGTGAGATCTCACACACCAAATGATTGAGGCCATTCTGTTAGGAGTGATGATACATTATGACGAGGTATCAACAAGAATGAAATTATATGCTTACAATTGTACTTCTCTGATGACTCGAAATACTTCACACACATGACCTTCTGGGTCCATATATATCCAATATTATTTCTTTTTTTCTCTTTTTGTTTGTTTGTTTGTTTTTGAGACAGAGTCTTGCTCTGTCACCCAGGCTGGAGCGTAGTGTCGCAGTCTCGGTTCACTGAAACCTCTGCCTCTGGGATTCAAGTGATTTCCCTGCCTCAGCCTCCTGAGTAGCTGGGATTACAGGTGTGTGCCACCACAACAGGCTAATTTTTTGTATTTTAGTAGAGACGGGATTTTGCCATGTTGGCCAGGCTGGTCTTGAACTCCTGACCTCAGGTGATCTGCCTGCCTTAGCCTCCCAAAATGCTGGTATTGCAAGCATGAGCCACTGCACCCAGACTTCTAATGTTACTTCTTCCTGTACTACCCATATATATATATTTTTTTATTTTTATTTTTATTTTTGAGACAGGGTCTTGCTCTGTCCCCCAGTCTGCAGTACAGTGGTATGATGACAGCTCACTGCAGCCTCAACCTCTCATGCTCAAGCAATCCTCCCACATCAGCCTCCCAAGTAGCTGGGACTGCAGGTATGTGCCACCACGCCTGGCTAATCTCTGTATTTTTTTAGAGGTGGAGTTTTGCTATGTTGCCTAGGCCAGTTTCAAACTCCTGAGCTCAAGCAATCTTGAGCTCAGCCTCCCAAAGTGCTGAGATTACAGGCATGAGTCACTATGCCCAGCCAAAAAAAAAAAAAAAAAAAAAAAAAAAAAAAAAAAAAAAATTAAAAAAAAAAAAGTACTCTGCTTACCATGATCATGGGAACTAGGACGCCTAAGTCCAAGATCCTAATGTTATAAAGACTGGAAACACATTACAAAACTTGGCCAGGTGTGGTGGCACATGCCTGGAGTCCCAGCTACTTGGGAGACTGAGGTGGAAAGATCTTTGGAGGGCTGGGCTTGGTGGCGGATCACGAGGTCAGGAGTTCGAGACCAGCCTAATAGGGCAAAACCCCATCTCTACTAAAAATACAGAAATTAGCCAGGCGTGGTGATGGCTGCCTGTAATCCCAGCTACTTGGGAGGCTGAGGCAGGAGAACTGCTTGACCCAGGAGGTGGAGGTTGCAGTGAGCCGAGATCACACCATTGCATTCCAGCCTGGGTGACAGCAAGACTCCATCTCATAAAAAAAAAGATCGTTTGAGACCACATTGAGCAACATAGTGAGATCCCATTTCTAAAATAAATGTTTTTAAAAATTTGCCTGGGCCGGACACTGTGACTCAAGCCTGTAATCCCAGTACTTTGGGAGGCCGAGGTGGGCAGATCACATGAGGTCGGGAGTTCAAGACCAGGTCACCCAACATGGTGAAACCCCATCTCTACTAAAACTACAAAATTAGCCAGGTGTGGTGGCACATGTCTGTAATCGCAGCTACTTGGGAGGCTGAGGGAGAAGAATTGCTTGAACCCAGGAGGCAGAGGTTGCAGTGAGTCGAGATCATGCTACTTCTAGCGTGGGCGACAGAGTGAGACTCTTGTCCCAAAAAAGAAAAACAAAAAGCCTTTTTTTTTTAAGATATAGGGTCTCACTACATTGTCCAGGCTGGTCTCAAACTCCTGACCTCAAACCATCCTCCCACGTTGACCTCCCAAAGTGCTGATTACAGGCATGAGCCACCCAGACACCCATCTGGCCAGAGCGGCACGTGCCGCACAGAGCTGGGCCCAGAGATCGGGAGGAGGGGACAGTTTAGGCATCCTGAGGTCAACTCTGCCGAGGCAGGAAGGTCCCTTGGTTTTCAAGGTTCTGATAGAGGACAGGATGTGACATCAGACCAAGGACACCACCCCTGGTCCCCTCCTGACTTGGATGTAGTCAGCAGAGAAGTGGCAC
>NW_012109352.1:80392-81978 GCF_000951045.1 Mandrillus leucophaeus | reverse complement strand
CTGGAAGGTTGAGGCTGCAGTGAGATGTGATGGTGCCACTGTATTCCAGCCAGGGCAACAGAGTGAGATCTGTCTCCAAGAAAAAAAAAAAATTGGCTGCGTGTGGTGGCTCACGCCTGTAATCCCAGCACTTTGGGAGGCTGAAGCGGATGGATCACTTGAGGTCAGGAGTTCAAGACCAGCCTGGCTAACATGGTGAAACACGGTCTCTACTAAAAATACAAAAATTAGCCGGGTGTGGTGTTGCATGCCTGTAATCCCAGCTACTTGGGAAGCTGAGGCAGGAGAATCGCTTGAATCCAGGAGTTGGAGGTTGCAGTAAGCCAAAATTGTGCCATTGTACTCCAGCCTGGGAGGCAGAGTGAGATTCCATCTCAAAAAAAGTGTGAACTGATATACTGGGCTGTGACTTCATGAAAAGATATTATCATTGTTTATAGTACTGGTACAAGTTTGTACCCTATAAACACAAGAATTGTAATAACTTCTAGTGCACATAATTCTCATAAAAATGCAAACTCTATTTTAAAAAAGTTAGCCAGATATGGTGGCATGCACCTGTGTCCAGCTACTCAGGAGGCTGTGGCAGCAGGGTTGCTTGAATCCAGGAGTTGGAGGCTGCAGTAAGCTATAATTGCACCATTGCACTCCAGTCTGGGTGCCAGAGCACATCCCTGTCTCTAAAACATGTGAACAAAACAAAACAAAAACTGTGTGTGTGTGAGATCTCACACACCAAATGATTGAGGCCATTCTGTTAGGAGTGATGATACATTATGACGAGGTATCAACAAGAATGAAATTATATGCTTACAATTGTACTTCTCTGATGACTCGAAATACTTCACACACATGACCTTCTGGGTCCATATATATCCAATATTATTTCTTTTTTTCTCTTTTTGTTTGTTTGTTTGTTTTTGAGACAGAGTCTTGCTCTGTCACCCAGGCTGGAGCGTAGTGTCGCAGTCTCGGTTCACTGAAACCTCTGCCTCTGGGATTCAAGTGATTTCCCTGCCTCAGCCTCCTGAGTAGCTGGGATTACAGGTGTGTGCCACCACAACAGGCTAATTTTTTGTATTTTAGTAGAGACGGGATTTTGCCATGTTGGCCAGGCTGGTCTTGAACTCCTGACCTCAGGTGATCTGCCTGCCTTAGCCTCCCAAAATGCTGGTATTGCAAGCATGAGCCACTGCACCCAGACTTCTAATGTTACTTCTTCCTGTACTACCCATATATATATATTTTTTTATTTTTATTTTTATTTTTGAGACAGGGTCTTGCTCTGTCCCCCAGTCTGCAGTACAGTGGTATGATGACAGCTCACTGCAGCCTCAACCTCTCATGCTCAAGCAATCCTCCCACATCAGCCTCCCAAGTAGCTGGGACTGCAGGTATGTGCCACCACGCCTGGCTAATCTCTGTATTTTTTTAGAGGTGGAGTTTTGCTATGTTGCCTAGGCCAGTTTCAAACTCCTGAGCTCAAGCAATCTTGAGCTCAGCCTCCCAAAGTGCTGAGATTACAGGCATGAGTCACTATGCCCAGCCAAAAAAAAAAAAAAAAAAAAAAAAAAAAAAAAAAAAAA
>NW_012109352.1:76284-79006 GCF_000951045.1 Mandrillus leucophaeus | reverse complement strand
TTTTTTTTTTGTATTTTTTAGTAGAGATGGGGTTTCACCGTGTTAGCCAGGATAGTCTCAATCTCCTGACCTTGTGATCCACCCGACTCGGCCTCCCAAAGTGCTGGGATTACAGGCTTGAGCCACCGCGCCCGGCCGGTCTGCATCCTCTTTTTCTGACTTTGTGGCATTCAGTACAGGAGGAAGAGAGGAGAGGGCTGAGTGCCAGTGTGCGCCCCACTCACAGTGTCTTAAGCAAAGCCCCCCCATCCCCCCAACCAGCCTTCCTCCCTGTGACAGGCAGTGGGTCATCTGCCTCTTAGTCACGGGTCTGAATCCTCTTGCCTCGGGCTGGGATGAGTCCCTGGGCTCTCACTTGTCTCGGGAGATATTGGGCCCCATCCACTCCGAGGAGGAACTCCTGGCCCCACTGACCCAGGTGCACAAACCACCCTGGCAGTTCACCTGTCATCAGCAAGTTATCTGTCCATTCCGCCAAGATTCCCCGCTATGTGTCAGGGCTTACACTAGGCCTGGGGGCACAGCTGTGCAGCATACTTGTCCTGGATCCCTTTGGGGGCCTAGGAGCTGAACCTGGCTCTTCTCTCTGCAGTTGGGCCCCACCCTGGACATGTGGGTTCCCTCTAGCTTCAATGACATCGGCCAGGACTAGTGGTTGTGGCATTTTTTCAGGTAGGTGTGGTACGAAGGGGAGGTGACCCTGCCAGAGCAATGGACCCAGGATCTGTGCACGAGTGGTGCTGAGGATTGGCACTGCCCACTCCTATGCCATCGTGGTCAGTGCAGCCAGGAGCAGGCAGGGTGGGTTGAGTGGGCACGGCTGCTGAACAGCATGGGACCCCAACTGCCACTCACAGCCTGTCTCCTGCGGTGGGATGGTGGGGGACCCTGCGCTACCCTGGGGGCTGTGCCCTGTATAGGGGGATAGGTGGCCTGATCTACCCCATTGGGATGTCATCCTTCCTGCCTGGCTGGCAGACCCCTGAGCCCCATGCTGCAGGTTATGTGAGGGAGTGCCCAATAGCAGGGCCCCGCCTCTTGCCCTGACCTGCCATGCCCTCCCCGTATCTCCTGTGTCTGCAGTGGGTGAATAGGATCGACTCGCTAGAGCATGAGGGGCTGACATCAGCAGCCCTGTCGAGGTTGGGCCCCTGCCCTCCTGCCTCTGCATCACTATTGCCATCAACAACATCCTCACGCCCTCCACCCTGCCACCAGGGACCATCCGCTACATGACCAGCACCTCCAAGTGGGTACCATCCTGTCTCCACCGCACACACCCACCTTCCCGTCCCACCCCGTGGTCTTCCTGCTAGGCACAGGGTGGCCTTCGCAGAGTGGAAGCCCTGGATCTGGGAAGGCCAGTGAGCTGAGGTCAAGGGACCCAGGGTAAGGGCCCAGCAAACCTCAGAACTCCCACGCTAGGTATCCCAAGGGTTACTTTGTCCAGAAAACAGACTTCGACTTCTTCAACTACGCGGGACTGCAGCGGTTGGTGCTTCTGTACATGACACCCACCACCTACATCGATGACATCACCATCACCACCGGCGTGGAGCACAACAGTGGTGAGGGCTTCTGGTAGGATCCTCCCTCAGTGGGGCCCAGGGTGGTTCTGTTTGTTTTCTGTTTGGAAAGCTCTCCCAGGAAAAAGTTCTCCCAGCATCTCCAAACCCTCACAGGTTCCCATCCACCTAAGAAGCTAAATCCAGGCTGTCTGAGCAGGCACAGGCTCCCGAAATCACCCATGTGTTTGACCTCGCTTGGAGAAGAAGGGTCTGGCCTAACGTCACACAGCTCAGGGTGGCGATCCTGTCCCTTCTCCATGGTGCTGCTCTCACTCCAGCTCCCCTTGCTACACATCGTGCTCAAGGAACAGGCAGCTTCGGGGGTTCGGGCATGGTGGCTCATGCCTGTCCTCTCAGCTCTTTGCAAGGAGGCCCTGGTAGGAGGATCACTTGAGGCCAGGAGTTCAAAACCAGCCTGGGTAACATAGCGAGACCATCACCACAAAAAATTAAAAAATTAGCCAGGCGTAGTGATGCATGCTGGTAGTCCCAGCTGCTGAGGCAGGAGAATCACTTGAGCCTGGGAGGTCAAGGGTGCAGTGAGCTATGACTGCGCCACTGCACTCCAGTCTGGGCAACAGAGGGAGACCCTTTATTTTTTGAGACAGGGTCTCACTGTTACCCAGGCTGGAGGGCAGTGGTGCAATCTTGGCTCACTGCAACTCTACCTCCCGGATTCAAGCGATTCTCCTGCCTCAGCCTCCCGAGTAGCTGGGATTACAGGCACTTGCCACCATGCCTGGTTAATTTTTGAATTTGTTTAGTAGATACGGGGTTTCACCATGCTAGCCTGGCTGGTCTTGAACTCAAGACCTCAGGTGATCCACCTGCCTTGGCCTCCCAAAGTGTAAGATTACAGGCGTGAGTCACCACTCCCAGCTGAGATACCCTGTCTTTTAGAAAAAAAATTTTTTTAAGTTTTTTTTTTACTTTTTAAAAATGTATCTTTTTCTTTTTTTGAGAGGAGGCCTTGCCCTGTGGCCCAGGCTGGAGTGCAGTGGTGAGATTATTGACAACTGTTGTGGAGCCACAGTTCTAAGTTTAAAAGAATTTAGGGTCGGGCGTGGTAGCTCACGCCTGTAATCCCAGCACTTTGGGAGGCCGAGACGGGCGGATCACGAGGTCAGGAGATCGAGACTATCCTGGCTAACACG
>NW_012109352.1:69939-73919 GCF_000951045.1 Mandrillus leucophaeus | reverse complement strand
ACATATACACCACGGAATACTATGCAGCCATAAAAAAGGATGAGTTCATGTCCTTTGTAGGGACATAGATGCAACTGGAAACCATCATTCTCAGCAAACTATCGCAAGAACAGAAAACCAAACACCTCATGTTCTCACTCATAGGTGGGAATTGAATGATGAGATCACTTGGACACAGGAAGGGGAACATCACACACCGGGGCCTATTGTGGGGATGGGGGAGGGATAGCATTAGGAGATATGCCTAATGTAAATGACAAGTTAATGGGTGCAGCACACCAACATGGCACATGTATACATATGTAACCTGCACGTTGTGCACATATACCCTACAACTTAAAGTATAGTGAAAAAAAAAAAAAAGAATTTAGGCTGGGTGTGGTGGCTAATGCCTGTCACCACAAGCACTTTGGGAGGCCAAGGTGGGCGAATCGCTTGAGCTGAAAGTTCAAGATACACCTGGGCAACATAGTGAGACCCTGTCTCAAGAAAAATAAGTGAAATAAATAAGTAAATAAGAATTTAAACAAAAGTCACAGCAAAGGTGATGCAGCATAGAGCAATTTATTGCAATGGAAAAAGTGTTTCAACAGTTAAATACAGAATAGCCTGGGCACAGTGGCTCATGCCTGTAATCCTAGCACGTTCAGAGGCCGAGGCGGGTGGATCACTTGAGCTCAGGATTTCAAACCAGCCTGGCCAACATTAGCTGGGCATGGTGGCGTGTTCCTGTAATACCAGCTACTCGGGAGGTTGAGATGGGAGAATTGCTTGAACTCGGGATATGGAGGTGGCAGTGAGCTGAGATTGCAACACTGCACTCCAGCCTGGGTGACAGAGCGAGACCTCTTCTCAAAAAAAAAAAAAAAGTGAAGTGTAAAATACACGGTTCACCCTGAGAGAAAGAATTCAGGGCAGGCTGCTCGTAAGGATGAGACGGCGCTGATTATTACTGGCGAAACTCCCTTTCTGAGGGTCTTACTTGATGAATTCTTAAGGAGCTGGGAAGAGGTGTTACTCTAAGCACGTTCTGGGTCAGCCTCTTGGTGCACATGTGCAGTAGCTGTACTTGCTTGTTTACACATGTCTCAGCGCCGTGGTTGGCACATAGTCCCTTCCTTCACTACCTACCCTGCCTGAAGATCATAGCTCACTGCAGCCCTGAACTCCTGTCTCAAGCATTCTTCCTACTTCAGCCTCCCAAGTAGCTGCGGCTTCTGGGGCTGCTGGGACTGCAGGCATGCACCACCACACCTGGCTAATTTTTTGTATTTTTAGGGAAGAAGTGCTTTTCTTATGTTACCCAGGCTGGTCTTGAACTCTTGGGCTCAAGCGATCCTTCCACCCCAGCCTCCCCAGGTGTTGGGATTACAGGTGTGACCACTGCGCCTGGCCAAAAAAAATTTTTTTTTCAATTAAAAGAAAAGGCACCAGACACGGTGGTTCACACCTGTAATCCTAGCAATTTGGGAGGCTGAGGTGGGAGGATCACCTGAGGTCACGTGTTGGAGACCAGCCTGGCCAACATGGCAAAACTCCATCTCTACTAAAAATACAAAATTAGCCAGGCATGGTGGTGCGCACCTATAATCCCAGGTACTTGGAAGGCTGAGGCAGGAGAATCACCTGAATCCTGGAGATGGAGGTTGCAGTGAGCCGAGATCACACCACTGCACTCCCAACATGGGGGACAGAGAGAGACTCTGTCTCAAAAAAAAAAAAAAAATTTATATTAAAAAAAAAGCAACAGAAACAAATGGCTGCCTGGGAGTGGTGGCTGTGGGGTACTCCTGTTTGTGTGGCCCAGGTCATATCCCTCCCTCAGCTCTGGTCTCTCTTGCCTCCTGTAGGGCCAGTGAATGACCAGATCTCCGTCAAGTGCAGTAAACAGTTCGAGTTGGAAGTGCGTCTTTTGGATGCAGAAAACAAAGTCATGGTCAATGAAGCGAGGACCCAGGGCCAGCTGAAGGTGCCAGTTGCCAGCCTCTTGTGGCCGTACTTGATGCACGAATGCTCGACCTATCTATACTCGTTGGAGGTAATGATGGCTGGGACTCGCTTAAGGGAGGTCTTTTACTCCCATTTGGTGGCCCTGGCTTCAGCAGGAGCCCAGGACAGGTGAACAGGCAGGTGCTTTTCTCTGAGCTTTCTGATGTTTCCCACCCTTGGTGGGAAGCCCAGGTTTTTGTTTGTTTGTTTGTTTTGAGATGGTCTCACTCTGTCACCCAGGCTGGAGTGCAAAGGCCTGATTACAGCTCACTGCAGCCTTGAGCTCCCAGACTGCAGCAATCCTACCTTGGCCTCCTGAGTAGTTGGGACTACAAGCACATGCCACTATGCCTGGCTAATATAAAAAAATTTTTTGTAGGCCAGGCATGGTGGCTGACACCTGTAATCTCAGCACTTTGGGAGGCCGAGGCGGGTGGATCACTTGAGGCCAGGAGTTTGAAAGCAGGCTGGCCAACATGGTGAAACCCTGTCTCTACTAAAAATACGAAAATTTGCTGGGCACAGTGGTGCACACCTGTAATCCCAGCTACTAAGGAGGCTGAGGCAGGAGAATTGCTTGAACTTGGGAGGCAGAGGCTGCAGTGAGTTGAGATCACGCCACTGCACTCCAGCCTTGGTAACAGAGTGAGACTGTCTTAAAAAAAAAAAAAAGAATTTTTTTTTTTTTTTTTAAATAGAGATGGGGGTCTTACTCTGTTGCCAAGCTGGTCTTGAACTCCTGGACTGAAGTGATCCTCCTCTCTTAGCCTCCCAAAGCATGGGAACTCTAGGCATGAGCCACCTCATCTGGTCAAGGGGAAGGCTTGGATTTGAAGGACAGGTCCCAGGGTCAGCCAGGGAAAGGCAGAGCCTCTGTTTGCTGCATCTCTCTGCTTGCAGCCCTGAGGCAGCTGCTGGGGTACACGAGGGGCTTTCCTGCCGGAGCGCGGGCCGGATGGGGCTCAGGCTGTCGGGTGCTCACACCTGGCGCTTTGGCTGTCGTAGGTGCGGCTGACTGCACAGACGTCACTGGGGCCTGTGTCTGACTTCTACACACTCCCTGTGGAGATCTGCACTGTGGCTGTTATTGAGAGCCAGTTCCTCATCAATGGGAAACCTTTCTATTTCCACAGCATCAACAAGCACGAGGATGCAGACCTGCATTTGTGCCCCTGGGTCTTCGTGGGGGCTTCTGGTCACCTTCCACTTTCGCCTTCCCTGTGTCCCGCAGTTAAGGGCAGCTCAGGGCAATGAGGCAAATGGCTCCAAACTGCCCCATGGTGGTGCCGGTGCTTGGGCTGGAGAGGGGGCTCATGGGGTGGCTCTCCAGGGTCCTGGCTCTCGGAGGAAGTGCAGCTTCGACAGGGAAAGGGTCATTTGGCTCTGCTGTCTCCTAGATCCGAGGGAAGGGCTTCGACTGGCCACTGCTGGTGAAAGACTTCAGCCTGCTTCTCTGGCTTGGTGCCAACACCTTCCACACCAGCCACTACCCCTAGGTGGAGGAAGTGCTGCAGATATGTGACTGCTATGGGATTGTGGTCATCAATGAGTAGTGTCCCACCGTGGGCCTGGTGCTGCCATGAGTCCCCACCACGCCCCCGCTCCACCTGCCCAGCCCATGGGCCGCACTGTGACCCTCTGTCCCTTTCCTCCTGGCCCGCAGGCAGCTCTTCAATTGTGTCTATGCATCAACACACGTGGCTGATGGAGGAACTGGTGTGCAGGGACAAGAACCACCATGCTGTGGTGAAGTGGTCTATGGCCAACGAGCCTGCATCCTACCTGGAATCTGCCGGCTACTACTTCCAGTGAGTGCCCCCTGCCTGCTATGGGCTGGATCGGGAAGGAGACCCCGGCAGGTGGCTGGCTGGGGTGGGCGTATGCTGTTCAAGATCAGCCTCTTGTCCCAGTCCAATGGGAGGGCCGTCCATACCTGGACAGTTCAGGGGACCAAATATCTACTCACCCAAATTGTGGTTTTCTTTTTCTTT
>NW_012109352.1:68771-69656 GCF_000951045.1 Mandrillus leucophaeus | reverse complement strand
CCCGTCTCGGCCTCCCAAAGTGCTGGGATTACAGGCTTGAGCCACCGCGCCCGGCCTCTTTCATTTTTTTTTGAGACAGAGTCTTGCTGTGTCATCCAGGCTGGAGTGTTGTGGCAGATATTATCCAAGACCACTGAGACGGTATGAGTCTGCTAGAATCACAGTGCTACTGGACTTAGGGTACTCCCTAGTAAATTCCCTTTGAATACTTAGAAAACCTTCTCAAGAAGAACAGGCACAACTGAGCCCAGAATGCAAAGACTACAATAAATATCTAACTCTTCAATGCCCAGACATAGATGAACAATGACAAGCATCAAGACCATCCCAGAAAACATGACCTCACCAAATGAACCATATAAGGCACTAAAGACCAATCCCAATCACACATCTCAGGACAGAGATATGTAACCTTTCAGAGAACTCAAAATAGCTGTTTTAGAAGAGCTCAATGAAATTCAAGATAACAGAGAAAAGAAATCCAGAATCACATTAGACAAATTTACCAAAGAGATTAAAATAATTTTTAAAGATCAAGCAGAAATACTGAAACTGAAAAATTTAATTGACATACTGAAGAATGCATCAGAGTCTCTTAACAGCAGAACTGGTCAAGCAGAAGAAAAAATTAGTGAACTTGAAGAAAGCTATTTGAAAATACAGTTAGAGCAGACAAAAGAAAAATGAGGCCGTGTGTGGTGGCTCACACCTGTAATCCCAGCACTTTGGGAGGCCAAGATGGGCGGATCACGAGGTCAGGAGATCGAGAACATCCTGGCTAGCACGGTGAAACCCCATCTCTACTAAAAAACATACAAAAAATTAGCCAGGCATGGTGGTGGGTGCCTGTAGTCCCAGCTACTCGGGAGGCTGAGGCAGGAGAAT
>NW_012109352.1:66593-67640 GCF_000951045.1 Mandrillus leucophaeus | reverse complement strand
ACTCAAGAGGAACTGTGGGCCAGGCACAGTGGCTCATGCTTGTAATCCCACCACTTTGAGAGGCTGAGGCTCACGAGGTCAGGAGTTCGAGACCAGCCTGGTCAACATAGTGAAACCCCATCTCTACTAAAAATACAAAAATTAGCTGGGCATGGTGGTGGGCACCCACCTAAGTACCTAAGTAATCCCAGCTACTCAGAAGGCTGAGGCAGGAGAATTGCTTGAACCCGGGAGGCAGAGGTTGCAGTGAGCTGAGATCACGCCATTGCACTCCAGCCTGGCCGACAGAGCTAGACTCCGTCTCAAAGAAAAAAAGAGGAACTGTGTTTTTTGCCATTACTTTTAATGCCATAACTTTTAATAGCAAAAACTGCAATTACTTTTGCACCAACCTAATAGTAAGCATACAGATACACATGGAATGTTAAAACAAGCTTATTGTGATGGGTAAAGCGCTCATATCTGGAGTAGAAATATTAAAAAGTAAACGTATCAAAAATAATAAGTACAACAACTTTTCAAGACATAGACAGTATAAGATATAAATAGAAATTTTAAAAATATTAATAAAGTGGAGGGATGAAATTAAAGTATAAAGTTTTTATTAGTTTTTGCTTGTTTGTTAGTTTCTTTGTTCATTTATGCAATCAGGGGTAAGTTGTAACCAGTTTAAAATAATAAGTTATAAGATGTTATATACAAGCCCCATTGTAACCTCAAATCAAAAAACATACAACAGATACAAAAAAAATAAAAAGCAAGAAATTAAAGCATACCATCAGAGAAAATCACCTTGACTAAAAAGAAGACAAGAAAGCAGGTAAAAAGGAAGAGAAGACCACAAACCCACCAGAAAACAAATAACAAAATGACAAGAGTAAGTCCTTACTTATCAATAACATCATTGAATGTAAATGGATCAAACTCTCCAATCAAGAGATATAGAGTGATTAGCCAGGTGTGGTGGTGGGCACCTGTAATCCCAGCTACTTGGCAGGCTGAGGCAGGAGAATCGCTTGAACCCAGGAAGTGGAGGTTGGAGGTTGC
>NW_012109352.1:62966-63767 GCF_000951045.1 Mandrillus leucophaeus | reverse complement strand
GGATATGATGGCTTCACTGCTGAATTTCACCAAACATTTAAACAACTAATATTAATTCTACTCAAACTATTCTAAAACATACAGGAGGAGGGAATGCATCAGAACTCATTCAACAAGGCCAGTATTACCCTGATACCAAAACCATATAAAGATATATCAAAACAAGAAAACTCCAGGCCAATATCTCCGAGGAACATTGATGAAAAACCCCTCAAAAAAATACTAGCAAATTGAACTCAACACACATTAAAAACCATTCATCATAACCAAGTGGCTTTATCCCAGGGATGCAATGATGCTTCAACACACAAAAATCAATCAATATCGTACATCATATCAACAGAATGAAGGACAAAAACCATATGATCATTTTAATTGATGCTGAAAGGGCATCTGATAAAATTCAATATCCCTTCATCATAAAAAATTTCAAAAAACTGGGGATAGAAGGAACATACTTCAACATAATAAAAGCCATGTATCGCAGAACCACAGCTAGTATCATACTGAATGGGAAGAAACTTAAAAGTTTTTCCTCTGAGGTCTGGAAAATGACAAGGATGTCCACTTTCATTGCTGTTATTAAACTGGAAGTCCTAGCTAAAGCAATAAGACAAGATATGAAGGGTATCCAAACTGGAAAGGAAGAAGTCAAATTATCCTTGTTTGCAGATGATTTGATCTCCTATTCAGAAAAACCTAAAGACTCCACCAAAAAAAAAAAAACTATTAGAACTGATAAACAAAATTAATGTTACAACACACAAAAATCAACCTACAAAAATCAGTAGCATTTTTATA
>NW_012109352.1:55797-60256 GCF_000951045.1 Mandrillus leucophaeus | reverse complement strand
GTCAGAGAGATACCTACACTACCATTATTCACAAGAGCCAAGATATGGAAGCAATCTAAGTGTCCATGAATAGATGCATGAAGAAAAAACTGTGGCATACATGTGCAATGGAATACTATTCAGCCTTAAAAGTCAGGAAATTCTATCATTTGCAGCAACGTGGATGGAACTGGAGGACTTTACACTACGTTACTATGTCAAGCACAGAAAGACAAATAGTAAATGATCTCACTAATAGATCAAATTTTTAAAAGTTAAACTTGTACAAACAGAGAGTAGAATGGTGGTTATGTGAGTTAGGTAGAGGGTATGGTAGGAGAGATGTTAGTCAAAGGCTACAAAATTTTAGTTAGGTAAGAAAAAGTTAAAGAGATCTATTGTACAACATAGTGACCATGTTAATAAAAATATTTTATATTCTTGAAAATTGCTAAGATAGATGTTAAGTTTTCATCACAAAAATAATTGAGATAACACATATGTTAATTAAATCAAAGTAACCATTCCACAATGTATATGTATTTCAAAACAATGTTGTACATGAAAAGTACATACAGTTTTGTCAATGAAGATTAATTAATGAAAAATAATTTGTATGGCTCTCTCCTGTATTTATCATGTCTAGAAAACTGACTACAATATATGGTTTATTGTGATTAATACTGTGACCAAATTTAATACATCCACATATAGTATAGTTATATATTTTACAACATAAACTAATATGTAATACAACGTAATACAACAACTATTAAAACATTAAATTTTAAGTATCTTTAACAAATTTTAAAATTTCTAATATGTCAATTTACTAAAAACATCATTTGGGGCTGGGCACGGTGGCTCATGCCTTAATCCCAGCACTTTGGGAGGCTGAGGCAGGTGGATCACCTGAGATCAGGAGTTCAAGATCAGCCTAATATGGTGAAACCCTGTCTCTACTAAAAATACAAAAATTAGCCAGGTGTGGTGGCAGGCGCATGTAATCCCAGCTACTCGGAAGGCTGAGGCAGGAGAATCACTTGAATCCAGGAAGTGGAGGTTGCAGTGGGTCAAAATCGTGCCACTGCACTCCAGCCTGGGTGACAAGAGCAAAACTCTGTTTCAGAAAACAAACAAAAAACAAAACATATCATTTGGAAACCAGTACAAGTAGAAATTTTCCATTCTCCAATAATTAGTACCACAAGTATAGGAATCAGACAATAAGTTACTGCTTACTACACTATTCTAACTTAGTATGATGCTAAATAATTATATAAATGTCAAAGGTATAATCTTTAGCCAAAGGTAAATTGTACTTTCTTGTTTTAAAAAGTTTATCACTCTTTTTTCTAGTGACCAGTTTAAAATGGTTTCTACATTAGGTAGTAATGAGTTTACGTAACATGTCTACACACTAGTATTTTTGCTTCCATTTTGTTTAAAGTGCTTTTCAGCATCCTCAATGTCATGATTGACACAGAGACAGATAATATGTACATGGGGCATTGGGAGCACTGGGATAAACAAAGAGGTTCTTCCCAGACTCTGTAGATTTTGGCTTAAAGCAGCGTTCAGCAAACTTCTATGAGAATGAATCACGGTCAAAGTAAGCATTAGTTTAAATAAAACAGAGTTTATGTTCCTCATTAGTAACTGTTAACTTACAGATTACCAGAGTTACCAATATTAGCCCAAGTTAAAATGTTACTTTGAGACTATGAATGACACACATATATTTAACTTAATCATTCCAAAGCCTGCCCTCTTTCATTTTTACCTTGCAAAACTCCCCAAGGGTAGTGACGGCCTCTGACCATCCTTTCTGCAACTTTCACTTCATCCATACTCCCCACCACAGCAAAGGGTAACAGCACCTAGAAAACAAGAATATCAATTGAATTCTCTAGCACCAATAGAGCTTACTCTATTACTCTCACTCCTGTTATAAAAATGACAGTGATGATGATATTGTAATAAATTTAATTAGGGATCTACCCTGTATCTCATTTTAAGACTTAACAATATGCACTAATTGGTTTCTGTCAGCATCAGTCCCAGGCTGTGCACACAGTTGGAAACTGTCTACTGAGCAGAGCCTAAAGCAAGGTATCCTGCTGTGGGAAACACAAAGAAAAAAGATTTTCAGTAGACATCATTTTTCTCCCACTATCTTTACCCTGAACCATCTTTACCCTGAATGTTGAAGAAATAACATACAAATAACTTTTAACTCTGGTATAAAGTCAAAAGACAAAAATATTAAAAATAACTACAACTATTAGAATAATTAATGGATATAATATAAAATGTATTAATAAGCAATACTGTATATATCTCAATAAATTACGTTTTGTTTTTGAGACAGAGTCTGGCTCTGTCACCCAGGCTGGAGTGCAGTGGTGTGAGCTTGGCTCACTGCAACCTCCACCTTCCAGTTTTGAGCAATTCTCCTACCTCAGTCTCCCTAGTAGCTGGGATTACAGGCACCCGCCACCACGCCTGGCTAATTTTTGTATTGTTTAGTAGACACTGAGTTTCACCATGTTAGCCAGGCTGGTCCTGAACTCCTGACCTCAGATGATCTGTCACGTCAGCCTCCCAAAGTGCTGGGATTACAGGCATAAGCCACCATGCCCGGCAAAAAGAATTGTTTAAATTTTACAGTACTTAGCATTTCAATTCAGAAATCTATTTACTGTTTGCAGTATCTTAAAGGAGGTATTTCACAAATAAATAAATAAATAAATAAATAACAGAGGTATAAATAATAAGAAAAGAGAAATGGAAGAAATGGAATTAACAGTTATCAGTTTAGACTCTGTGTTTCAGATCCTTCACAAAGATTTTGGCACTTACACCTCAAAAAAAGAAAAAAAAAAGCCTTAATAGAGGTGTCATTGATCCCATAGCATAGATAAGTTAACAGTCTCAGGGAAGATGAGTGAATTGTGCAGGATCTCTTGGCTTTTAAGTAGAGAAGATAGGATGGAAATCTAAATCTATATACTTTCAAAATTTATCATCTTTCAGCCGGGCATGGTGGCTCATGCCTATAATCCCAGCGCTTTGACAGGCCGTGGTGGGCAGATCACCTGAGGCCAGGAGTTCGAGACCAGCCTTGCCAACATGGTGAAACCCCATCTCTATTAAAAACAGAAATGAGTTGGGTGTGGTGATGGGCATGTATAATCCCAGCTACTCAGAAGGCTGAGGCAGGAGAATTGCTTGAATCCAGGAGGCAGAGGTTCAGTGAGCTGAGATCGCACCATTGCACTCTGGCCTGAACAACAAGAGCAAGACTCCATCTCAAAAAAAAAAAAAATTATCACCTTTCAAAGTTTAAGCTAATATTTTAGGTATTTACTACCACAAAATGTTTATACAAATAAAGAGTTTAGTCATCTTTACTACTGCCCTGATTCTAAAACCAGAGACAACACAGCATTCCGCATCCAACCCCCATCTATTTGTTTTGAGGCAAGTGCATTTGAGAGTTGAAGGCTGCCTTTTAACACTCAAGACCTACTTGTGAAATAGGGGCCCTGACTTGGATGCAGCAAACGGAGAAGATGGGGGTCCTGACCATCCTTGCCGAGTTCATGAGGCAGTGGCTCATTATGTGGGGAAGCAATCCAAAGAACCTCAGACTGCTGCTCCTCCACAATGAGCTCTCAGTTACCAGTGGGTGCCTGAAGTTTCAAGGTGGGATGGGGGGGCTGGGTAACCTGTCATTGTTTCCACTCACAATTACAGAACATTGCCTCAGAGATTTTGCCCTGGAGGGGAAACAGGCCATGAAACAGAGAAAACCCATCCAAAAATTTAAATGTCATCCCAAGGGACCTGAATAGCCAAAAAAATATTGAAAAGAAAGACCAAAGTTAGAGGTCTCACACTTCTAGAATTCAAAACATATTACAAAGCTACAGTAATCGAAATAGTTTGGAAGTAGCATAAAGACACATGTAGACCAATGGAATCAAATACAGAGCCCAGAGTTAATCCTCCCTTACCTATTCTTCTGTTGATAGACATTTGGGTTGCTTCCGGCTCTCAGCTACTGTGAATAATAACACAATTTATATGGCTTTGCAAATATCTAAGACGCTGCTTTCAATTCTTTCAGATATATACCCAGAAACAGGACTGTTAGATCATATGGTAATTTTATTTTCAATTCTGGAGAAACCACCTATATTAGTCTGTTTTCACACTGCTGATAAACCTATACCCGAGACTGAGAAGAAAAAGAGGTTTAACTGGACTTACACTTCCACATGGCTGGGGAGGCCTTAGAAGCATGGTGGGAGGTGAAAGGCACTTCTTACATGGCAGCAGCAAGAAAAAATTAGGAAGCAAAAGCAGAAACCCTTGATAAACGCATCAGATCTTGTGAGACTTACTCACTATCACGAGAATAGCACGGGAAAGACCGGCCCCCATAATTCAATTACCTTCCCCTGGGTTCCTCCCA
>NW_012109352.1:48756-50817 GCF_000951045.1 Mandrillus leucophaeus | reverse complement strand
ACCAGCAGACCCTCGGTTGATACAAAAAATTGCAAGTTAGCTCACTGCACTGATAGTGGCAGGAGGCAGACAAATGCCTAGGCAGATAGGGACAAGTCCCCAGGGAAATCCCACCTCCAAGCCAAGGACAGTTTAAACCCTGAAAGCCAAGCTACAAGTCAAATCCATGGACTGGACTGAGAAGCTGCCTCCCTGCCTGGTGCTCTTTCCTCTGACTGATCCCCGCCCTTCACCTGGTTTACATACACACCTACACTTCCTAATTGTTTTTTCACATTGTTGTGCCCACCTTTGGGTGGTGCCTTTGTTTTAAACTTTTTGCACACGCACAAACCAATCAGCATGCACTCCCCTGTTCTGAGCCCATAAAAGCCCTGGGCTTAGCCACACAAGGAGAGAAACTGCTCCCAGGTCCTCTCTCCACTGAAAGCTGTTCCATCACTCAATAAAATTCTTCTCTGCCTTCCTCATCCTTCAATTGTCATTGTCAGGGTATCCTCATTCTTCTTGGATGTGGGAAAAGAGCTCGTGAACCCCCCCATCTCAGGTAGAAGCTATAACACAGGCAGGCTGGGCATGCTGGTCCAGCCGCAGGCTGAGTTGCTGTGCAAGCCAGACTGGGCCAAGTGGATGGGGAGCCTCCTGTGTGGCAGGTAGCATGCCCAAGCAAGGCCCAGGAGGCGGGTGTCACTGGTTAGAGGTCCTTGGCTGGCAAAATGACTAAGAATCTTGCATCACAACTTTGGCATTATCAGCGCTACACAAAGCCCTCTTCAGCATACAGCCTAAGAACTAGCCTATAAAATCTCAGGCAATCCTTTGTTTGCAGTCAGCTTCTTTGTTGCAAGCTGCCCATTGCCTCCCTAGCAATGTATTTTCCTACTTTCTTTAATAAGTCTACCTTCCCCACCTACAGCAAGTTAAATTTTTCCTTTTTTTTTTCTTTTCTTTGAGAGAATCTCACTCTGTCACCCAGGCTGGAGGGCAGTGGTGCAATCTTGGCTCACTGCAACCTTTGCCTCAACGAGGTAAATTCTTTTTTTTTTTTTTAGAGACGGAGTTTCGCTCTTGCTAACCAGGCTGGACTGCAATGGAGTGATCTCGGCTCACAGCAACCTCCACCTCCCAGGTTCAAGCGATTATCCTGCCTCAGCCTCCCAAGTAGCTGGGATTACAGGCATGCGGCACCACGCCCAGCTAATTTTGTATTTTTAGTAGAGGCAGGTCTCAAACTTGGTCAGGTTGGTCTGACTAGTCTCAAGGTTGGTCAGGCTAGTCTCAAACTCCCAACCTCAGGTGATCCACCCACCTCGGCCTCCCAAAGTGCTGGGATTACAGGCATGAGCCACCAAGCCCGGCTGGTAAATTCTATTATGCCTACACCACCAGTCCAGATAGTCATCACTCCCTTGCAACAGATAACATAAAAGGAAATGTAGGTGACTTTGGGTTTAGCAATGACTTCATCGATATAACACTGAAAACATCATCGATGAATGGAAAGAATTGATGAGTTGGACTTCATTAAAACTAAAACTTCTGCTAGCAAAAGACACTGTTAAACATAACAAGATAAGCCACAGACTGAGAGAAAATCTTTACACAACACGCACTTGATAAAGGACTGATGTCCAAAATATACAAAGAACTCTTAAAACTCAACAACAAGAAAATGAACAACCCAATTAAGAATGGGCACAAGATCCAAATAGCCACATCAACAAAAAAGATATTCAGATAACAAATCAGCATGTAAAAAAGATGATCAACATCATACATCCTCAAGGAATTGCAAATTAAAAGAAAAATACATGATACTACACAATTATTAAATTTCCACCCACTGAATCTAAAATAAAAGTTAAAAAAAATTTTTAGGTCAGGCACAGTGGCTTGCCCCTGTTAATCCCAGCACTTTTGAAGGCTGAGGCGGGTGGATCACCTGAGATGAGGAGTTCGAGACCAGTCTGGCCAACATGGTGAAACCCCATCTCTACTAAAAACACACACAAAAAAGTAGCCAGCTCAAGCTTGTAATCCCAGCACTTTGGGAGGCCGAGA
>NW_012109352.1:47968-48706 GCF_000951045.1 Mandrillus leucophaeus | reverse complement strand
CCCCTGGGTTCCTCCCAAAACATGGGGGAATTCTGGGTGATACAATTCAAGTTCAGATTTGGGTGGAGACACAGTCAAACCATACCACCACCATACTGTTATTTGTAGTGTTCTACATGAGAAAAACTATAAAACTCTATTGAAAAAATCAGAGACAGGCTGGGCATGGTGGTTCACGCCTGTAATCTCAGTCCTTTGGGAGGCCAAAAGGGGTGGATCACCTCAGGTCAGGAGTTCAAAACCAGCCTGGCCAACATGGCCAGCTGACATGGCCAACTCCATCTCTACCAAAAATACAAAAAAAAAAAAAAAAAAATTAAAAAAAAAAGGAAGAAAAAGAAAGAAAGAAAAGAAAAGAAAAACTCAGGGACTATCTAAATAAATGGAGAGCCATTCCACGTACATGGATAGAAAGACTCACTATTGTCAACACGTCAATTTTCCATAACTTAACCTATGAATTCACCACAATCCCAATCAAAATTTCACCAAATTATTTTGTGAATAATAAACTAACTCCAAAATTTATATGAAAAGGCAAAATAACTAGAATAGCCAACACAATATTGAGGAAGAACCAAGTTGGAAGACATACTATTCAACCTTAGGATTTACTACAAATCCATAGTAATCAAAACAGCATGGCATAGGCAAAATGATAGACAAACAGATCAATAGAACAGAATAGAGAGCCCAGAAATATGCCTACACAAATATAGTCAATTGATATTTGACAAA
>NW_012109352.1:40927-42473 GCF_000951045.1 Mandrillus leucophaeus | reverse complement strand
AAATCCCCAATATGGAGCCATTAACAGGCCCTAAAATAATGAAGATCCATGTGCTACTTGAAAAAAATTCAAAATAATTATGTTTGTTTGTTTGTCTGTTTTGACAAGAGTCTCGTTCTGTCACCCAGGCTGGAGTACAGTGGTGTGATCTCAACTCACTGCAACCTCCACTTCCCAAGTTCAAGCGATATTGTCTCAGCCTCCCAAGTAGCTGGGACTACAGGCACGCACCACCATGCTCAGCTAGTTTTTGTATTTTTAGTAGAGACAGGGTGTCACCATATTGGCCAGGCTAGCTTCAAACTCCTGACCTCAGGTGATCCGCCCACCTCGGCTTCCCAAAGTGCTGGAATGACAGGTGTGAGCCACCACACCCGGCAAAAATTCAAAATCACTGTCTACAAAAAAAGCTAAATAAGCTTCAAGCAAATACAGATAAATGACAAAATGAAATCAGGAAAACAATACATGAACAAAATTAGAAGTTCAATAAAGAAAGAAAAAACACACAAAAATTCTGGCTCTACGAAGTAAAATAATTGCACTGAGAATTTTAGTGGACAGCTTCAATGCAAGACTCAATCAAGCAGAAGAAAGAACGAGTGAACTCTAAAACAAATTATTTGAAATTATCATTAGATGAACAAAAACAAAAAGGATGGAGAAAGTGAAGGGAGCATATGGAACTTACAGAAAATCATTAAGAAAACCAATGTACACATTATAGAAATCTCAGAAGGAGGTAGAGCTTGCAGTGAGCCAAGATCACTGCCACTGCACTCCAGCCTGGACAACAGAGTGAGACCAGATCTCAAAAAAAAAAAAAAAAAAAAAAAAAAAAAAAAAGAAATTACTCATTTTGCAAACTGAATCTTTGTATATTCTGACCTGTATCACAAAGAGAATTCTGAAAGCAGCTAGAGAAAAACATCTTGTCCCATATAAGGGAGCCTGCATAAGACTATCAATGGAGATCTCAACAGAAATCTTGCAGGTCAAGAAACCATGGGATAATTCAATGTACTGGAAGAAAGAGAAAGACCAAAACGAATACTTTACCCCCAAAAAACTGTCCTTTAAGAATAAAGGACAGGCTGGGTGCAGTGGCTCACGCCTATAATCCCAGCACTCTGGGAGGCTGAGGCAGGCAAATCACCTGAGGTCAGGAGTTCAAGACCAGCCTGGCCAACGTGGCAAAACCCCATCTCTACTAAAAATACTAAAATGAGCCAGTGTGATGGCAGGTGCCTGTAATGCCAGCTGCTCAGGAGGCTGAGGGAGGAGAATTGAACCCTGGAGGCAGAGGCTGCAGTGAGCTGAGGCCCCATCATTGCACTCCAGCCTGGGCACCAAGAGTAAAACTCTGTCTCAAAGAAAAAGAATTAAGAACAATGTTCCCATCTGATCATTTCAGCTGTGGCCTGGCACTCTTCTGATGAGCCCAGCCCCAGGTACTTGCAATCAGCCCTGGCACTGCTGTCGCTTTAGCATTCTGCAGTTGCCTGAGCATTCTTCCTGCCCCTGCCTAAGTTTTCTGCCAGTTGTG
>NW_012109352.1:36769-39517 GCF_000951045.1 Mandrillus leucophaeus | reverse complement strand
AGAAGACTGAAAATCATCACAAAGATATCAGAACAATGCAGAATGTGAATTAAGTACAGATATCTTTAAATCAAAAGAATGGAATTTCTAGAAACGAAAAACACACTGAAGGACCGATTTACAGTTGAAAGCTTGAACAATAGGCTAGACTAAGCAGAAGACAGACAGAAAATAGAATCCCACTGACTTCTGGCTTGTAAAGTTTCTTCTGTGAAGTCTGTAGTTAGTCTAATGTGATTTCCTTTATAGGTGATTTGAAAATTCTCTCTTGCTTCTTTCAGAGTATTTTCCTTCTAGTTGACTTTAGATAGTCTGGTGAAGTTCATCTTGCAAAGTATTTCCAGGTGTTCTCTGAGCTTCTTGCATCTGGATGTGTACCTTTCTAGCAAGGCCAAGAGAATTTTTCTGATTATTCCCTCAAATATGTTTCCAATCTTTTTACCTTCTCCTCTTCTCTCTCAGGAATGCCTACAACTCATAAGTTGGGTTGCTTTACATAATTTCCTATTTCTTGACCTCTTATTTATTTAAATTTTCTTTATTTTTTTACCTGTGTTAGTTCAAAAAACCTGTTTTGTTTTTTGAAAAGATAAGAAAATTGATATGGTGCTAGGCCAGGCACAGTGGCTCATGCCTGTAATCTTACCACTTTGGGAGGCTGAGACAGGTGAATTGCCTGAGCTCAGGAGTTCGAGACCAGCCTGGGCAAGATGGGGAAACCCTGTCTCTACTAAAATACAAAAAATCAGCTGGCCATGGGGGCAGGTGTCTGTAATCCCAGCTTCAGTAGGCTGAGGCATAACAATTGCTTGAACCTGGGAGGCAGAGGTTGTAGTGAGTCAAGATCATGCCAGTGCACCCAGCCTGGACAACAAAGTGAAACACTGTCTCAAAAAAAAAAAAGAAAAGAAAAGAAAGAAAATTGATGTGGTGCTAGCTAGATTAACCAAGAAAAAACAGAGAAGATTCAAGTAAGCACACGCACAATCAGAAGTGATAAAAGTGACATTACAACTGATACCACAGAAAACAAAAGATCATCAGAAACTAATATAATATCTCTATGCATACAAACTAGAAAACCTAGATAAAATCGTCACATTTATCCCTCCCTGCTCAGATGTGGCTCGAGCTGGAGGTGCACAGGGCGAGACGCCACAGACCTTCAAACCCAGAGCAGCTTGGAGGCAGTGAATAATAGCTCTTCAAGTCTGCAATAAAAAATGGCCTCTTCTAGAGAATTGTTTGAACCCGGGAGGCAGATAATGCAGTGAGCTGAGATGGCGTCACTGCTCTCCAGTCTGGACAACAGAGCGAGACTCTGTCTCAAAAAAAAAAAAAAAAAAAGTCCTCTTCATGGCTTAAATTACAAAAGTAAACTAAAAGACTTACATGTTTTTCTTCACCCGAACTCATTCCTTACATGTAGACGCAATCTTTTCAGCATTTGCTTTACTGGTTTAGTAAAAGTCAGGAAAAACAACTTTGTGGTAATGAGAATGTTATCCAACTGTATGTTGTTTACCTTATTGTAAATACTGGTGAACAGCTATCAATAATGGTTTCATATTCCTTAAAAAAAAAAAGAAAGAAAATGGATAAATTCCTGGAAACATACAACCTCTTAAGACTGAACCAGAAAAAAAATAGATATCCTAAACAGACTCAGTAATAAAATAGACTCAGTAATGAAATAGACTCAGTAATAAAATAATTTCAAACAAACAAACAAAAAAACAAGAACAAATGGGTTGACAGCCAAATTTTGCCAGAAGTACAATGAAGAGCTGGTATCAGTCTTACTGAAACTATTCCAAAAATTTATGGAATTTTTCAATTGGAAGAATCAATAACATTACCAAGACCATATTAACCAAAGCAACCTAAAAATTCACCACAATTCCTATCAAATTACCAATAACATTTTTTACAGGATTAGAAAAAAACAATCCAAAATATCATATGGAACCACAAATGCATCTAAATAGCCAAAGTAATCCTAAGCAAAAAGAACTAAGCCAGAGGCATCATGTGTCTGACTTCAAATCATACTATAATGCAATACTAAATAAACCAGTATGGCATTGGTACAAAAACAGACCGATTGATTAATGGAACAGAATAAAGAGTCCATTGCTAGGAAGGATACATCTAAAAAAGGGAGAAAAAAACTGAAAGAAAAGAGAATAAAGAACCAGTAATAAAGCCACATGCCTACATCCAAGTGATCTTTGACAAAGTTGGCAAAAATAAACAATGGGGAAAGGGCATTCTATTTAATAAATGGTGATGCGAAAATTGGCTACCCATAGGCAAAAGAATGAAACTGAATCCCCATCTCTTATCATATGCAAACTTTAACTCAATATGCATTAATGACTTAAATGAAACACTAGATGCTATAAAAATCCTAGAAGAAAATGTAGGAAAAACTCTTCCAGATATTGGCCTAGGCAAATAATTCATAAATTAGTCCTGAAAAGCAAATGCAGCAAAACCAAATATACACAAATGGGACTTAAACTAAAGAGCACAGCAAAAGAAATAATCAACAGAGTAAACAGACAATCTACACAACAGGAACAAAATATTTGCAAACTTTGCATCTGAAAAAGGACTAATACACAGAATCTACAAGGAACACAAACAACTCAACAACAACCAAGAATAAACAACCCCATTAAAAAGACCACAAAGGATATGAACAGACATTTCTCAGAAGAAGACATACAAGTGGCCACCAAACAT
>NW_012109352.1:24954-35544 GCF_000951045.1 Mandrillus leucophaeus | reverse complement strand
CATCTACACCATGAAATACTATGCAGCCATAAAAAAAAGAAATCATGCTCTGTGCAGTAACATGGATGGAGTTGGGGGCCATAATCCTAAGTGAAATCACTCAGAAACAGAAAATCAACTACCACATGTTCTCATAAGCAGGAGCTAAACAATGAGTACATAAGGACATAAAGATGGAAACAATAGATAACAAGACTCCAAAAGGCAGAGATTGGCAGGAGGTTGATGGTCAAAAAATTATCTACTGGTAGTGAGATGTGATCACGGCACTGCACACTAGCTGGGACAACAGAGTGAGACCATGTCTCAAAAAAAAAAAACCAAAATGATCTGTTGGGTACAAAGTTTACTATCTCAGGATAGTTACACTAGAAGCCAAACCTCACCATTATGCAATATATCTATTTGACAAATATGCACTTACACCCTCTGAATCTAAAATAAAAAACAAAGGAAGTTTATAGTAGTAAATACCTACATCTCTTAAAAAAAGATCTCGCCTGTGCATGGTGGCTCATGCCTGTAATCCCAGCACTTTGGGAGGCCGAGGCAGGTGGATTGCCTGAGGTCAGGAGTTCAAGACCAGCCTGGCTAACATGGTGAAACACTGTCTCTACCAAAAATACAAAAAAATTAGCTGGGTATGGTGGTGCATGCCTGTAGTCCCAGCTACTCAGGAGGCTGAGGGAGGAGAATTGCTTGAACCTGGCAGGCGGAGGTTGCAGTGAGCCGAGATTGCGTCACTGCACTCCAGCCTGGGTGAGAGAGGGAGACTCCATCTCAAAAAAAACCAAAAAGATCTCAAATAAACAACCTAACCTTACACCAAAACAAAAAACAAAAAAAAACCACCAAATTAGCAGAAGGAAAGAAATAACAAAGATTAGAGCATAAATAAATGAAATAGAGAATAAAAAAAATTTTAATCGGCCAGACACGGTGGCTCACGCCTGTAATCCCAGGAGATCTCTTGAGGCCAGGAGTTCGAGACCAGCCCAGCCAACATGGTGAAACCCTGTCTGAACTAAAAATACAAAAATTAGCCAGGCGTGGTGGTATGCTCCTGTAATCCCAGCTACTCAGGAGGCTGAAGCAGGAGAATCGCTTGAATCCGGGAGATGGAGGTTACAGTGAGCCAAGATTGTGCCACTGCACTCCAGCCTGGGCAACAGAGTGAGACTCTCAAAAAATAAAACAAAAAAAAATAATCAATTAAGCTAAGAGTTGATTTTGGGAAAAAAAAAATCAAAATCAAAGCCCTTACCTTGACTAAGGGCAAAAATAGAGAACATGTTAATAAATAAGAAATGAAAGGGAAGATATTACAACTTATTACACAAATTTACTTCTTACAGAAGTAAACAGAATTATAAGGGACTATTATGAATAATTATAAATCAACCAATTTGACAACTTGGAAGAAATGGTGAAATGACTAGAAAGATATAACCTACCAAGACTGAATGGAGAATAAATGGAGAGTTTAAAGAGACCAATAACAAATAGAGAAACTATAAGAAGTAATTTTTCAAAACTCCAAAATATAGCCCAGGACCAGATTACTTCATGGGTAAATTCTACCAAACATTCAAAGAAATGTTAATATAAAACATCCTCAAATTCTTTGAAAAAATAGAAACAAGAGGTAACACCTTCAGAGTCATTTTATGAGGCAGCATCCCCTTGATATCAAAGCAAGAAAATATACTTCCAAGAAGAAAATTATAGGCCAATATCCTTGAGGAACATGTGTTTGAATTAAATCTAAATAAATCTGCTTACAAAGAATCAATTCTCAGCAGAAACTTTTCAAAATGAAGAAAATGTAAAAATTCTCACACTAGATTCTGGATAAACACTCATTTATAGCCTCTTTGTCAGATATTGTTACTGAAACTTACATTAATTGAGGAGTTCGCTTGAGCAGCAGTTTCTTCATCTGCTGGGAGCTGATATATCTGGATGCCATTGCTAATCCATTCACTCATTATCTTACTCTTAAACGTCTGTAAATCATGTTTAGAAATTGTGTCTGCTTTGGTAATCAGTGGTACAATGTCCACCTATTAAAAAAGAAGACAAAATCTCAGCATCAAGGATTCATTGTTCATCCTACAGTTTTTATAGTAAAGCTTCACAATCCCTGGCAATAAATTGCCTAACTAGGTAATCACTGGCTGTCATGCTTTTCTTAAAAATTATTTTCCAAAATTATCAATACTTTTGACGATTCATCTTTTATCCAAATTCACGTTTAAAAGTCTCAACCTTGTTTCTCTTCTAAAAATCCCTTACACTTCTACACACATGGAGTTAGTAAAATGTAAATAGTAAGACAATGTAAATTATTTTCAATTTTATTTCTTATTAAACTGAGTGATGAGACAAATTGAAAGAACTTTCATCAAAATTGTGGAAGGGACTTTGTCTACTTTCTACATCACTTATTCCATCAATCAATCTTAATTAATGTCTCATTTTCACACACTCTTGCCCCACCTAGATGTGTTTGCAGATAGATTTGCTTTTGTTTTTCAAAGATCACCTAAAAAGAATATAGATTGGGTTACCATATTCTTTCTTTTTATTTTTTTTGAGATAGAGTCTCGCTCTGTCGCACAGGCTGGAGTAGAATGGTGCAATCTAGGTTCACTGCAACCTCTGCCTCCCAGGTTCAAGCAATCTCCTGTCTCAGCCTACCAAGTAGCTGGGATTACAGGCGCATGCCACCACACCCAGCTGATTTCTGTATTTTTAGTAGAGACAGGGTTTCACCATGCTGGCCGGGCTGGTCTCATACTCCTGACCTCAGGTGATCCACCCACCTTGGCCACCCAAAGTGCTGGGATTACGGGCGTGAGCCACTGCACCCGGCCTGGTTACCATTTCTAAAGGTGCGTGTGTATGTGTGTGTGTGTGTGTATCAGAACACCTTGCGAACAAATATGTTCATTTTTCTTTTGTAAAAAGACACTATTTCCACATGGGAAGTTAAATATTTGCATATTTGAGGTCAAATTTTTACCCAAAAAGTCTTTTCCTAGTGCTTCAATATGATCACTCCTGTCCTTTGCATTTGCACTTAAATAACTAAACTTTTTAGAAAATAACAATATACAAAATTATAAAATGTTTCATTACCATTAAAATATCTTATTAAATCATAGCGCCACAAAATCAGTATCTGTAATATAGTAGAAATATAAGAATATAAATTTTAGGCAGACTGCTTTCGTTTTAGATTGCTCAAAGCACATTTTAAAAAAAATCCATGGACAGGCTGGGCACGGTGACTCATTGTCTATAATCCCAGCACTTTGGGAGGCCGAGGCGGGTGGATCACCTGAGGTCAGGAGTTTGAGATCAGCCTGGCCAATATGGTGAAAACGCTGTTTCTACTAAAAAATACAAAAATTAGCTGGGCATTGTGGTGGGCACCTGTAATCCCAGCTACTTGGAAGACTGAGGAAGGAGAATCGCTTGAACCCGGGAGGCTGAGGTGGCAGTGAGCCGAGATCGAGCCACTGCACTTCAGCCTGGGTGACAGAGTAAGACTCCATCTCAGGAAAAAAAAAAAAAAGACAGAGAAAGAAACGGAAATTTTCTATGTCAGTAATTCCTCAGGTGTTCAAATGTAAGGGGAAAGGCATTCATTGCAAGGAGAACTGACCAACTTGAAAAAGAAGACAAGCAGGGCACAGCGGCTCACGCCTGTAACCCCAGCACTTTAGAAGGCTGAGGCCAGCAGATTACTTGAGCCCAGGAGTTCTGGACCCATCCAGACAATATGGCAAGATCCCCGTCTCTGCAAAAAACTAAAAATGAGTCAGGCGTGTGGGCACACACCTGTGGTCCCAGATACTCGAGGCTGAGGTAGGAGGATCCCTAAAGCCTGAAAGGTCGAGGCTGCTGTGAGCCTTGTTCATGCCACTGCACTCCAGCCTGGACAACAGAGGGAAGCCTTGTCTCAAAAAACAAAAAAGAAAAACAGTAGCCACATACTCTATATATTGGTTTTGTGAAAATTTAGAGATTTTATGTATCTGGAAAATGGCTTCATGGTAACAGGTGACCATGAAATTAAGAGTGTGTATCCTGGCCAGGCATGGGGGCTCATGCATGTAATCCCAGCACTTTGGGAGGTTGAGGCAGGCGGATCACCGAGGTGGGGAGTTCAAAACCAGCCTGACCAACATGGAGAAACCCCGTCTCCACTAAAAATACATAATTAGCTGGGCATGGTGGCTCATGCCTGAGGCAGTAGAATCACTTGAACCCAGGAGGCAGAGGTTGCAGTGAGCCGAGATCCCGCCATTGCACTCCAGCCTGGGCAACAAGAGCGAAACTCCGTCTCAACAACAACAGTGTATATTCCTGACTATTGAATGTACTACTAATTAAGAACCTGAAGCAGCTCTTAATTTAACAAGAAATCTAATTTATTTCAAGTACTTAATGACATCTGAGATTAAATACAAAGTCTCTTTTCGGTTTGAACAATACATAGTAAAAGTGGAAACTCCTTGGATAAAGGGAACCCAAATTAGAACCTTTTCTCTCTTCAACTAAATAAGTTGTCTCCAACTAAGTAAAGTTGAAGACAGCATGTTTTGTTAGGGCTGAGTACAGAAAAGAATCTGACAATATGACAATTTCTGTTATATCTATATTGGCCTTCTATTTTTAAAAAAGAAGATATACTTTTAACCCTTTTTTTTTTTTTGAGAGACAGAGGGTCTGGCTCTGTGGCCCTCTCTGCAGTACAGTAGCGTGATCACAACTCACTGCAGCCTCAACCTCCCAGGCTGAAGCCATCCTCCCACCTCAGCCTCCTGAGTAGCTAGAACTACAAGTACATGCTGCCATGCCTGGCTATTTTTTGTAGAGACAGGGCCTCACTATGTTGTTCAAACTCATCTAGAACTTTCAGGCTCAGGCAGTAGGGTGCAAAGGGGACTCTGGAAGCCAAGTGTCAAGTCTCAATTTGTCCAAGATATCCTGCCCAAGATAACAACAACCTGTGTTGGGCAAGTCACTTAACCTGTGAATCTCAGACAAAGGAAAGAGCAGTAAATACTTCTCCGTTCTTTCTTCTGGAGATGGAGTTTTCTCTTGTTGCCCAGGCTAGAGTCCAATGGCATGATCTTGGCTAACTGCAGCCTCTTCCTCCCAGGTTCAAGCGATTTTCCTGCCTGGGATTACAGGTGCCCGCCACCATACCCGGCTTTTTTATTTTAAGGCTCTTGTTGCCCAGGCTAGAGTGTAGTGGTGTGATCTCAGCTCGCTGCAACCTCTGCCTCCTGGGTTCAAGCGATTCTCCTGCCTCAGCCTCCTGAGTAGCTGGGATTACAGGCACCCACCACCATACCCAGTTTTAGTAGAGAGAGGGTTTCACTGTGTTGGCCAGGCTAATCTCAAACTCCTAAACTCAAGTGACCCACCCACATCAGCTGGGATTACAGGCATGAACCAACATGTCTGGCTCGAGGTTTTATTCTAATTCTAAAAGTTTCATTATCTCAATGGGGTAGTAAATAGATTGCACTTTAAGATACAGGGAAGGTAATAATCCAACATTTTGATATGGGGAAGGTAGTAATTCAACATTTTGTAAAACATGGCAACTTTTTTGTGCACTTGATTTTCAAATGCAGTGTATCCTTGAACAACACACGTTTAAGCTGCATAGGCCCACTTATATGTGGGTCTTTTTCAACCAAATGCAGAATGAAACCTGCATATATGGAGGCCCAACTTTTCATATACCCAGGTTCTGCAGGGCCCACAGTGGGGGCTTGACTATGCCAGGATTTTGCTAACAATAGGGGTCCTGGAACCCATCCCCTATAATATGTCCTATACATATACCATAGGACAACTGGACTACTTTTACAGTTTTAAGAAACGTAGATTTGCCAAGTCTATGAGCCTTTTCAGATCATTTGTACTATGCTTACATAGAAACCCTTCGTAGAGGGGGTCTAATATACAGGAAATACTTACATAGAATATTTTGCATATTAGGACCGGGCACAGTGGATGCCGCCTGTAATCTCAGCACTTTGGGAGGCTGAGACAGGTCGATCACCTGAGGTCAGGAGTTCAAGACCAGCCTGGCCAACATGGCGAGACCCTGTCTCCACTGAAAATACAAAACTTACCCAAGCATGGTGGCGGGTGCCTGAAATCCCAGCTACTTGGGAGGCTGAGATAGGAGAATCACTTGAACCCACGAGGCGGAGGTTGCAGTGAGCTGAGATTGTGCCACTGCACTCCAGCCTGGGTGACAGAGCAAGATTCCATCTAAAAAAAAAAAAATCCGCATATTAGTTTCTCTTGCACAACTTCAAAATTGTTTTAAATGAACACATCTTTATGTCAGCAATATGCTACATTAAAACAATTAATATCCAAATATATAAACAAGTATATACAAGAAACTTATTGTACTTAAAGGCACTTATTATCAAACACTGAAAAAAAAAGAACATCTCCAATCAATGGTGACAGCTACAACTGAGGACAAATTTTATTTCAGGAACATACATGTATCACTTTTCATCCTAACACTCATCTAGCAAAGTAGGTTTTTTTGGTTTATTTGTTTCTTTTTTGAGACAGGGTCTCTCTCTACCAACCAGGCAGGAGTGCAGTGGCACCATCACGGCTCACTATGGACCTCGGCCTCCCAAGCTCAAGTGATCCTCACACCTCAGCCTCCCAAGAAGCTGGAAATACAGGCATGTGCCACCATGCCTGGTTAACTTTTGTATTTTTTGCACAGGCAGGGTTTTGCCCTGTTGCCCAGGCTGGTCTGAAACCTAAGCTCAAGAGCTCTGCCAGGTGTCAGCCTCCCAAAGTGCTGGGATTACGGGTGTGAACCACTGCACTAGGCCCTAAGTAGATGTTAAAATCTCTAGTTAAGACAAGAAACTGAGGCATCATGAAGATAAGGCTACAAGTTTAAGAACTGGGAGGGCTGGAAGCCCACAGATTCCTTAGATTTGAGCTCAGTGTACCAAACCAAGGGGGCAGGGAGTGCTAACTTAATGTTAGCTGGCAGGCTGGTGCAGGTTTGCAGCAGAGTTTTCAATGATTTATGGGAAATAGTAAGAACATGAAAGTAAACTTTTTTTTTTTTTTGAGACCGAGTCTCGCTGTGTCACACAGGGTGGCGTGCAATGGTGCGATCTCAGCTTACCACAACTTCGGCCTCCAGGGTTTCAGTGATTCTCCTGCCTCAGCCTCTGGAGTAGCTAGGATTACACTGTATGCCACCACGCTCAGATAATTTTGTATTTTTACTAGAGATGGGCTTTCAGCATGTTGGCCAGGCTGGTCTGAAAGTAAACTTTTCCATAGAGCTAAATGATTCCCCATTTAAAGATCTTTTATTCTGAGAGATTCTGTTCTTTCAAATTGTTTGAATGGAAATATCCTCTTGTTAAATGAAATGATGGTGATAGGAGATAGTGGTGTGTTACTCTTTTTATTGGCTGTACCTGGTAGAATTAAAAAATCAGCATTTCTATTGTAGCCTCCTAATTTGGGGAAAATATTTCTTTAGAAATCTAAAAGTCTGGAACTTCCCATCATTATGCCTCCCCAGAATAATAGAGGACTTTACACACAGATGCCCCTCAAGATTCTCTCATTAATCTCTACCTTATTCTGTTTGGGTTAAGACATTTAGGGATTGTGAAATGAGAATAAAGTGAGTTTAAGCAATCCAAAACCACGTGCTGACTCTGGATCCTCGAAGATTACTTTCTTCGGAATCTTTTTCATCTGTTAACTTTCCTCTGGGCTCAAACTGTCTTTTCCTAAAACAGTCACATTTGGAATAGTACTGCTACATGGCAATCACTATCATAATAAACTAACTTGAGGTCTCCAATAATCAGCTTTCATTTAAAGTCTCTTTCAGGTTGACAAAATAAAAACTTTCAATATTTTGTCTACCTACTTCCAAAAGAAAATGAGTCTATACATGTACAAATATATGTGATTATATATGTATATACACACATG
The DNA here is from genome assembly GCF_000951045.1 of Mandrillus leucophaeus. Classification (NCBI taxonomy): domain Eukaryota; kingdom Metazoa; phylum Chordata; class Mammalia; order Primates; family Cercopithecidae; genus Mandrillus; species Mandrillus leucophaeus. The sequence goes on along the minus strand of NW_012109352.1, from coordinate 27,513 downwards.
TGATTTTGATCAGCCTGTTTATAAACTACTTGAAAAACAAGTTGATTTGTAAATTCATTTATGAAATCATTAGTTTATAAACTACTTGATTTTTGCAAGTAGTTTATAAACAGGCTCATCAAATTGAACAAATTTCTTAAAATAATTTCACTGTGTAGATGGCAAATAAGTTATTTACTCTTCTTATTAGCATATCTTATTTTTACCCATCCTCCTTTAGCAAGCATCTAAGTTAAACTATTTTATGTCCACAGCTATACAACGAAACATCACTTTCAGTCACAACATATTAAATTCACATTGAAAACTATGAAGAGATCCAGTTACCTTTAGTCTTACATGTACTTATGTATACTTTTAATACACTACTTGATGTTTTATAGTGCACAAACACACAGCTCTTGCAGGATATATAACTATGAGAATACTTAGACTGTATGCTTATTAAATGGTTCGAAACTCTCTTTTTTAAAGAAAAGTTCATTTTTTTTTTTTTTTTTTTTGAGAGGAGCTACTCTTTTCGTTCAGGCTGGAGTCAGAGTCTTTTTTTGAGATGGAGCCACTCTTGTCGCCCAGGCTGGAGTGCAATGGCGCGATCTCGGCTCACTGCAACTTCTGCCTCCTGGGTTCAAAAGATTCTCCTGCCTTAGCCTACCGAGTAGCTGGGACTACAGACCTGAGCCACCACGCTCGGCTAATTTTTGTATTTTTTAGTAGAGATGGGGTTTCACTATGTTGGCCAGGCCTGTCTCAAACTCCTGACCTCGGTTGATCCGCCCGCCTCAGCCTCCCAGAGTGCTGGGATTGCAGCGTGAGCCACCGCGCCCAGCCAAGAAACGGCAATTTTAAGAACTTAAAATTCTTAAGGCCGGGCGCAGTGGCTCACCGTGGTAACCCCACACTTTGGGAGGCCGAGGCAGGCGGATCAACCGAGGTCAGGAGTTTGAGACCAGCCTGGCCAATATGGAGAAACCCCCTCTATACTAAAAATACAAAAATTAGCCTGGCATGATGGCGGGAGTCTGTAATCCCAGCTACTGGGGAGGCTGAGGCAGGAGAATCGCTTGAATCCGGAAGCCGGAGGTTGCAGCGAGCCAAGATCGCGCCATTGCACTCCAGCGTGGGCAACAACAGCAAGACTCCGTCTCAAAAAATAAAACAACTTAAGCATACAGTAAAGTACTCTTTCCACGCCCCAATGTTAAAAGGTCCATTTATTATAGACTACTTGTTTAAAAAAAAAATCGAAAATTGGTAAAAAATTCTGCTTAAATTCCGTATTAAACTAGGATCAAAAGTTATTTTTAGCTCTTCTTGTTTCTTAAATACTTGAAATGTGCTGCTACTTGTTTTTCTTACGTATTTATTCATTCAACTAACTTTGGGTGGAAGGTACTTACAAGTTTAAAAGTCCTTTCTGACAGTGGAAATAACATAAAAATATTTGCATAAAATACACTCAATGGTTCTCAAAGAGTATCTGAGAGTCTAATCAGCCTATTAACCTTGGTCTGAATAACCAACAACAAATGTGAGCTTTTTGTCACATCTGTGTATTTTCCCCTGTAACCTGATACCTACATTTTAAATGCATTTTTAAAAAGTTTCATTTGGCCCTATGATAATTATTTCCCCTGTAAAAAGCCACATGATTTTTGTTTAAGAGCAAATGAGAAAGAGTATCTGGTCCATGAAAAAAGCTAAGTGGAAAGATCAGCCCCCTAAAGTTTGTAACCAATAACAAGACAAACTCCAATGCCATCTTGTTCATGTAATCAACAATATGTGAGTCGAAATAACTAGTGAGCTATACATTTCTGATACATACCAATTTACCAATCAACAGGAGGGGAAGAAATCGCTCAAATGTGACTACTGTTAACAAACATCTGAATATCAGACATAGTCTCTATTAAAATCGTAACCTATCAATTTTGAAATCATTCCTTCGACTTTTGTTGTGTTTTTAATCACCCCATAAAAAAAAAAAGCAGCCTCTTTTAAAATGTAAATTCCCCCCTTTTTCAAAGTAACTTACCTAGGGAAATTTAATGCATTAAAATAAAACCTAACAGACAAACCAATTACAACATAAAAAAAAAAAAAAAACACCTAAAATGATCAGTAACACAAACCAATAGCTCCAGTTTAGCAAAGCGTGTGTTTTTAATCTGTTATGGGTATCCTATTATATTAATAAGCAACGATGTTTAAAAGTCATCCCAATGCCTAAAACACTGCCATAAACACAACATACTTGTCCTTTACTCCAATGAAGCTGAAACTAGACTCGAACTCAGACATTTCCCCCCTTCCTGGCACACTGAAATATACGAGGGGGAATCCAAGAAATCAGGTATGTTAAGTGCCGGTAACTTCTTCCAGAATAGGGTCAAATTCGTGTTTATCCGCAAATGTCACCGTCCCAGTAAGTCTGCAAATTCTCACCAGCGCTGGAGTACAAAGAGGCCTGACCACGGAAACACCTGACCCAGCATCACGAAGACAGTGGGAAACGCAACCCTCCTCGGGTCGGAGCCGGCCCCAGAGCCTCGGCTG
>NW_012109352.1:21617-23815 GCF_000951045.1 Mandrillus leucophaeus | reverse complement strand
GGAGGGACTTAGGGACCGGTGCAAGGAACACATTGCAAGGATGCTACTGTGGGTGACTGGGCGAGGCCTCGGCCCCTCCCTCCGAATTCCCATCCTTTTTCCCTTTTTCGTCGTTATCACTTGATATTTCTGACCCAATCCAAATCAACCCTGGCCAATGCTCGGAACTTTAGAGCCACACTCCTATGACCTCATCTTCCCACTACCACCTGTAGGCACTTTGTGTTCAACCTGCGCGAAACTTTTTTTTTAATGTGCAAAACTATGTTCTAAATTAAAAAACTGTTTTTATAAAATGATTTATGGGCCGGGCGCGGTGGCTCACAGCCTGTAATCCCAACGCTTTAGGAGGCCAGGCAGGTGGCTCACTTGAGTTCAGGAGTTCAAGACCAGCCTGGTCTACATAGTGAAACTCCATCTCCAATAAAAATACAAAAAAATAAAATAAAATAAAATAAAATAGCCGAGTGTAGTGCTGAGCGCCTGTAATCCTAGCTACTCGGGAGGCTGAGGCATGAGAATTGCTGCAACCCAGGAGGCAGAGGTTGCAGTGAGCTGAGATCGTGCCACTGCACTCCAGTCTGGGTGATAGAGTGAAAGACTCAACAACAACAACTTACGAATGCCTTGCTTCTCTGTAAGCTGAATTTGAGGTGGTTTGCCATAATTCAAATCATATAGAAAAATATAAAGATGAGCTAATACAATCAGGACAAAGAAAACCAAAAGTCAGAATAAAATGAAAGGCCAGGAATCAGAACACAGATAAGCAGGCTATAGGGGCTTACAAAATTATTAACATTGCGTCGTAAATTTGGCTCTGAGCTTCCTGGTGGCCAAAACTAAAAGGGAAACAAATGTATATGCTTTCTCACTGTCTTCAAGAAGAAACACAGTGTTCTTGGAGATTTTCAGTGTTTCCCTGGTTGCAGCTTTCAATTTTTCAGGGGCTTTATATAGTGATTTTGAGTAATAAGCAATATCCTTGTAATCGTTATCTCTTGTTGGGTAACAATTGCCCCCAATTCAGCAGCTTAATAAACAATAACCTTTTTTTTTTTCCTCACAGTTTCCATGGGCTAGGAATCTGGGTGAGGTTAGCTGTGTCCTCTGGCTCAGGCTCTCACCAGGATACCATCGAGCTGTCAACCAGGACTGCAGCTCTCTCAAGGCTTCAGAATCCTCTTTCAAACCCCCTTCCGCGGCTGCTGGCAGGCCTCAGGTCCTCTCTGACTGTGGGCTGGAGACATTATGTCAGCCTATGACAAAGACTGGAACTCCTGACCTCAGGTGATTCACCCGCCTTGGCATCCCAAAGTCCTGGAATTACAGGCATGAGCCACCGTGCCCGTTTTTTTTTCATTTGATTATTTTGTTTTTTGTTTTTTGCTATAAGGTCTAGTTCTGTCCCTTAGGCTGGAGTGCAGTGGTGCAACCATGGCTCACTGCAGCCTCTATCTCCTGGGCTCAAGTGATTCTCCCCCCTCAGCCTCCTGAGAGCTGGCACTACAGGCACGTGCCACCACATGTGATGAAGTTTTACTCTTGCTATCCAGGCTGGAGTGCAATGGCCTGATCTCAGCTCACTACAAATTATGCCTCCCGGGTTCAAGCAATTCTCCTGTCTCAGCCTCCCGAGTAGCTGGAACTACAGGCATTCGCCACCACACTGGCTGATTTTTGTATTTTAAGTAGGGATGGGGTTTCACTATGTTGGCCTGACTGGTCTTGAACTCCTGACCTCAGGTGATCCACCAGCCTCAACCTCCCAAAGTGCTGGGATTACAGGCATGAGCCACTGCACCTGGCACACCTGGTTCAGTTTTTAAATGTTATTTTTGCAGAGACAGGGTTCTCTGTACGTTGCCCAGGCTGGTCTCAAAATGCTACCCTCACATGATCCTCCCCCTTCAGCCTCCCAAAATGCTGGAATTCGAGGCATGAATCACTGTGCCCAACCTCATTCTCTTTCAATTAGCTCAGTTTCAATTTCTTCTTACAGAAATACCATCAAATAGAAAATGTCAATGTTAAGCAGGATTTCCATGTAAAGGTGGCAAATCACAAAATCTTCCTTCCTTGATACTTATTCATTCTTTTTTTGTTCTTTTTATTTATTTTTTGAGATGGAGTCTCACACTGTCACCCAGGCTGGAGTGTAGTTGCACAATCTTAGCTCACTGCAATATCCACCTCCC
>NW_012109352.1:16126-17562 GCF_000951045.1 Mandrillus leucophaeus | reverse complement strand
TCCTTTCTTTGCTTTACAAACAATCCAATTATGCTCTTATCGCTTTTTTGCTTTGTTTGTTTTGTTTTGAGATGGAGTCTATCTCTGTCACCTGGGTTGGAGTGCAGTGGTGTGATCTTGGCTCACTGCAACCTCCACCCCCCTCCCCCAGGTTCAAGCGATTCTCCTGCCTCAGCCTCCTGCATAGCTGGGACTACAGGTGTGTGCCATCACACTTGACCAATTTTTGTATTTTTAGTGGAGACTGGGTTTTGCCATGTTGGTCATGCTGGTCTCGAACTCCTGATCTCAGGTGATCCACCTGCCTTGGCGTCCCAAAGTGCTGGGATTACAAACATAAGCCACCACATCTGACCTCTTTTAGCTATTTTTAAATATGCAATAAATTATTGTTTACTACAGTCACCTTGTTGCACTACCAAATACTACATCTTATTCATTCTAACTGTATTTTTGTACCCATTAAGTATTCCTGTGCACCCCCTCCAGCCCACTATCCTTCCCAGACTCTGGTAATCATCATTCTACTCTCTATTTTTGTGTTCAATTGTTTTAATTTTTAGCACCCACAAATGACTGGGAACATGCAAAATTTGCATTTCTGTGTCTGGCTTATTTTAGTTAACATAATGATCTTCAGTTCTACCTACGTTGTTGCAAATAACAGGATTCTTTTCTTTCTCTTGGCTGAATTAATACTCCATTGTGTGTATGTACCACATCTTCTCTATCCATTCACCTGTTAATGGACCCTTAGATTGCTTCCAATCTTGGCTATTGTGAATAGTGTTGCAATAAATACAGAAATGCAGATATTTCTTCAATACACTGATTTTCTTTCTTTGGGATATATACTTAGCAGTAGGATTACTGGATGATAAAGTAGCTCTACTTTTAGCTTTTTGAGGACCCTCCAAACCGTTCTCCGTAGTGGTTGTACTAATGTACATTCCCACCAACAGTGTACCAGGGTTCCCTTTTCTCCACATCCTCAATAGAATTTGCTATTGCCTGTCTTTTGGATATAAACCATTTTAACTGGGGTGGGATGATAGCTCATTGTAGTTTTGATTTCTGTTTCTCTGATGATCAATGATGTTGAGCACATTTTCAAATACTCATTTGTCATTTGTATGTCTTCTTTTGAGAAATGTCTATTCTGATCGTTTGTTCATTTTAAAGTCAGATTATTAGATTTTTTTTCCTATTGAGAGAGAGAGAAAAAATGAAAGAAAGAAAGAAAAGAAAGAAGGAAGGAAGGAAAAGGAAAGAAGGAGAAAGAAAGAAAGAAAGAGACAGAAAGAAAGAAAGAAAAGATTGTGTGCAGAGATAGAGAAGTATATAGTAATCAAAGGGCAAACCGTATACCTGGAAAAACTAGTACAGAATGACTGGCCTGGAGCCAACCCTGGCTAAACTATTGAATTTCAATGATA
>NW_012109352.1:10334-12481 GCF_000951045.1 Mandrillus leucophaeus | reverse complement strand
CCTTTGAGATGCTCTGCTGGAAGGTGGTTGAGGTACAAAGTACTATTGACTCACGGTCATCTTGGTCCATTGTCATTAATAATGATAGTTTGTACTTCTTTCGTGTTTGTGCTAAAGGTGGTTTCAAAACCAGGAAGAAGCTTATCAATTTCTAGGTATTCAAATATCTATTTCACATTGTATATGTGCGTGTGTGTATGCTATGAAAATATATACACACATATATTCACATATGAATACATACACACACATATTTATATATTTACATTATACTAAAAAAAAGTAATTTTTTTTTTTTTTTTGAGATGGAGTCTCACTCTGTTACCCAGGCTGGAGTGCAGTGGCATGATCTCAGCTCGCTGCCACCTCCTCCTCCCAGACTCAAGCAATTCTCCTGCCTCACCCTCTGGAGTAGCTGGGATTATAGGTACCTGCCACCACACCTGGCTAACTTTTGGTAAAGATGGGGTTTCACTACCTTGGACAGGCTTGTCTTGAACTCCTGACTTCGTAATCCACACACCTCATCCTAAGGTGCTGGGATTATAGGCGTGAGTCACTGTGCTGGCATAAAGTAAATTCTTAATGATCCATGAAAAGAAAATGGTAGGCCAGATGTGGTGGCTCCCACTTGTAATCCCAGCACTGCAAGAGGCTGAGAGGGGAGGATCGCTTGAGTCCAGGAGTTTGAAACCAGCCTGGGAAACATGGTGAGACCCCCTCTCTACAAGAAATATAAAAATTACCTGGCTATGGCAGCTCGAACCTGGGATCCCAGCTACTCAGCTGGCTGGAGAGGGGGAGGATCACTTAAGCCAAGAAAGAAGAGGTTGTGGTGAGCCAGGATTATACCACTACACTCCATCCTGAAGGAAAAGTGATACTTTGCCTCAAGGAAAGGGAAAAAATTGGTATCCATGAAAAATTTAAACTATCTATATCTACATAAATCTATATAGAAATAGTATATTAATCAAAAAGCAAACTCTTAATAGTTCATGACAAACAAATAGCAAGCCAGGTATGGTAGTTTATGCTTGTAATCTCAGTACTTTGGGAGGCTCAGGCAAAAGGATTGCTGGTGTCCAAAAGTCTGGGAACAGCCTAAGCAACATTCTGAGAACCAACCTCTCAGAAAAAGTCAGAAATTAGCCAGGCATGGTGGCATGTGCCTGTAGTATCAGCTACTCAAGATGCTGAGTTGGGAGAATTACTTCAGGCCAAAAGGCCAAGGCTGCAGTGAGCCATGATCACATGACTCCACTCCAGCCTGGGTGACAGAGCAAGACCCTAAAAAAAACATAACTGTAACAACATAAATACAGAAGACATGAAGTGAGAAGCTTCCATGTCTAGAGTGAAGAAAAAGGGCCCAAGCAGAGGCCCATTCCGATTCCCACCCAAAAAAGAAAAGAAAAATGATGAGACACTAAATAAAACAAAAATCAGTATGAAACCACGCAGGTAGGATTTATTATAAATTTGTCACAAATCCATTGTCAATGTTAAAAGAAGAGGCAGGTGTTTTGCTAAAGCACTCTGCTGTAAAGTTACCAACAAATAGGAGTCCAGGGAAGCTTTAGGCTCCTTGATACTCTTGACCACAAAGATTAAAAAGATGGATCCAGAAGAGGTGACTGTGGCGCAAGAGGAAAGGGAGAAAAGGCCACGAAGAGGCAGAGGATGGGCTTGACTGTTCACTATAATGCTGAAAGTAGGCCAGAAGAGGCCATTGTGAGACAGGAGCTAGTATAACACACAACACAATAAGACAGGAGCTGGGACTTGGGACGCAGGCACGAGGAAAGAGATGGGCAACATGAAAAAAGCAAAATGCAGCATCTGGGCCTAGAAACACCAATGTGAGGCAGCTAAGGCAGCCTGGAGAAGAAATAGTAAGACAAAAGCTGGGACAGCTCATGCTGCCCCAAAGAAGGTACTGAAATTGGAGAGCTGGACTTGAGAAACATCTCGGTCTAAATGGCCACGAGGAGCTGGACAGGAGTTGAGTCCAAACAGACTGTCGTGAGGAAAAACTTTAGCAGCAGCCAAAACTGGGAGAAAGATCTGGCCAAAAAGAGGACGATAAGATGCAGCAACTGGGTCTGGAGAGGCCGGCTTGAAAAACGTCTGGGCTTGGAGAGGCC
>NW_012109352.1:5828-6944 GCF_000951045.1 Mandrillus leucophaeus | reverse complement strand
AGGTTCAAGCGATTCTCCTGCCTCACCCTCCCAAGATGTGATTACAGGCACCCATCACCATGCTCAGCTAATTTTTGTATTTTTAGTAGAGACAGTGTTTAACTATGTTGGCCAGGATTATCTCTAACTCCGGACCTCATTATCTGCCCGCTTTGGCCTCCCAAAGTGCTGGGATTACAGGCCTGAGCCACCACACCAGGCAGTTATTTTTAATGCATTAATATATCAACTTACCTAACTACCTATTTGCAAAAAAAGGGGTATAAATTATCAACTTTTTTTTTTTTCCGAGACAGAGTCTGTCTCTGTTGCCCAGGCCGGAGTGGAATGGTGTAATCTTGACTCACTGCAACCTCTGCCTCCAAGGCTCAAGTGATCCTTGTGCCTCAGCCAGGCATGCGCTATCAGGCCTGGCGATATCACTTAATGTTGAGTTATTTCTTGCTGGCTGAAAATTTCATGATTTATTACTGGCTTCTTTGTACTTTTCTTTTTTCTCTCTTTCTTCTCTCTCTCTCTCCCCCTCCCTCTCTCTGAGAGGGTCTCACTCTGTTACCCAGGCTGCAGTCTCAAACTCCTGGGTTCTAGTGATCCACCTGCCTCACCCTCCCGAGTAGCTGGGACTACAGGTGCATATTACCATAACTGGGTTTTAATTTTTTATAGAGATGAGATCTTGCTATGTTTCTCATGCTGGTCTCATACTCCTGGCCTTGAGCAATCCTTCTACCCTGCCTTTCAAAAGTGCTGGGATGACAGGTGTAAGGTATAGCACCTGTCTCTTATACACATCTAGATGTGTATAAGAGACAGGGCCGGGAGGCCGCAACTGGGCCTGGAGGGGCCGGCCTGAGGAAGTTCGGGGCCTGGAGAGGCCGCCGAAAGGCACAGGCTGGGCCTGGGAAGGCCGTTCCTGTGACGAATGAGTCAGGCCTAACGAGGCCACTGGGAGGCAGGAGCAGGGTACGGCGGAGCTGCCGAAAGTCAGGATGACCTGTGCCTGGGAAGGCCGCAGTCAGGCGAGAACTGGGCGTGGAGAGTCCGCTGGGAGGCAGAGGCTGGGCCTGTGCAGGCCTTCGGGAGGCAGGAGGCTGGGCCTGGCGAGGCCGACTGGAG
>NW_012109352.1:3093-3914 GCF_000951045.1 Mandrillus leucophaeus | reverse complement strand
GAAGACCTGGGCAAGAAGGGGATAATGAGAGGCAGCAACTGGGTCTGGAGAGTCCAGATTAAAAAACGACTGGCCCTGGAGAGGCCGCCAAAAGGCAAAGACAGGGCCTGGAGAGGCGGTTCCCCGTGACGAATGAGTTGGGTAAAAAGAGACCACTGGGAGGCAGGAGCGGGGCCGGTCTGAGTTGCTGACAGGCTGGAGGAGCTCTGGCCAGGGGAGGCCGAAGTGAAGCGAGAGCTGCGCATGAAGAATCCACTGTGAAGCAGAGGTTGGGCCTCTGCAGGCTTTAGGGAGGCAGGAGGCTGGGCCTGGAAAGGCCGACTGGAGGTCAAGTCCTGGGCGTGAGGAGGCCGCCCAGAGGCGTGAGCGGGGCTGGGCCTCAAGAGGCCAGTGGCAGGTAGGAGGAGCTTGGCCTGGAGAGGCTGACCTGAGGAAGTCTGGCAGCTGGAGAGGCCGCGGAGAGGCAGGAGCTGGGCCGGTGGAGGAAGACTGGGCGACGAGTTGGGCCCGCAGGGGCCGCCGGGAGCAGGAGCGAGCCCTGGAGAGGCCGAGACTCGAGGCCAGTGTGGGCCTGCAGAGGCCGCCAGGAGGAGGAGCTGGGCCTGGAGAGGCTGGCGGGAGGAAGTCTGCGGCGTGGAGACACCGTTGGAGGGCAGGAGCCAGGCCCAGAGAGGCCACCGTGGGTCCTGGCTTCAGGAGGTTTGGGGCCTACAAAGGCTGCGGAGCGGGAGCTGGGCCAGAGCCGAGTCCAAAGAGGTTGTCGTGATGCCGGGGCTGGGCCCGCGGCCGCACCGGGAGCAGGAGGAGCTGGGCCCGGAAGG
>NW_012109352.1:2543-3043 GCF_000951045.1 Mandrillus leucophaeus | reverse complement strand
GGACGGGAGGCCGGGAGGCCGAAACTGGGCCTGGAGGGGCCGGCCTGAGGAAGTTCGGGGCCTGGAGAGGCCGCCAAAAGGCACAGGCTGGGTTTCAAAAGGCCGTTCCCTGTGACGAATGAGCCGGGCCCAACGAGGCCACTGGGAGGCAGGAGCGGCGCCCGGAGGATCTGCCGAAAGGCAGGAGGAGCTGTGGCCTGCGGAGGCCACATTCTGGCGAGAGCTGGGTGGGGAGAGTCCGCTGGGAGGCAGAGGCTGGTCCTGTGCAGGCCTTCGGGAGGCAGGAGGCTGGACCTGTCGAGGCCGACTGGAGGTCAAGTCCTGGGCCTCAGGAGGCCGCCCAGAGGTGTGAGCGGGGCTGGGCTTCAAGAGGCCAGTGGCAGGCAGGAGGAGCTGGGCCTGCAGAGGCTGACCTGAGGAAGTCTGGCAGCTGAGTAGGACCCGGTGAGGCAGGAGCTGGGCCGGCGGAGGCCGACTGGGCGACGAGTTGGGCCCGCAGG
>NW_012109352.1:2248-2493 GCF_000951045.1 Mandrillus leucophaeus | reverse complement strand
GGAGTGGGGCCCGGTGCAGCTGCCCAAAGGCAGGAGGAGCTCTGGCCTGGGGAGGCTGCAATCAGGCGAGAGCTGGGCGTGCAGAGTCCGCAGGGAGGCAGAGGCTTGGCCAGTGCAGGCGTTCGGGAGGCAGGAGGCTGGGCCTGGCGAGGCCGACTGCAGGTCAAGTCCTGGGCCTCAGGAGGCCGCCCAGAGGCGTGAGCGGGGCTGGGCCTCAAGAGGCCAGTGGCAGGCAGGAGGAGCTG
>NW_012109352.1:0-2198 GCF_000951045.1 Mandrillus leucophaeus | reverse complement strand
GGAGCTGGGCTAGAGCCGAGTCCAAAGAGGTTGTCGTGAGGCCGGGGCAGGGCCCACATCCGCAGCCGGGAGCAGGAGGAGCTGGGCCTGGATGGGAGGCCGGGAGGCCGCAACTAGGCCTGGAGGGTTCGGCCTGAGGAAGTTCAGGGCCTGGAGAGTCCACCAAAAGGAACAGGCTGGGCCTGGAAAGGCCGTTCCCCGTGACGAATGAGCCGGGCCTAACGAGGCCACTGGGAGGCAGGAGCGGGGCCCGGCGGAGCTGCCGAAAGGCAGGAGGAGCTCTGGCCTGGGGAGGCCGCAGTCAGGCCAGAGCCTGTCTCTTATACACATCTAGATGTGTATAAGAGACAGGCCGCGGAGCGGGAGCTGGGCCGGAGCCGAGTCCAAAGAGGTTGTCGTGAGGCCGGGGATGGGCCGCGGCCGCAGCCGGGAGCAGGAGGAGTTGGGCCCGGCCGGGAGGCCGCAACTGGGCCTGGAGGGGCCAGCCTGAGGAAGTTCGGGGCCTGGAGAGGCCGCCAAAAGGCACAGGCTGCGCCTGGAAAGGCCGTTCCCCGTGAGGAATGAGCCGGGCATAACGAGGCCACTGGGAGGCAGGAGCGGGGCCCGGCGGAGCTGCCGAAAGGCAGGAGGAGCTGTGGCCTGGGGAGGCCACAGTAAGGCGAGAGCTGGGCGTGGAGAGTCCGCTGGGAGGCAGAGGCTGGGCCTGTGCAGGCCTTCGGGAGGGAGGGGCCGGCCTGAGGAAGCTCGGGGCCCTGGAGAGTCCGCTGGGAGGCAGAGGCTGGGCCTGTGCAGGCCTTCGGGAGGCAGGAGGCTGGGCCTGGCGAGGCCGACTGGAGGTCAAGTCCTGGTCCTGAGGAGGCCGCCCAGAGGCGTGAGCAGGGCTGGGCCTCAAGAGGCCAGTGGCAGGCAGGAGGAGCTGGGCTTGGAGAGGCTGACCTGAGGAAGTCTCGCAGCTGGGGAGGCCGCAGAGAGGCAGGAGCTGGGACGGCGGAGGCTGACTGGGCGACGAGTTGGGCCCGCAGGGTCCGCCGGGAGCAGGAGCGAGCCCTGGAGAGGCCGAGACTCGAGGCCAGCGTGGGCCTGCAGAGGCCGCCGGCAGGAGGAGCTGGGCCTGCAGAGGCTAGCTGGAGGAAGTCTGGGGCGTGGAGACGCCATCGGAGGGCAGGAGCCGGGCCCGGAGAGGCCACCGTGGGGCCCGGCTTCAGGACTGTCTCTTATACACATCTAGATGTGTATAAGAGACAGGCCCAGCTCCTCCTGCTCCCGGCTGCGGCCGCGGGCCCAGCCCCGGCCTCACGACAGCCTCTTTGGACTCGGCTCCGGCCCAGCTCCCGCTCCGCGGCCTTTGGAGGCCCCAAACGTCCTGAAGCCGGGCCCCACGGTGGCCTCTCCGGGCCCGGCTCCTGCCCTCCCGAAGGCCTGCACAGGCCCAGCCTCTGCCTCCCAGCGGACTCTCCACGCCCAGCTCTGGCCTGACTGTGGCCTCCCCAGGTCAGAGCTCCTGTCTCTTATACACATCTAGATGTGTATAAGAGACAGCCCGGGACTTGACCTCCTGTCGGCCTCTCCAGGCCCAGCCTCCTGCCTCCCGAAGGCCTGCACAGGCCCAGCCTCTGCCTCCCAGCGGACTCTCCACGCCCTGTCTCTTATACACATCTAGATGTGTATAAGAGACAGGCTCCTGCCTCTCCGCGGCCTCCCCAGCTGCCAGACTTCCTCAGGTCAGCCTCTCCAGGCCCAGCTCTCCAGGCCCAGCTCCTCCTGCCTGCCACTGGCCTCTTGAGGCCCAGCCCCGCTCACGCCTCTGGGCGGCCTCCTCAGGCCCAGGACTTGACCTCCAGTCGGCCTCGCCAGGCCCAGCCTCCTGCCTCCCGAAGGCCTGCACAGGCCCAGCCCCGGCCTCCCAGCGGACTCTCCACGCCCAGCTCCTGTCTCTTATACACATCTAGATGTGTATAAGAGACAGAATCAGGCCAGAGCTGGGCGTGGAGAGAGCGCTGGGAGGCAGAGGCTGGGCCTGTGCAGGCCTTTGGGAGGCAGGAGGCTGTGCCTGGGGAGGATGACTGGAGGTAACGTCCTGGGCCTGAGGAGGCCGCCCAGAGGCCTGAGCGGGGCTGGGCCTCAAGAGGCCAGTGGCAGGCAGGAGGAGCTGGGCCTGGAGAGGCTGACCTGAGGAAGTCTGGCAGCTGGGGAGGCCG
>NW_012109351.1:0-1337 GCF_000951045.1 Mandrillus leucophaeus | reverse complement strand
AATGTATTTTGATTATTTCTTTTTATACTAATAAATTTTTAAAAATTAGAAATTCATAACTGCTTAATCGATTAAAATGCATTAGCTGAACTTAGATTCTTCTCAATCATTTCTCTTTGCAATATAATTTGTTTATTTTCACAGCTAGTAAAAATAATTATTACAAAATACATTGAAAGAGTCTGTCAGACTATGATTTGGGGGACACGTCTGTCACCTCTTTTAATATATTAAGCATCTAATTATTATGTAATGAATCAAATACTTTTGTATGATCTAGAACATTGATTATTTTACAAAAATCTAGAAATTTTCTTGTTTTTTTCTCAGTGTGGCACACACTTTTGTTTTCAAAATTTGCAATATTAACCAAAGAACATAAAAAATAACAGATGAAAAGCATTGTCATTTTTAGGAACTCTGAATTTTATTTTTGATATTTATTCTTCTATTGAGGGAAATTGTATTGAATCCTTTTTTTTCTGTAAGAGTAGGAAAAAAAAAAAAAAGCATCAATGACCACATTCCATTGATACAAATTTAGAGGAAGTGAATTGAAGCATGCCATGCTGTGTGCCCTGCAGAAATTTTAAATGCACTTTATTTTGCCTTTGGCTTTACGTTTTTTTATTCTTGATTCATCTCAAAGGAAGAAGCAAAAGATTTCAAGTCTGTAGTAAGTTACTTTTCACAAATGCTCAAAATTTTATTGTTCGTTCAGCTTTAAATGCAGTAAGCACCAGATGATATTGAACATGTTTCAAAGTTTAACCCTTCATGTAGTTAGTGCTAAGGAATTCTTTTCATCAGAAATAAAATTTACTAAAATGGAGTAAATGTGAGAAAAGAGAGGAATGTGCTCCAAATAATTCAAGAATATAAACCTATCAAGTGTGACATCCAGAAATAAATGCAATTTGAAATGATAATTGGTTCTAAATACTATTTTAACTCTTTTTGTCTTCATTTTATTTCCCCTCCTGAATTATCTTTTTCTTCTTTTCTGTTTGTTACCTACAACCATTTCTTAAACCTCTTCAAACCTATAAACCAAAACCTAGATGAATAGATGTAAAATGTAAAACAAACATATAATAAAAGTAAATAAGAAATTGAATATAACTCAGTAAACAGATAAAATAAGTGTCAATCTACCTTTAAAAACAATTAAATACTGCTCATAATGGAAAACAAAAAAAATAATTTTTGAAATAAAATATTGTATCACTGTTATATTTTTCTGAAACTTGAAGCTTCTTAGATTGTACCTTAAAAATAATTCATAAAGAGGTTTTCTAACATTTAATTGGATCTGTAAAGGTATTTGATATAAGTAT
>NW_012109350.1:0-1240 GCF_000951045.1 Mandrillus leucophaeus | reverse complement strand
ACGTTTCAGTGACTCAGAGCCCTGCCGGTTTCTCAAACCTCTCCATCCAGCTCAGCTGGACACTCATTCTACCTCTGGACGTTTCAGTGACTCAGGGTCCTGCCCGCTTCTCAAACCTCTCCATCCAACTCCGCTGCACACTCATTCTAACTCTGGACGTTTCAGTGATGCATGTTCCTGATTTTCTTTTATTATTTACATGTATTTGGGTTGAGCGTTTGTTATTTCCACCCAGAGTGCTGAACCCCTTCTTGTTTTGACTGGGTAGTTTCTTTTTTCAGACCCGCAAGCACAAAAGGTTTGACTACACCCCCTTTCCTAGAAAACAGAGCTTCTCACTCACTCTCTTAAGGGCAACTACTTTTAGTGGCTCCAGGAACTTATTTCTACCCACTCACAAGGAACTACCTTTAATACCTTACAGGTGATTCCCTTCTATGGCAGTTGCCCACATGATTTCCAGGTAAACAAGCATTTCACTGAAGAGGAAATAGGAATGGCCTATAAGCAGTAAAAAAGATGATCAACTTATGGGAAATGCAAACCAAAACCCAACAGGATGCCCATATGGAAACCCATTTTAACTCACTGGATAAACAATGTAAAAGTCTTTAAAATGCTGAATATTGATAATATTTGAAGCCAGTGGGGGGGTGTAAACTGTATGATCTACAATGTGTAAACACTGGTATTATCATGGAAAGCTGTACTCTGTATCCTACATAGCAGTAATATCCCTACTGAATCTATCCCTAGAGAAGCTCTTAGACATGTCCCCTGCAAACCTCCTATAAGAGTGTTCAGTGCTGTATTGTTGGTAACAGCAAAGTACTGCAAACAACTGATACACCCACACACAAGAGAACAGATAAATAAAATATGGAGTATTTACTTATGCATTCCAAAGACTGAACATAAATGAACTGCAGCTACATGCAGATTTAGATGCAATTGCGGATACATCTAACAGTAACAGATTTATATGAGGACGCAAAGGCATTAAGAATGATACAATGGACTTTGAGGACTTAGGGGGAAGAGTGGGATGGGGGCAAGGGATAAAACACAACATATATGGTGCAGTGGGGTGATGGATGCACCAGGATCTTACGAATCACCACTAAAGAACTTACTCGGCCGGGCGCAGTGGCTCACGTCTGTAATCCCAGCACTTTGGGAGGCTGAGGCAGGTGGATCCCGAGGTCAGGAGATCAAGACCACCCTGTCTAACACGGTGAAA
>NW_012109349.1:0-1310 GCF_000951045.1 Mandrillus leucophaeus | reverse complement strand
AGGGAAAAGCTGCTGCAGCTGGAGCTTCTCATCGCCCAGACTGCCACTCCCAACTCCTCCAGACACGGATAGAAAAGGCTCCTTCATCAGCACCCTGTGCCCAGTGAGCATTTCTTCCTGGCACTAACCACACGGCCTGCCAGGCAGCTCTCAGGCACCTCTGACTGGTCGTAAGGACATAACTTAGCTGCTCCGACTGCTCTGCCTGGCAGGTGTGATCTGGTTACTGGGTGGGGAGGTGAGGCCTCCTTAAAGGCTGTTAGTGGCCGGGCGCGGTGGCTCAAGCCTGTAATCCCAGCACTTTGGGAGGCCGAGACGGGCAGATCGCGAGGTCAGGAGATCGAGGCCATCCTGGCTAACACAGTGAAACCCCGTCTCTACTAAAAAAAATACAAAAAACTAGCCGGGCGTGGTGGTGGGCGCCTGTAGTCCCAGCTACTCGGGCGGCTGAGGCAGGAGAATGGCGTAAACCCGGGAGGCGGAGCTTGCAGTGAGCCGAGATCGCGCCACTGCACTCCAGCCTGGGCGACAGAACATGTGAGGGATTGGCAGAGAGCAGGACCACGAGATTTGCTTTGACTGATGCAACAGCAGGAAGTGACACGGCAGGAAGGTCCTGGCAGTCAGGATAAGGCCACCACCACTGTGCTGGGAGGCAGGCAGATAGTCATCCCTGCAGGAATCTTCATGATGTCAGGAAAGCATGCCTGCCCGGGGGCACATGCTCCTGTCCAGGCTGCAACAGCCCAGGCACTGCATCCCAGAGCACTCAGCTCCCGGCCAGCCCTGACTCTTTCACCCAACACTCCCCAAACCGGTACCCACAGGATCACCAGTGGACTGGATGTGAACGGGGCATTCCATGGCCAAACATTTGGGGAAATATGTATTCTTCTTTTTTTTTTTTTGAGACAGTCTCACTCTGTCGCCCAGATTAGAGTGCAGTGGTGCAATCTCGGCTCACTGCAAACTCAGCCTCCCGAGTAGCTGGGACTACAGGCGCCCGCCACCATGCCCGGCTAATTTTTTGTATTTTTAGTAGAGACGGGGTTTCACCATGTTGGCCAGGCCGGTCTCAAAATCCTGACTTCAAGTGATCTGCCCACCTCAGCCTCCCAAAGTGCTGGGATCACAGCTGTGAGCCACCGTGCCTGGCCAAAATGCATATTCTCTATCTGGGTTCTGGGAGTTATCAAAAGATGCCACCACATTAAAGACTCTGAGAGGCCCTGAGTGCAGAGGCCTCTGGACCCAGATAAGCCAGGGAGTGAGTGGCTACTGCATCCGGAGAGCAAGCTGCTGGCACCAGT
>NW_012109348.1:0-1554 GCF_000951045.1 Mandrillus leucophaeus | reverse complement strand
ATATTTATATATATTACATATATATGTTTTAAGACTGTTTGGTAGCTTAGCACACACTGTTAGTGCTCCTTAGCACTTACCATTTCCTTGCATGCTGGGTCAGGAGGCTGGAAGAGCTGGAGAATTAATGCTTTCTAGGAGCTCTCAGTCAATGACTGAAGGAAATTGTGTAAATACCCCAGCTTCTCACTTGTCAGGTAGGATAACTCTGAGACACACATTCTGTAGCTATTCTAAGGGTTTCCCAGCAGGGTTAAGCTCCATTTGCCCATTTGCTTGATAATGTGCAATCGACTGCTTTCCCCTCCTTAAATCTCTTTCCCAGTCTCCTGCTGGTTTTCCTGGGATTACCTCCCACACAAGGTACTTGCACTCAAATCCTTACCTTAGGTCCACTATGGAGCAGCAGGAGGAGGGGGACTATGAACTAAAACAGATAGAATAAGAAGTGATATACACCATGGTTATTAGAATGCTCATTACGATGTCGCTTCTTTCCAAGTTACTCTGAGTTAAATGCAATTTCTAACAAAATCCCAACAGAATATTTTTAAAGGAACTTTAAAAACTGCTCCCTGGCAGGGCATGGTGGCTCATGCCTGTAATCCCAGCACTTTGGGCGGCCGAGGTGGGCGGACCACCTGAGGTCGGGAGTTTGACACCAGCCTGACCAACACGGAGAAACCCTGTCTCTTCCAAAAATACAAAATAAGCTGGGCATGGTGGCGCATGCCTGTAATCCCAGTTACTCGGGAGGCTGAAGCAGCAGAATCGCTTCAACCCCAAAGGCAGAGGTTGCGGTGAGCCGAGATCATGCCATTGCACTCCAGCCCGGGGCCACAGAGCAAAACTCCGTCTCAAAAAAAAGAAAGAAAGAAAAAAAAAAAAATCCCTGCTCCCTAAAGTCATTCATAGCAAAGTAATTTGTGAAAAAGATGAACAAGGAGAGAGAACTTGCCCTATCAGATAACAGGATTTACTACAAAGCCATTAGCAATTAAGATTTGCTATAGGCCGGGTGCGGTAGCTCACACCTGTAATCCCAGCACTTCGTGGAGGCAGGTGGATCACCTGAGGTCAGGAGTTCGAGACCAGCCTGGCCAACCTGGTGAAACCCCGTCTCTCCCAAAAATAAAAAAACTAGCTGGGCGTGGTGGCAGGCACCTGTAATCCCACCTACTCAGGAGGCTGAGGCAGGAGAATCACTTGAACCCAGGAGGTGGAGGTTACAGTGAGCCGAGATCGTGCCACTGCACTCCAGCCTGGGCAACAGAGCAAGACTTTGTCTCAAAACAAATAAATAAATAAAAAAGAGATACCATTATACCCATTAATTTGAGAAGAGAATTTTAAGCTTGAGGCCGGGCGCCATGGCTCAAGCCTGTAATCCCAGCACTTTGGGAGGCTGAGACAGGCGGATCACGAGGTCAGGAGATCGAGACCATCCTGGCTAACACGGTGAAATCCCGTCTCTACTAAAAAATACAAAAAACCAGCCAGGCGTGGTGGCAGGTGCCTGTAGTTCCAGCTACTCGGGAGGCTGAGGCAGGAGAA
>NW_012109347.1:0-1355 GCF_000951045.1 Mandrillus leucophaeus | reverse complement strand
GCACCTGTAATCCCAGCTACTCGGGAGGCTGAGGCAGGAGAATCGCTTGAACCTGGGAGGCGAGGTTGCAGTGAGCCAAGATCATGCCATTGTGCTCCAGCCTGGGTGACAAGAGTGAAACTCCATTTCAAAATAAATAAAGAAATTAATTAATTTAAAAAATTAAAGAGTATAAATTCATTCCTATAGAGGTAAATTCATTCATATAGTGGTCTGAAAAGTAGTTTATTTTTTATGGTTTTTCCCTTTTAATAATTTTCCCTTTTTAAAAAATTTTACTATTTTGTATATGTGTGCTTTCTGCCTTTTTTCTTGATTAAACTATCTGGGGTCGTCCAGATACACGATATATTTGTCTTTATAGTATGTTTTTTTTTTTAAGTATTTTGATTTACCATTTAGATGTATTATTTTTCTATTCTTCACCTTATTAATTTTTACATTTAAAAATTTTTCTTTATGCTTTTTTTATTCTCTTTGTTGCTTATACCAGTCTTTATGGTGCCAAGTAAATATACTTGTGTTCATTCTTTACTTCTGGTTGGTAAAAATATTTCAGAGTTTAGGTTTTCTTCTGTTCACCAATTTCAATGCATTAAATAATCTGAAATGCATTGCTTTATTTACCAGTATTTTAGTACTTCTGTAATTTGTATGTGTATTTCCCTTTTTATGGCAATTTTTAAAAAATAGCCTCGAAATTTTCAAGTTAAAGGACCTTCTTTAAAAGGGTCGCTAATATTTTCAGTTTTATCAAGTTTGTTGTTGTTGTTGTTGTTGTTACATGAGTAAGTTCTTTAGCGGTGATTTGTGAGATTTTGGTGCACCCATCACCCAAGCAGTATACACTGAATCCAATTTGTAGTCTTTTTTTTTTTTTTTTTTTTTTTTGAGACGGAGTCTCGCTCTGTCACCAGGCTGGAGTGTAGTGGCGCAATCTCGGCTCACTGAAACCTCCGTCTCCCGGGTTCAAGCGATTCTCCTGCTTCAGCCTCCCAAGTAGCTGGAACTACAGGTGCACGCCACCACACCCTGCTAATTTTTTTTTTGTACTTTTAGTGGAGATGGGGTTTCACCATGTTGGCCAGGGTGGTCACAATCTCTTGACCTCATGATCCGCCTGCCTTGGCCTCCGAAAGTGCTGAGATTACAGGCGTGAGCCACCACGCCCAGCCCAATTTGTAGTCTTTTATCCCTCACCCCCTTCCCACACTTTCCCCCAAGTCCCCAAAGTCCATTGTATCATTCTTTTGCTTTTGTGTCCTCATAGCTTAGCTGCCACTTATGCGTGAAAACATACGATGTTTGGTTTTCTGCTCCTGAGTTACTTCACTTAGCATAATAGTCTCCAATCC
>NW_012109346.1:0-1343 GCF_000951045.1 Mandrillus leucophaeus | reverse complement strand
CCAGCTACTCAGGAGGATGAGACAAAAGAATTGCTTGAACCCGGGAGGCAGAGGTTGCAGTGAGCCGAGATCAGTCCACTGCACTCCAGCCTGGGTGACAGAATGAGACTCCATCTCAACAAAAAAAAACAAAACAAACAAACAAAAAAAAACCACCGATAGATGCTGGTCTGTAAACATAATCTTTTTTCCTATTGCTCACAGAATTTAAGTAAAATACAGCTACTGGCAATGCACCTGTCTCTTTTTCAGTTTCTATCTATCATATTATCAGTAACACACACTTTCATTAATCAAGAAAACTAATTCTTTTGGACTCTGAGTCTATATACATTTGTGTCTTAATAAAGAACTTCATTTTTCTATTTTGAAATGTCTGTGGATAATTAACTATCCTGGAAAATTTCAACTATGATGGACTTACATCCAAGCAACTCTTATGTAATTCAGCTGCATCTGAAATTGGTCATCGTTTGAAGGTGACAACTTGGGAAATGAATAAGACTTGCATGACTGAATTTTGTGTGGAGATGAGAGATAACTACTTTGAAAAGTTACGTCTCTAAATTTAATAAGTTAGCGTTTACTCTGTGTGGTATAATATCCCTAACCCAAAATATGCTTACATATAGAGCTATTTACATGTGTTCATCTGGAGGACGGTCTGTAGACTAGATGACATTTCAGGTACATTCCAGTTCAATAAATCTTTCCCTGTCATGTCTTCATAAGGAGCAATAGACTATTGTTTTGTTTCATTTGGAGAGCAGTGGCTAAACATGAAGCTAAATACAGAGAGATGGGCAAAAGGAGACAGGGTAAGAATGACGGTGTTCGTGAACTTGGACCTGATTTATCTTATGCTCCCTAAATCATTTGGGCGCAATTAATATTGTGAATTAGACATTTTTCTTGGGTGAGGAAAGTAGAGACGTGACTGTGAGTTTGGAAGGAGCAAGAGATAAAGCTAGATCAGCAATAAATCCACCCTCAACCCCCATTCAATTAAGTTTTAAAATTCATTTTAAACAGCTGATCTGAAGAATTCTAAAGAGCTTTGGAGACTCATCTAAAACAGTGCTTTAGGTGGGTGCTGTGGCTCAAGCCTGCAGTTCCAGCACTGCCAGAGGCCGATGGGAATGGATCGCTTGAGCCCAGGAGTTCGAGGGCCAGCCTGGGCAATATGGTGAAATCTTGTCTCTACTAAAAGAAATTAGGCAGACATGGTGGCATGTGTCTGTAGTCCCAGTTACTCCAGAGGCTTAGGGGTGAGGATCTCTTAAGCCCAGGAGGCAGAGGTTTCAGTGAGCCAAAATCATGTCACTGCACTCCAGCCTGGGCGA
>NW_012109345.1:0-1264 GCF_000951045.1 Mandrillus leucophaeus | reverse complement strand
TTCACAGAACCCTAAGCAGTTTCTCAGAAAGCTTCTTTTCCTTTGTTATCGGAGAATATTTCCTTTGACCCTATAGTCTTGAAACGGATGCGAAATATCTGCTCTCAGATTCCAAAGAAATAAGGGTAGCAAAAAGATCAACGAAACACAGATGTAACTCTGTGAGCCGAAGACACACATGACGAAGAAGTTTCTCAGAAAGCTTCTTTCCAGTTTTTCTCTCAGGATATTTCATTTTTCACCATAAAACTGTATTGGATTCCAAATATCACTTTGCGAACTTCACAAGCCCAGGCTTAGCGAGCAGCTTCTTGGGGAAAGCTGAAAATCTGTGAGATGAATTCACAGAATACTGAGCAATTTCTCAGAAAACTTCTTTCCAGATTTCATCGGAGGATAGTTCCTTTATCACCATACCCCTGAATGGTCTTCGAAATATCACTTTTCAAATTCCACAAGAACTGTCGTAGGGAAAGGCTTCTTGAGGTTATAGCTGTAACTCTGTGAGATGATTTCACAGGACACCAAGAAATTTCTCAGAAAGCTTCTTTCTCTTTGTTATCGGAGGATATTTTCTTTGGCCCTATAGTCTTCAAAGGAATCCGAAATATCTGTTCTCATATTCCACAGAAATAAGGCCAGCAAAGAGATCCACAAAATGCAGATGTAACTCTGTGAGGGGAAGTCACACATCACAAAGCAGTTTCTCAGAAAGCTTCCTTCCAGTTTTTCTCTGAGGATATTTCCTTTTTCACCATAGCCCTCTATGGATTTCCAAATATCACTTTCCCAATTCCAGAAGAACAAGCTTAGTGAGCGGCTTCTTGAGGGGAAATCTGTAACCCTGTGAGATGAATTCACAGAACACTAAGCAGTTTCTCAGAAAGCTTCCTTCCTGATTTCATCGGAGGATATTTCCTTTTTCACCATAGCCCTCTATGGGCTTCCAAATATCACTTTGCAATTCGACAAGAACTGTCTTAGCGAAAGGCCTCTTCAGGGGAAAGTTGTAACTCTGTGAGATGATTTCAGAGAACACAAAGAAGTTTCTCAAAAAGCTATGGTGAAAAGGAAATATCCTCCGATGAAATCTGGAAAGAAGTTTTCCGAGAAACTGTTTAGTGTTCTGTGAATTCATCTCACAGAATTTCAGCTTTCCCTTCAAGCAGCCGCTCGCTAAGCCTGTTCTTGTTGAATTCGGAAAGTGATATTTGGAAGCCCTTTAGAGGGCTATGGTGAAAAAGGCAATATCCACAGAGAAAAA
>NW_012109344.1:0-1854 GCF_000951045.1 Mandrillus leucophaeus | reverse complement strand
ATGGTGTTGACCTAGGAAGTGTTTGGCCTGGGTGAATGGCAGCCCACTGGGATATGACTAAGGGGATGGTGTTGACCTAGGAAGTGTTTGGCCTGAGCAGGGAGCCGGGAAGGAAGCCTAGAGGGCCAATGTTCAGCCAGCCAGGTCTGCATCTCCTGCTACACAGACACCTCTCCTAGGTACCCTGAATTGTTCCGGCTGGAATGTATGTGGAATGGCCTCACCTGTAAATACGGGACTCAGCTCCTCATTAGAATGGTAGATGCCTCCCGCCCGCCCTTAGGCCAGGAAGAGCATTTTCTGGCTTGTTTCTTCCCAGGGTAGAGGGAAATCTTGTTCCAGTTCAGCAGGAAGGCAGGATTTCAGGGGCTCAAGCTTGGTTGCCAACCGACTAGCTCATGTTGAGAAAACCTTATTCAGAGAATCATCATCCTGTACACTGGGAGGAGCCTCAACATGGCTTGCTCCAATCTGCTTCACCAGTGGATGTGAAATTGAAGGTTGGCGAGAGGATGGAACACATTCACGGTCAAGTAATTTATTTGTTTTTTTCTGAGACGGAGTCTTGCTCTGTTGCCCAGAGCGGGAGTGCAATGGCGCAATCTTGGCTCACTGCAACCTCCACCTCCTGGGTTCAAGCAATTCTCCTACCTCAGCCTCCCAAGTAGCTGGGATTACAGATATGCACCACCATGCCGACTAATTTTTATATTTTTAGTAGAGATAGGGTTTCACCATGGCCAGGCTGGTTTCGAACTCCTGACCTCATGATCCGCCTGCCTCGGCTTCCCAAAGTGCTGGTATTACAGGCATGAGCCACCGCACCCAACCGAGAGTCATGTAATTTAGTGGCCAGTCTAGGGTGAGGCCCCAGACCTTATGATTGCTAGGCCATTGCCTTCCATTTACTACATCATCTTATTTTCATATTAATTCATTGTATTACTACAAATATAGAACACACTTGGTATAAACTTTTAAGCAGTATAGAAATATCCAGAATTAAGACATGAGTCTCAGCCTGGGCAACACAGCAAGACCCCGTCTCTAAAAAATCCAGGCATGGTAGCATGTGCCTAGTCTCAGTTATTGGGGAGGCTGAGGTGGGAGGATCCCTTGAGCTGAGCCCAAGAGGTTGAGGCTACAGTGAGCTATGATCACACCACTGCACTCCAGCCTGGGTAACAGAGCAAAGCCCTGTCTCAAAAAAAAAAAAAAAAGTGAGTCTCTCAAACCTCCTCTTTGCCCCAAATTTTATGCCCTTGAGGGTAACCACTGTTAACAAGATGCTATATAGTCTTCTAGATATTTTTATGTATGTATAAACATGCATATATCTGTTTCTTTACAAACAAAAATTTTAGGCCAGCTGTAGTGGCTCACACCTGTAATCCCAGTGCTTTGGGAGGCTGAAGTGGGAGGATTGCTTGAGCCTAGGGGTTCAAGACCAGCCTGGGCCACAAAGTGAGACCCCATCTCTGCAAAAAATACAAAAGATTAGCCAGGTGTAGTGTTGTGCGTCTGTGGTCCCACGTGCAGGGGAGGCTGAGGTGGGGGAATCACTTGAGCCTGGGAGCTCACGGCTGCAATGAGCTATGATTGTACCACGGCACTCTAGTGGGGACAGAAGAGCAAGATTCTGTCTCAAAAACAAAAAAAGAAAAAAGTTCTACCTTGTATCCTGCAACTTGCCACCTCTGCGAATGTGGACGCCCTTCCCCACCAGTTCATGTAGCCAGGTCTCATCTCCCTCTAGCCATATAGTATTCTGTTGTATTTCTGAACCATAACAGGACCTATATTATTTTATAAGGCAGAAAAATTGAGTGTTAGTCATTCATAATTTCTTTCTTT